>NW_027422806.1:1577500-2042500 GCF_048934315.1 Petromyzon marinus
AGCGTGGCGGTGAGGTGTGGGAAGCTGTAAGCCCCAGGCTACTTTGGGCTCGCCTTCCCATCAACCGGAGGCGAGGAATGGTGGTCGTGGTTACTTATGCCCCCACCGAAGATGAACATCCGTGGAGGGATGCAGGCAAAGCCGATGAGTCAGATGCCTTCTATGACCTCCTGTCACAGGTGCTGGCTAAAGTGGCCCCTCGGGATAGAGTCATCATGTTGGGTGACTTCAATGCCCGAGTTGGTCATGATACTGGCACCTGGTCTGGAGTGATTGGAGGGCATGGGCCAGATCAGCTCAATAACAACGGTAGGAGGCTGCTAGATTTTTGTGCAGCCCATGGGCTTGTAATTACCAACACGCTGTTCCGGCATCGGCGCATCCACACAACATCATGGATGCATGCCGGGTCCAAGCAAGAACATCTGCTGGACTACATAGTGACGGACCAGCGAATGCGAGCCCATGTCCTTGACACCAGGACCTACCGTGGAGCTGATCTGCCCTCTGACCATCGACTAGTCATCTGTAAGATGCGCCTGCCATTCTTCCACTCCGGTGGTGGGTGTACACCCAGGACCCCATTCCAACCTAAAGTGGCCTGGTCTCAGTTATCTGATGAAAGTTGCAAGCGAGAATTTCATCATCGCTTGCGGCTGGGATTGGCATCGTCCCCGACTCCTCCTGATGTCGAGGGTAAATGGGCGAGGTTTAGGTCTGTGACTCATGCAGCTGCAATGGCTGCTTTGGGTACGCGGTCCAGACCTCCCCAGACACCCTGGATGACAGAGGAGTTGTTCAGGATGGTTGAGAAAAAGCGACAGGCCCACTGTCATCGGCTACAGAATCCCACGTCAGAGAATGAGGAGGCTTACCGCAGCCTTCGCTCGGAGGTTCGGAGAGCCGTGAGGCGCTGCAAGGATGGGTGGTGGTCGCGGGTTGCTGAGGAGATGGAGTCTGCCTCAGTGGCCCGTGATCACAAATCTCTATTTAACTCCATCAAAAAAGTAACCTGCAGCGCCACACCTATTACCATCATTAGGGGAAAAAACGGTGATCCAATTTCCGACCCCCAGGAACAGGTTCGCAGATTTGCTGAGCATTTCTGTGAGGTCCTGGGGGAGGGAAAATCCCTCAGCCAGGAAAACATCGTGGCACAAAGTGAGGATGACCCTGCTGAGGCTGCGGTGCCTCAAATATTGGATGAAGTCACCCCCTGTGAGTGGCTGGCTGAGGTGCCAGCTGCTGATGAAGTATTGAAGGCGATCCGGAGTCTGAGACCAGGAAAGGCAGCGGGCAGAGATGATCTCCCAAGCGAAATGCTGAGGGAGGGTGGCGTTTGTGCACAGACTGCCCTATATGACATCATAACAACAGTCTGGACCACTGGACGGGTTCCGCAGGATTGGAAGGATGCCCTGGTGGTCCCCCTTTTTAAGAAGGGGGACCGCACAGACTGTAACAACTACAGGGGCATCTCACTCCTCAGTGTGCCGGGAAAGGTCCTGGCAAGGATTATTCAGCATCGCCTTGCCAGGCACGCTGAGGAGAGGCTTGCGGAGCCCCAATGCGGTTTCAGGAAAGGGCGGTCCTGCACAGATGCCATATTTTCTGTCCGTCTGCTACAGCAGAGGTGTAGGGAATTCCAACAAGACCTACATCTCTGCTTTATTGACCTGGTCAAGGCCTATGATACCATCAGTAGGCCTGGGCTCTGGGTCGTTCTTCGTGCTTTTGGAGTACCTGACCCTCTGCTCACGATCATTAAGGACCTTCATGATGGTGAGCGGGCCCGGGTAAAACTACGTGGCCGGGAGTCAGAGCCATTCCCTGTACACCTTGGGGTGCGACAGGGATGTCCTCTGGCTCCCACATTATTTAACATCTATTTTGACCACGTAGTTCGTGAAGCCTTCAATAGCTGTACCGGGGGAATCTCCATATGGTACAGATATAATGGGAGGCTAATCGATGCCCGGGTGCGGTCAAGGGATGGCTCCCTATTGCTCAACCACGTTATGTATGCTGATGACTTGGTAATAGCTGCTCAGTCAGAGGAGGAGTTGGAGACGCTGCTGCTGAGACTGGAGCGTGCCACTAAGAGGTGGGGCCTTACCATCAGCCCCACCAAAACTAAGCACCTGCCTGGGTATTTTGTACCATCGGACACTCCACCCCCACAACTCCCAATCGGTGATGGGGCAGTTGTGAAGAGGGTGGAGAGTTTCCCATACCTGGGCAGTGTGCTTATGACTGGCTCCAGTTTAACAGCAGAGGTCTCACTCCGAATCAGTCGAGCGGCAATATCTTTTCATCGGTTGCGTAACGCTGTGTGGAAGCTACCTGGTCTGTCGCTCCGCACTAAGCTTCAGGTCTTCTCGGCCACGGTCATTCCCTCCCTTCTCTACGCTTGCGAAACGTGGACCCCCCTAATGGAACATCTTCGCCGGTTAGAAACATTTAGGCTGGCCTGCCTACGATCCATCCTGGGTTTAACCAGACTGGATTGTGTGAGGAGCTCACAAATCCTTGAAAGATCTGGGCAGGGTCCCATCGGTGAGCTCCTCCGGCAGGCAAGGCTGCGATGGCTGGGTCATGTAGCCCGCATGCCCAGCCACCGCATGCCGAAACAGCTTTTGTTTGGCCGGATTGAGGGGGCTAAGCGGGCGCGGCACGGGCTAGAGAAGAGATAGAGTGATGTGGTACAGGAGGACGTGGAGCTGAGTGGACTTGCCGATGACTGGTACCAGCGGTGTCAAGATCGGCCTCTGTGGAGGAGGCTCGTGAAGGATGCTACTGGGCAGTTGGAGGCAGTCGCCCTCCAACAACAACGGAGGGCGGAGGAGCGACGCTCACAACAGCGAGCGGAGCGCCGGGTGGCTAAAGCACAGCAGGTTGGCACAGTAGGGGGCACAGGTGGTGCATCAGCCAGTCATCTCAGTCAGTCGACCCGTGGCACCTGGGTCTGCCCCGTGACCTCCTGCCAGCGGGCGTTCGACACTTCACGTGGCCTCAGGGTGCACATAGCCTGGCACAAGCGTCGTGGTGACGTCACCGCCACTTAGTGGCGAATGGCGGTTGTTGTTGTTGTTGTTGTTGTGTATCTGTGTGTGCGTCTCTGTGTGTGTGTGTCTGTGTGTGTGTCTGTGTGTGTGCGTCTCTGTGTGTGTGTCTGTGTGTGTGTATCTGTGTGTGTGTGTATCTGTGTGTGTGTGTCTGTGTGTGTGCGTCTCTGTGTGTGTGTCTGTGTGTGTATCTGTGTGTGTGTGTGTCTGTGTGTGTATCTGTGTGTGTGTATCTGTGTGTGTGTGTGTATCTGTGTGTGTATGTGTGTATCTGTGTGTGTGTATCTGTGTGTGTGTATCTGTGTGTATCTGTGTGTGTGTGTGTATCTGTGTGTATGTATCTGTGTGTGTGTATCTGTGTGTGTGCGTCTGTCAAATGGGGTTTGACCAGGAGACGTCATAGACGCCTGTCCCCCCCCCCCCCCCCGAGGCCTCCGGCAGAAGCGTATGACTTAGATATTTTAGACGTGGTTTAGTGGTAATGTATTGAAGGTGGAGGGGTTACCAGCCCCTCGCACCCGTCCAGAGCCCCCGTTTAGCCCCTGTGGTGACTACAAACGCCCCGCGGGGAAAGGCCAATCGGAATTGGCCCTCCCTCCACGACACTGTTCACGACAACGTTGCCCGTCCGGCACCACGAGGAGGTAGGGGGTTGTTTTGCCACACCGATGATCTGGTGATTGCTGCTCACTCAGAGGAGGAGTTGGAGGTGCTGCTGCTAAACCTGGAGCTTGCCACCAAGAGGTGGGGCCTTACCATCAGCCCCACCAAAACTAAGCACCTGCCTGGGTATTTTGTACCATCGGACACTCCACCCCCACAACTCCCAATCGGTGATGAGGCAGTTGTGGAGAGAGTGGAGAGTTTCCCATATTTATTTTTTACCTACGTGACTTTACCGAATAGAACCAAAGAGTATGAGTTTCCCATACCTGGGGCAGTGTGCTCATGACCGGCTCCGGTTTAACAGCAGAGGTCTCACTCCGAATCAGTCGAGCGGCATTATCTTTTAATCGGTTGCGTAACGCTGTGTGGAAGCTACCTGGTCTGTCGCTCTGCACTAAGCTTCAGGTCTTCTCGGCCACGGTCATTCCCTCCCTTCTCTACGCTTGCGAAACGTGGACCCCCCTAATGGAACATCTTCGCCGGTTAGAAACATTTAGACTGGCCTGCCTACGATCCATCCTGGGTTTAACCAGACTGGATTGTGTGAGGAGCTCACAAATCCTTGAAAGATCTGGGCAAGGTCCCATCGGTGAGCTCCTCCGGCAGGCAAGGCTGCGATGGCTGGGTCATGTAGCACGCATGCCCAGCCAACGCATGCCTAAACAGCTTTTGTTCGACCGGATCGAGGGGGCAAAGCGGGCTCGGCATGGGCTGGAGAAGAGATGGAGTGATGTGGTACAGGAGGACGTGGAGCTGAGTGGACTTGCCGATGACTGGTACCAGCGGTGTCAAGATCGGCCTCTGTGGAGGAGGCTCGTGAAGGATGCTACTGGGCAGTTGGAGGCAGTCGCCCTCCAACAACAACGGAGGGCAGAGGAGCGACGCTCACAACAATGAGCGGAGCGCCGGGTGGCTAAAGCACAGCAGGTTGGCACAGTAGGGGGCACAGGTGGTCCATCAGCCAGTCATCTCAGTCAGTCGACCCGTGGCACCTGGGTCTGCCCCGTGACCTCCTGCCAGCGGGCGTTCGACACTTCACGTGGCCTCAGGGTACACATAGCCTGGCACAAGCGTCGTGGTGACGTCACCGTCACTTAGTGGCGAATGGCAGTTATTGTTATATGTGTTTGTCTGTGTGTCTATGTATGTGTGTCTGCGCGTGTGTCTGTGTGTGTGTCTGTGTGTGTGTCTGTCTGTGTCTGTGTGTGTCTGTGTATGTGTGTCTGTGTGTGTCTGTGTGTGTGTCTGTCTTTGTCTGTGTGTCTGTGTATGTGTCTGTGTGTGTGTCTGTCTGTGTCTGTGTGTGTCTGTGTATGTGTGTCTGTGTGTGTCTGTGTGTGTGTCTGTGTATGTGTGTCTGTCTGTGTGTGTGTGTCTGTGTGTGTGTCTGTGTGTGTGTCTGTGTGTGTGTCTGTGTATGTCTGTGTGTGTGATCCCAAGTTCGATTCCCGCTCGCTCACAGCCATCAACACCATCAGTGACAGCCATTTTTCGAATCGGTCCTGGGCCTCCCCTAGGTCGACTCAGCCTCAAATGAGTACCTGGTGCAGTGTGTAGTCAACATCGCTAGCACTGGGGAGACAAAGGCGGCCGGGCGTGGTGCTGGCCACCCACCCCCTCGTGTGCCATTCCGGCCTTCATAGGCACTGCTACTCGCTAACAGCACTTGCCCCTACAGCCTGTTCCAGGCTACACGGGGAATCTGTGTCTTTATATGTACATACATACGTACCGCTGGTGACGATGGTCACGATGGTGATGGCGATGGTGATGATGATGATGACGATGATGATGGTGATAATGGTGGTGATGATGACGATGATGATGATGGTGGTGATGATGATGACGATAATGACGATGATGGTGATAATGGTGGTGATGATGACGATGATGATGATGGTGGTGATGATGGTGATGACAATGATGACGATGATGATGGTGGTGATGATGACGATGATGATGACGGTGGTGATGATGATGATGATAATGACGATGATGATAATGATGACGATAATGGTGGTGATGATGATGACGAAGATGATGACGATGATGATAATGATGACGATGATAATGGTGGTGATGATGATGACGAAGATGATGACGATGATGATAATGATGACGGTGGTGATGATGATGACGATAATGACGATGATAATGATGACGGTAATGGTGGTGATGATGATGAGGAAGATGATGACGATGATGATAATGATGACGATGATAATGGTGGTGATGATGATGATAAAGGTGGTGATGATGACGATGATAATGGCAGTGATGATGATGACGAAGATGATGACGATAATGGTGATGATGATGATGGTGATGCTGGTGATGGTTTTGATGTTTTTTTAGGATTATCTGCGTGACGATCCCGTGTACCAGCTCAGTGTTGAGGAAACAAGAAGACTCGCCACACACAGATACTCAGCCAGCCTCGACCAGACGTCAACACAGTACTCATTACTCTCTACGTCATCACAATCAACATCATCATCGTCATCATCACCATCATCATGTCCATCATGATCATCATGATCATCATCGTCACACACTCAAACACACACTCTCATACTCACACACTCAAACTCACACACACATACTCACACACTCATGTACTCACTCTCATACTCACACAGTCACTCACATACACACTCAATTAAACACACTCATTCACTCATACTCACATACTCACACAATTAAACACACACTCACACACACACTCTCATACTCACACACTCAAACTCACACACACACACATACTCACACACTCACATACTCACACAGTCACTCACATACTCACACACAATTAAACACACACACTCACTCATACTCACATACTCAAACTCACACACACTCACACACACACTCTCATACTCACACAGTCACTCACACACTCACACACTCACATACTCACACTCACACACTCATATACTCACACTTACATACTCACACACTCACTCACACACTCACACACCCACTCACATACACACACTCACACACTCACACACACACTCACACAAACACACACATACACACACACACATACACTCACACACATACACACACACACTACACACACTCACATACACACACACACTAAACACACATACACATACACACACTCACAAACACATACACACTCATATACTCACACTTACATACTCACACACTCATTCCCACACTCACACTCACATACACTCACATACTCACACTCACATACACACACTCACACACTCACATACACACACAATCACAGACTCACACACTCACTCACACTCACAGACTCACACACACACAGACTCACACACTCACACTCACACACACTCACACACCCACACACTCACACACATTCACACTCACTCACACACACACTCACATACACACTCACACACTCACACACACTCACACACAAACACTCACACACACAAACACCTAAACACATACACATACAAAGACAAAGATCCCCCATATAGCCTTAACAGACTGTAGGGGCAAGTGCTGTTAGCGAGCACCTATGAAGGCCGGAACGGTAGACGAGGGGGTGGGTGGCCAGCACCACGCCCGACCGCCTTTGTCTCCCTAGTGGCAATGTTTACACACCGCACCAGGTACTCATTTGAGGCTGAGTCGACCTAGGGGAGGCCCGGGACCGGTTCAGATAATCGTCACTTGTGTTGGCCGTGAGCGGGAATCGAACCCGGGTCGCCAGGTTCATAGCGCAGCGCGCTAACCGCTACACTATCGCTCCCCACACACACATACACACACTCACATACAAAGACAAAGACAAAGATCCCCCGTATAGCCTTAACAGACTGTAGGGGCAAGTGCTGTTAGCGAGCACCTATGAAGGCCGGAACGGTACACGAGGGGGTGGGTGGCCAGCACCACGCCCGACCGCCTTTGTCTCCCTAGTGACGATGTTTACACACCACACCAGGTACTCATTTGAGGCTGAGTCGACCTAGGGGAGGCCCGGGACCGGTTCAAATAATCGTCACTGGTGTTGGCCGTGAGCGGGAATCGAACCCGGGTCGCCAGGTTCATAGCGCAGCGCGCTAACCGCTACACTACCGCTCCCCACACTCACATACACACACTCACACACACACACTCACATACACACACTCACACACAAACACCTAAACACAACAACAACAACCGCCATTCGCCACTAAGTGGCGGTGACGTCACCACGACGCTTGTGCCAGGCTATGTGCACCCTGAAGCCACGTGAAGTGTCGAACGCCCGCTGGCAGGAGGTCACTGGGCAGACCCAGGTGCCACGGGTCGACTGACTGAGATGACTGGCTGATGCACCACCTGTGCCCCCTACTGTGCCAACCTGCTGTGCTTTAGCCACCCGGCGCTCCGCTCGTTGTTCTGAGCGTCGCTCCTCCGCCCTCCGTTGTTGTTGGAGGGCGACTGCCTCCAACTGCCCAGTAGCATCCTTCACGAGCCTCCTCCACAGAGGCCGATCTTGACACCGCTGGTACCAGTCATCAGCAAGTCCACTCAGCTCCACGTCCTCCTGTACCACATGACTACATCTCTTCTCTAGCCCGTGCCGCGCCCGCTTAGCCCCCTCAATCCGGCCAAACAAAAGCTGTTTCGGCATGCGGTGGCTGGGCATGCGGGCTACATGACCCAGCCATCGCAGCCTTGCCTGCCGGAGGAGCTCACCGATGGGACCCTGCCCAGATCTTTCAAGGATTTGTGAGCTCCTCACACAATCCAGTCTGGTTAAACCCAGGATGGATCGTAGGCAGGCCAGCCTAAATGTTTCTAACCGGCGAAGATGTTCCATTAGGGGGGTCCACGTTTCGCAAGCGTAGAGAAGGGAGGGAATGACCGTGGCCGAGAAGACCTGAAGCTTAGTGCGGAGCGACAGACCAGGTAGCTTCCACACAGCGTTACGCAACCGATGAAAAGATATTGCCGCTCGACTGATTCGGAGTGAGACCTCTGCTGTTAAACTGGAGCCAGTCATAAGCACACTGCCCAGGTATGGGAAACTCTCCACTCTCTCCACAACTGCCCCATCACCGATTGGGAGTTGTGGGGGTGGAGTGTCCGATGGTACAAAATACCCAGGTAGGTGCTTAGTTTTGGTGGGGCTGATGGTAAGGCCCCACCTCTTAGTGGCACGCTCCAGTCTCAGCAGCAGCGTCTCCAACTCCTCCTCTGACTGAGCAGCTATTACCAAATCATCAGCATACATAACGTGGTTGAGCAATAGGGAGCCATCCCTTGACCGCACCCGGGCATCGATTAGCCTCCCATTATATCTGTACCATATGGAGATTCCCCCGGTACAGCTATTGAAGGCTTCACGAACTACGTGGTCAAAATAGATGTTAAATAATGTGGGAGCCAGAGGACATCCCCGTCGCACCCCAAGGTGTACAGGGAATGGCTCTGACTCCCGGCCACGTAGTTTTACCCGGGCCCGCTCACCATCATGAAGGTCCTTAATGATCGTGAGCAGAGGGTCAGGTACTCCAAAAGCACGAAGAACGACCCAGAGCCCAGGCCTACTGATGGTATCATAGGCCTTGACCAGGTCAATAAAGCAGAGATGTAGGTCTTGTTGGAATTCCCTACACCTCTGCTGTAGCAGACGGACAGAAAATATGGCATCTGTGCAGGACCGCCCTTTCCTGAAACCGCATTGGGGCTCCGCAAGCCTCTCCTCAGCGTGCCTGACAAGGCGATGCTGAATAATCCTTGCCAGGACCTTTCCCGGCACACACACACATACACACACATACACACATACACTCACACACACACATACACACACTCACTACACACACTCATACACACACACACTACACACACATACACATACTCACACACACACTCACACACATACACACACACTCACACACTCACACACATACACACACTCACATACACACACACTCACACACTCACACATACACACACATACACACACATACACACACACTCACATACACACTCACACACTCACTCACACACTCACACAAACACACACACACATACACTCACACACATACACACACACACTACACACACTCACATACACACACACACTACACACACATACACACACTCACAAACACATACACACAAACACATACACACACATACACACACACTCACATACACACTCACACACTCACTCACACACTCACACAAACACACACATACACACACACACATACACTCACACACATACACACACACACTACACACACTCACATACACACACACACTACACACACATACACACACTCACAAACACATACACACACATACACACAAACACATACACACACATACACACGCATACATACACATACAGATACACACACACACACACTACACACACACTCACACACACACACTACACACAAACACATACACACACTACACACATACACACACACACACTCACACATTCACTTCCCCCAACCCCCCTCTCGCCCCCCAGCTGCATCATTTGCCTGGAGGTGCTTGTGGATGGAGCCGTGATGTGCAGGCTGCCCTGCCAGCATGCACACTTCCACACAGCCTGCATCCACACCTGGCTACAGGTGATGCCCACCAGCTCGTGGTGGTGGTGGTGGTGGTGATGTTGTTGATGATGCTGGTGATGTTGATGATGATGCTGGTGATGATGATGTTGATGATGCTGGTGATGATGATGTTGATGATGTTGTTGTTTATGATGCTGGTGATGATGATGTTGTTGATGATGCTGGTGATGATGATGTTGTTGTTGGTGCTGGTGATGCTGGTGATGATGTTGTTGTTGGTGATGCTGTTGATGATGTTGATGATGATGTTGTTGATGATGCTGGTGATGCTGGTGATGATGATGTTGTTGATGATGCTGGTGAGGATGATGTTGTTGATGCTGGTGATGATGATGTTGATGATGTTGGTGATGCTGGTGATGATGATGTTGTTGGTGATGCTGGTGATGATGATGATGTTGTTGATGATGCTGGTGATGCTGGTGATGATGATGTTGTTGTTGATTATGCTGGTGATGATGGTGTTGTTGTTGTTGATGCTGGTGATGAAGATGTTGATGTTGATGATGCTGGTGATGATGTTGTTGGTGATGCTGGTGATGATGGTGATGATGATGTTGTTGATGATGCTGGTGATGATGTTGTTGTTGATGATGCTGGTCATGATGATGTTGTTATTGATGATGATGCTGGTGATGATGATGTTGTTGATGATGCTGGTGATGATGATGTTGTTGTTGATGATGCTGGTGATGCTGGTGATGATGATGTTGTTGTTGATGATGCTGGTGATGCTGGTGATGATGATGTTGTTGATGATGCTGGTGATGATGATGTTGTTGTTGTTGGTGATGTTGGTGATGCTGGTGATGATGATGTTGTTGTTGATGATGCTGGTGATGATGATGTGTGTCTCTCTCTCTCTGTCTGAGTCTCTGTGTTTGTCTCTCTCACTTGGTCTGTGTGTCTGTCTCTCTCTGTGTCTCTCTCTGTCTCGGTGTCTGTGTCTGTGTGTCTCTGTGTCTCTCTCTGTCTTTGTGTCTTTCTCTGTCTCTCTCTCTGTCTGTCTGTCTGTTTCTCTGTCTCCCTCTGTCTCTCTCTGTTTCTCTCTCTGTCTCTGTGTCTCTGTGTGTCTCTCTGTCTCTCTCTGTGTCTCTCTATGTCTTTGTGTCTTTCTCTGTCTCTCTCTCTGTGTCTCTGTGTTTGTCTCTCTCACTCGGTCTGTGTGTGTCTCTCTCTCTCTGTGTCTGTCTCTGTCTCTCTCTGTCTTTCTCTCGATGTCTTTGTGTCTTTCTCTGTCTCGCTCTGTTTCTCTGTCTCTGTCTGTGTCTGTGTCTATGTCTGTCTCTCTGTTTCTCTGTGTGTCTCTCTCTCTTTCTCTCTGTGTGTCTCTCTGTCTCTGTGTCTGCCTCTCTGTCTCTGTGTGTGTCTCTCTGTGTGTGTGTCTGTGTGTGTCTGTCTGTCTGTGTGCGTGTCTGTGTGTGTGTGTGTCTGTGTGTGTGTGTGTCTGTCTGTGTGTGTGTCTGTGTTTATGTGTGTCTGTGTGTGTGTCTGTATGTGAGTGTCTGTGTGTGTGTCTGTGTGTGTGACTGTGTGTGTGTGTGTCTGTGTGTGTGTCTGTGTGTGTGTCTGTGTGTGTCACTGTGTGTGTCTGTGTGTGTGTATGACTGTGTGTGTGTGTCTGTGTGTGTGTCTGTGTGTCTCTGTGTGTGTCTGTGTGTTTGTCTGTGTGTGTGTGTCTGTGTGTGTCTGTGTGTGTCACGTCTGTGTGTGTCTGTGTGTGTCACTGTGTGTGTCTGTGTGTGTATGTGTGTGTGTCACTGTGTGTGTCTGTGTGTGTGTCTGTGTGTGTGTATGTGTGTGTCACTGTGTGTGTCTGTGTGTGTGTCACTGTGTGTGTCTGTGTGTGTGTGTCTGTATGTGTCTGTGTGTGTGTGTCTGTATGTGTCTGTGTGTGTGTCTGTGTGTGTGTCTGTGTGTGTGTATGTGTCTGTGTGTGTCTGTGTGTGTGTGTCTGTGTGTCTGTGTGTCTGTGTGTGTCTGTGTCTGTGTGTGTGTCTGTGTGTGTGTGTCTGTGTGTGTGTCTGTGTGTGTGTCTGTGTGTGTGTGTCTGTGTGTGTGTATCTGTGTGTGTGTCTGTGTGTGTCACTGTGTGTGTCTGTGTGTGTGTGTGTCTGTGTGTGTCTGTGTGTGTGTGTGTCTGTGTGTGTGTCTGTGTGTGTGTGTCTGTGTGTGTGTGTGTCTGTGTGTTTGTGTCTCTGTGTGTGTCTGTGTGTGTGTGACTGTGTGTGTGTGTCTGTGTGTGTGTCTGTGTGTGTGTCTGTGTGTGTCACTGTGTGTGTCTGTGTGTGTGTATGACTGTGTGTGTGTGTCTGTGTCTGTGTGTCTCTGTGTGTGTCTGTGTGTTTGTCTGTGTGTGTGTGTCTGTGTGTGTCTGTGTGTGTCACGTCTGTGTGTGTCTGTGTGTGTCACTGTGTGTGTCTGTGTGTGTCACTGTGGGGAGCGATAGTGTAGCGGTTAGCGCGCTGCGCTATGAACCTGGCGACCCGGGTTCGATTCCCGCTCACGGCCAACACCAGTGACGATTATCTGAACCGGTCCCGGGCCTCCCCTAGGTCGACTCAGCCTCAAATGAGTACCTGGTACGGTGTGTAAACATCGCGACTGGGGAGACAAAGGCGGTCGGGCGTGGTGCTGGCCACCCACCCCCTCGTGTACCGTTCCGGCCTTCATAGGTGCTCGCTAACAGCACTTGCCCCTACAGTCTGTTAAGGCTATACGGGGGATCTTTGTCTTTGTTTTGTGATTGTGTGTGTGTCTGTGTGAGTGTCTGTGTGTCACTGTGTGTGTCTGTGTGTGTGTGTGTCTGTGTGTGTCTGTGTGTGTGTGTGTCTGTGTGTGTCTTAGGAGAGCGGCGTGTGTCCGGTGTGCCGTGACATCGTCATCGTACACTGAGGAGGAAGCTGCAGCTCCAACAAACCCTCAAAGTCTCCCTCACCACCAGTGTCTCACTACCCAGTGTGGTGGTGGTGGTGACGATGATGGTGGTGATGGTAGTGACGATGATGGTGGTGGTGGTGACAATGGTGATGATGATGGTGATTTGTTAGCCCCTGCCTCTGGTGATACAGGCTGCTTCAAACACAAAACAAGAAAGTAGTAGTAGTTGTGGTAGTGGTGGTAGTTGTGGTAGTGGTGGTAGTTGTGGTGGTAGTGGTAGTGGTGGTAGTAGTGGTGGTAGTAGTTGTGGTAGTAGTGGTAGTAGTTGTAGTAGTAGTTGTGGTAGTAGTTGTGGTAGTAGTAGTTGTGGTAGTGGTAGTAGTAGTTGTAGTGTTAGTAGTAGTAGTTGTGGTAGTTGTGGCAGTTGTGGTGGTAGTGGTGGTAGTAGTGGTAGTTGTGGTAGTGGTGGTAGTAGTTGTAGTAGTTGTGGCAGTTGTGGTGGTAGTGGTGGTAGTAGTGGTGGTGGTAGTGGTGGTAGTTGTGGTGGTAGTGGTGGTGGTAGTGGTGGTAGTGGTAGTTGTGGTAGTATTGTGGTGGTAGTGGTGGTGGTAGTGGTGGTAGTGGTAGTTGTGGTAGTAGTGGTGGTAGTGGTGGTAGTAGTGGTGGTGGTAGTGGTGGTAGTTGTGGTAGTGGTGGTGGTAGTGGTAGTTGTGGTAGTAGTGGTGGTAGTTGTGGTAGTGGTGGTGGTAGTTGTGGTAGTGGTAGTAGTAGTGGTGTTAGTAGTGGTAGTAGTTGTTGTGGTGGTAGTTGTAGTAGTTGTGGTAGTGGTGGTAGTTGTGGTAGTGGTGGTGGTAGTAGTAGTGGTGGTAGTAGTGGTGGTAGTTGTGGTAGTAGTGGTGGTAGTTGTGGTAGTGGTAGTAGTAGTGGTGGTAGTAGTTGTAGTTGTGGTAATTGTTGTGGTGATAGTAGTGGTAGTTGTTGTTGTAGTGGTAGTGGTGATGGTAGTTGTGGTAGTAGTGGTGGTAGTTGTGGTAGTGGTAGTAGTAGTGGTGGTGGTAGTGGTAGTAGTAGTGGTGGTAGTAGTAGTTGTGGTAATTGTTGTGGTGGTAATGGTGGTAGTAGTTGTGGTAGTGGTAGTGGTGGTAGTAGTTGTGGTAGTAGTAGTTGTGGTAGTGGTAGTTGTGGTAGTAGTAGTTGTGGATGCGGTGGTAGTAGTTGTGGTATTTGTGGTAATAGTTGTGGTAGTTGTGGTAATAGTTGTGGTAGTTGTTGTGGTAACGGTGAAGCGACGATGAACGTGACGCTGGCGGGTGCAGTTCTTGTGGCCATGTCGCAAATTCTCACAAATGTCGTGTATAGTGTAGTGTATAGTGTAGTGTATAGTGTAGTGTATAATGTAGTGTATAGTGTAGTGTATAGTAGTGTATAGTGTAGTGTATAGTAGTGTATAGTGTAGTGTACAGTGTATAGTAGTGTATTGTATAGTAGTGTATAGTGTAGTGTTTAGTGTATAGTAGTGTATAGTGTAGTGTATAGTGTAGTGTATAGAGTAGTGTAGTGTATAGTGTAGTAAATAGTGTAGTGTATAGTAGTGTATAGTGTAGTGTATAGTGTAGTAAATAGTGTAGTGTATAGTAGTGTATAGTGTAGTGTATAGTAGTGTAGTGTATAGTAGTGAATAGTGTAGTGTATAGTGTAGTGTATAGTAGTGTATAGTGTAGTAAATAGTGTAGTGTATAGTGCAGTGTAAAGTAGTGTATAGTGTAGTGTATAGTAGTGTATAGTGTAGTGTATAATGTAGTGTATAGTGTAGTGTATAGTAGTGTATAATGTAGTGTATAGTGTAATGTATAGTGTAGTGTATAGTGTAGTGTATAGTGTATTGTATAGTAGTGTATAGTGTAGTGTATAGTAGTGTATAGTGTAGTGTATAGTAGTTTATAGTGTAGTGTGTAGTAGTGTATAGTGTAGTGTATAGTAGTGTATAGTGTAGTGTACAGTGTAGTGTATAGTAGTGTATAGTGTAGTAGTATAGTGTAGTGTATAGTAGTGTATAGTATAGTGTAGTGTATAATAGTGTAGTGTATAGTGTAGTAGTGTATAGTAGTGTATAGTGTAGTGTATAGTGTAATGTATCGTGTAGTGTATAGTGTAGTGTATAGTAGTGTATAGCGTAGTGTATAGTAGTGTATAGTGTAGTGTATAGTGTGTTGTATAGTAGTGTATAGTGTAGTGTATAGTGTATTGTATAGTAGTGTATAGTGTAGTGTATAATAGTGTAGTGTATAGTGTAGTGTTTAGTGTAATGTATAGTGTAGTGTATAGTAGTGTATAGTGTAGTGTAGTCTATAGTGTAGTGTATAGTGTAATGTATAGTGTAGTGTATAGTGTAGTGTATAGTGTAGTGTGTAGTAGTGTATAGTGTAGTGTATAGTAGTGTGGTGTGTAGTGTATAGTAGTGTATAATGTAGTGTATAGTGTAATGTATAGTGTAGTGTATAGTGTATTGTATAGTAGTGTAGTGTATAGTAGTGTAGTGTATAGTGTAGTGTATAGTGTTGTGTATAGTGTAGTGTAGAGTGTAGTGTATTTTAAAATGTGTAGTGTATAGTGTAGTGTAGTGTGTAGTGTAGTGTTTAGTGTAATGTATAGTGTAGTGTATAGTAGTGTATAGTGTAGTGTATAGTGTGTAGTGTATAGTAGTGTATAGTGTAGTGTGTAGTAGTGTAGTGTATAGTAGTGTGGTGTGTAGTGTATAGTAGTGTATAATGTAGTGTATAGTGTAGTGTATAGTAGTGTCGTGTATAGTGGTGTAGTGTGTAGTGTATAGTGTTGTGTGTAGTGTATAGTGTAGTATATAATAGTGTAGTGTATAGTGTAGTGTATAGTGTACTGTATAGTGTAGTGTGTAGTTTATAGTGTAGTGTACAGTAGTGTATAGTGGTGTATAGTGTAGTGTATAGTAGTGTATAGTGTAGTGTATAGTAGTATAGTGTGGTGTGTAGTGTATAGTGTAGTGTATAGTAGTGTACAGTAGTGTACAGTGTGTAGTGTATAGTATAGTGTAGTGTATAGTGTAGAGTGTAGTTTATAGTAGTGTATAGTGTAATAGTGTAGTGTATAGTAGTGTATAGTGTAGTGTATAGTAGTGTAGTGTATAGTGTAGTGTATAGTAGTGTATAGTGTTGTGTATATTGCAGTTTATAGTGTAGTGTATAGTGTAGTTTATAGTGTATAGTAGTGTATAGTGTAGTGTATAGTAGTGTAGTGTATACTAGTGTATAGTGTAGTGTATAGTGCAGTTTATAGTGTAGTTTATAGTGTAGAGTATAGTAGTGTATAGTGTAGTGTATAATATAGTGTATAGTAGTGTATAGTGTAGTGTATAGCAGTAGAGTAGTGTACAGTAGTGTATAGTAGTGTAGTGTCGTGTATAGTAGTGTTGTGTATAGTCTAGTGTATAGTAGTGTATAGTGTAGTGTATAGTGTAGTGTATAGTGTATTGCATAGTATAGTGTAGTGTATAGTGTAGTGTATAGTAGTTTATAGTGTAGTGTATAGTGTAGTGTTTAGTATTGTATAATATAGTGTAGTGTACAGTGTAGTGTATAGTAGTGTATGGTGTAGTGTACAGTGTAGTGTATAGTAGTGTATAGTGTAGTGTATAGTGTAGTGTATAGTAGTGTATAGTAGTGTATAGTGTAGTGTATAGTGTAGTGTATATTGCAGTTTATAGTGTAGTGTATAGTGTAGTTTATAGTGTAGTGTATAGTAGTGTATAGTGTAGTGTATAGTAGTGTATAGTGTAGTGTAGTCTGTAGTGTATAGTGTAATGTATTGTATAGTGTAGTGTATAGTTTAGTGTAGTGTATAGTGTAGTGTATAGTAGTGTATAGTGTAGTGTATAGTAGTGTATAGTAGTGTATAGTGTAGTGTAGTCTGTAGTGTATAGTGTAATGTATTGTATAGTATAGTGTAGTGTATAGTGTAGTGTTTAGTGTATAGTGTAGTGTATAGTAGTGTATAGTGTAGTGTATATTGTAGTGTATAGTGTAGTGTGTAGTAGTGTATAGTTTAGTGTATAATAGTGTAGTGTATAGTAGTGTATAATGTAGTGTATCGTGTAATGTATGGTGTAGTGTATAGTCTAGTGTATAGTCTAGTGTATTGTATAGTAGTGTATAGTGTGTAGTGTATAGTGTAGTGTATAGTAGTGTATAGTGTAGTGTGTAGTAGTGTATAGTGTAGTGTATAATATAGTGTAGTGTATAGTGTAGTGTACAGTGTAGTGTATAGTAGTGTAGTAGTATAGTGTAGTGTATAGTAGTGTATAGTGTAGTGTAGAGTAGTGTATAGTGTAATGTATCGTGTATAGTGTAGTGTATAGTAGTGTATAGTGTAGTGTATAGCGTAGTGTATAGTAGTGTATAGTGTAGTGTATAGTGTAGTTTATAGTAGTGTATAGTGTAGTGTATTGTGTAGTGTATAGTGTATTGTATAGTAGTGTATAGTGTAGTGTATAGTAGTTTAGTGTATAGTGTAATGTATAGTAGTGTAGTGTATAGTAGTGTAGTGTATAGTTTAGTGTTTAGTGTAATGTATAGTGTAGTGTATAGTAGTGTATAGTGTAGTGTGTAATAGTGTAGTGTATAGTAGTGTGGTGTGTAGTGTATAGTAGTGTATAATGTAGTGTATAGTGTATTGTATAGTAGTGTATACTGTAGTGTATAGTAGTGTATAGTAGTGTATAGTGTAGTGTATAGTGTAGTTTATAGTGTAGTGTATAGTAGTGTATAGTGTAGTGTATAGTGTATTGTATAGTAGTGCATAGTGTAGTGTATAGTAGTGTAGTGTATAGTGTAGTGTATAGTAGTGTAGTGTATAGTGTAGTGTTTAGTGTAGTGTATAGTAGTGTATAGTGTAGTGTGTAGTAGTGTATAGTGTAGTGTATAGTAGTGTGGTGTGTAGTGTTTAGTAGTGTATAGTGTAATGTATAGTGTAGTGTATAGTGTAGTGTATAGTAGTGTATATTGTAGTGTATAGTGTAGTGTGTAGTAGTGTATAGTGTAGTGTATAATATAGTGTAGTGTATAGTAGTGTATAGTGTAGTGTACAGTGTAGTGTATAGTGTAGTAGTATAGTGTAGTGTATAGTAGTGTATAGTGTAGTGTATAGTAGTGGTGTATAGTGTAGTGTATAGTGTATTGTATAGTGTAGTGTATAGTGTAGTGTATAGTAGTTTATAGTGTAGTGTTTAGTATAGTATAATATAGTCTAGTGTATAGTGTAGTGTACAGTGTAGTGTATAGTAGTGTATAGTGTAGTAGTATAGTGTAGTGTAAATTAGTGTATAGTAGTGTATAGTGTAGTGTATAGTGTAGTGTAGTGTACAGTGTAGTGTATAGTAGTGTATAGTGTAGTGTATAGTAGTGTATAGTGTAGTTTATAGTGTAGTGTATAGTAGTGTATAGTGTAGTGTATAGTAGTGTATAGTGTAGTGTATATTGCAGTTTATAGTGTAGTGTATAGTGTAGTTTATAGTGTAGTGTATAGTAGTGTATAGTGTAGTGTATAGTAGTGTATAGTGTAGTGTAGTCTGTAGTGTATAGTGTAATGTATTGTATAGTGTAGTGTATAGTGTAGTGTATAGTGTAGTGTTTAGTGTAGTGTATAGTGTAGTGTATAGTAGTGTAGTGTATATTGTAGTGTATAGTGTAGTGTATAGTGTAGTGTGTAGTAGTGTATAGTGTAGTGTATAGTAGTGTATAGCGTAGTGTATAGTAGTGTATAGTGTAGTGTAGTCTGTAGTGTATAGTGTAATGTATTGTATAGTGTAGTGTATAGTGTAGTGTATAGTGTAGGGTATAGTGTAGTGTATAGTGTAGTGTTTAGTGTAGTGTATAGTGTAGTGTATAGTAGTGTATAGTGTAGTGTATATTGTAGTGTATAGTGTAGTGTATAGTGTAGTGTGTAGTAGTGTAGTGTGTAGTAGTGTATAGTTTAGTGTATAATAGTGTAGTGTATAGTGTAGTGTATAGTGTAGTGTGTAGTGTATAGTGTAGTGTATAGTAGTGTATAATGTAGTGTATCGTGTAATGTATGGTGTAGTGTATAGTCTAGTGTATTGTATAGTAGTGTATAGTGTGTAGTGTATAGTGTGTAGTGTATAGTGTGTAGTGTATAGTGTAGTGTATAGTAGTGTATAGTGTAGTGTGTAGTAGTGTATAGTGTAGTGTATAATATAGTGTAGTGTATAGTGTAGTGTACAGTGTAGTGTATAGTAGTGTAGTAGTATAGTGTAGTGTATAGTAGTGTATAGTGTAGTAGTGTATAGTGTAGTGTATAGTAGTGTATAGTGTAATGTATCGTGTATAGTGTAGTGTATAGTAGTGTATAGTGTAGTGTATAGCGTAGTGTATAGTAGTGTATAGTGTAGTGTATAGTGTAGTGTATAGTAGTGCATAGTGTAGTGTATTGTGTAGTGTATTGTATAGTAGTGTATAGTGTAGTGTATAGTAGTGTAGTGTATAGTGTAATGTATAGTAGTGTAGTGTATAGTAGTGTAGTGTATAGTGTAGTGTTTAGTGTAATGTATAGTGTAGTGTATAGTAGTGTATAGTGTAGTGTGTAGTAGTGTATAGTGTAGTGTGTAGTGTATAGTAGTGTGGTGTGTAGTGTATAGTAGTGTATAGTGTAGTGTATTGTATAGTAGTGTATAGTGTAGTGTATAGTAGTGTATAGTGTAGTGTATAGCGTAGTGTATAGTAGTGTATAGTGTAGTGTATTGTGTATAGTGTAGTGTATAGTCTAGTTTATAGTGTAGTGTATAGTAGTGTATAGTGTAGTGTATTGTGTAGTGTATAGTGTATTGTATAGTAGTGTATAGTGTAGTGTATAGTAGTGTAGTGTATAGTGTAGTGTATAGTAGTGTAGTGTATAGTGTAGTGTTTAGTGTAATGTATAGTGTAGTGTATAGTAGTGTATAGTGTAGTGTGTAGTAGTGTATAGTGTAGTGTATAGTGTAGTGTATAGTAGTGTGGTGTGTAGTGTATAGTAGTGTATAATGTAGTGTATAGTGTAATGTATAGTGTAGTGTATAGTGTAGTGTGTAGTAGTGTATAGTGTAGTGTATAATATAGTGTAGTGTATAGTGTAGTGTACAGTGTAGTGTATAGTAGTGTATAGTGTAGTAGTATAGTAGTGTATAGTGTAGTGTATAGTAGTGGTGTATAGTGTAGTGTATAGTAGTGTAGTGTATAGTAGTGTATAGTGTAATGTATTGTGTAGTGTATAGTAGTGTATAGTGTAGTGTATAGTAGTGTATTTTGTATAGTGTAGTGTATAGTAGTGTATAGTGTAGTGTATAGTGTATTGTATAGTAGTGTATAGTGTAGTTAATAGTGGTGTACAGTGTATAGTGTAGTGTATAGTGTAGTGTATAGTAGTGTAGTGATAGTAGTGTATAGTGTAGTGTATAGTAGTGTAGTATGTAGTGTAGTGTATAGTGGTGTAGTGTGTAGTGTAGTGTATAGTGGTGTAGTGTAGTGTATTGTGTATAGTGTAGTGTATAGTAGTGTATAGTGTAGTGTATAGTGTAATGTATTGTATAGTGTAGTGTATAGTGTAGTGTATAGTGTAGTGTTTAGTGTAGTGTATAGTGTAGTGTATAGTACTGTATAGTGTAGTGTATATTGTAGTGTATAGTGTAGTGTATAGTGTAGTGTGTAGTAGTGTATAGTGTAGTGTATAGTAGTGTATAGTGTAGTAGTATAGTGTAGTGTATAGTAGTGTATAGTGTAGTGTATAGTAGTGTAGTGTATTGTATAGTAGTGTATAGTGTAGTGTATAGTAGTGTAGTGTATAGTGTAGTGTATAGTGTAGTCTATAGTGTAGTGTATAGTAGTTTATAGTGTAGTGTATAGTGTGTAGTAGTGTATAATATAGTGTAGTGTATAGTGTAGTGTATAGTGTACAGTGTAGTGTATAGTAGTGTATAGTGTAGTAGTATAGTGTAGTGTATAGTGTAGTGTATAGTAGTGTAGTGTATAGTGTATTGTATAGTAGTGTAGTGTATAGTAGTGTATAGGGTAGTGTATAGTGTAATGTGTAGTGTATAGTGTAGTGTACAGTAGTGTATAGTGTAGTGTATAGTAGTGTATAGTGTAGTGTATAGTAGTGTAGTGTATAGTGTAGTGTATAGTAGTGTATAGTGTAGTGTAAAGTGTATTGTATAGTAGTGTATAGTGTAGTGTATAGTGTAGTGTATACTGTAGTGTATAGTGTAGTGTATAGTGTAGTGTATAGTGTAGTTTATAGTATAGTGTAGTGTATAGTGTAATGTATAGTAGTGTATAGTGTAGTGTATAGTAGTGTAGTGTATAGTAGTGTATAGTGTGGTGTATAGTAGTGTATATTGTAGTGTTTAATATAGTGTAGTGTATAGTAGTGTAGTGTGTAGTGCAGTGTTTAGTGTAGTGTATAGTGTAGTGTATAGTGTAGTGTTTAGTGTAGTGTATATTAGTGTAGTAGTGTAGTGTATAGTGCAGTGTATAGTGTGTAGTGTACAATATAGTGTATAGTGTAGTGTAAAGTGTTATGTATAGTAGTGTATAGTGTGTAGTGTACAGTGTGTAGTGTATAGTGTGTAGTTTATAGTGTAGTGTATAGTGTAGTGTATAGTAGTGTATAGTGTAGTGTGTAATAGTGTAGTGTATAGTAGTGTGGTGTGTAGTGTATAGTAGTGTATAATGTAGTGTATAGTGTATTGTATAGTAGTGTATACTGTAGTGTATAGTAGTGTATAGTGTAGTGTATAGTAGTGTATAGTGTAGTGTATAGTGTAGTTTATAGTGTAGTGTATAGTAGTGTATAGTGTAGTGTAGTGTATAGTGTATTGTATAGTAGTGCATAGTGTAGTGTATAGTAGTGTAGTGTATAGTGTAGTGTATAGTAGTGTAGTGTATAGTGTAGTGTTTAGTGTAATGTATAGTGTAGTGTATAGTAGTGTATAGTGTAGTGTGTAGTAGTGTATAGTGTAGTGTATAGTAGTGTGGTGTGTAGTGTTTAGTAGTGTATAGTGTAATGTATAGTGTAGTGTATAGTGTAGTGTATAGTAGTGTATATTGTAGTGTATAGTGTAGTGTGTAGTAGTGTATAGTGTAGTGTATAATATAGTGTAGTGTATAGTAGTGTATTGTGTAGTGTACAGTGTAGTGTATAGTGTAGTAGTATAGTGTAGTGTATAGTAGTGTATAGTGTAGTGTATAGTAGTGGTGTATAGTGTAGTGTATAGTGTATTGTATAGTGTAGTGTATAGTGTAGTGTATAGTAGTTTATAGTGTAGTGTTTAGTATAGTATAATATAGTCTAGTGTATAGTGTAGTGTACAGTGTAGTGTATAGTAGTGTATAGTGTAGTAGTATAGTGTAGTGTAAATTAGTGTATAGTAGTGTATAGTGTAGTGTATAGTGTAGTGTAGTGTACAGTGTAGTGTATAGTAGTGTATAGTGTAGTGTATAGTAGTGTATAGTGTAGTTTATAGTGTAGTGTATAGTAGTGTATAGTGTAGTGTATAGTAGTGTATAGTGTAGTGTATATTGCAGTTTATAGTGTAGTGTATAGTGTAGTTTATAGTGTAGTGTATAGTAGTGTATAGTGTAGTGTATAGTAGTGTATAGTGTAGTGTAGTCTGTAGTGTATAGTGTAATGTATTGTATAGTGTAGTGTATAGTGTAGTGTATAGTGTAGTGTTTAGTGTAGTGTATAGTGTAGTGTATAGTAGTGTAGTGTATATTGTAGTGTATAGTGTAGTGTATAGTGTAGTGTGTAGTAGTGTATAGTGTAGTGTATAGTAGTGTATAGCGTAGTGTATAGTGTAGTGTAGTCTGTAGTGTATAGTGTAATGTATTGTATAGTGTAGTGTATAGTGTAGTGTATAGTGTAGGGTATAGTGTAGTGTATAGTGTAGTGTTTAGTGTAGTGTATAGTGTAGTGTATAGTAGTGTATAGTGTAGTGTATATTGTAGTGTATAGTGTAGTGTATAGTGTAGTGTGTAGTAGTGTAGTGTGTAGTAGTGTATAGTTTAGTGTATAATAGTGTAGTGTATAGTGTAGTGTATAGTGTAGTGTGTAGTGTATAGTGTAGTGTATAGTAGTGTATAATGTAGTGTATCGTGTAATGTATGGTGTAGTGTATAGTCTAGTGTATTGTATAGTAGTGTATAGTGTGTAGTGTATAGTGTGTAGTGTATAGTGTAGTGTATAGTAGTGTATAGTGTAGTGTGTAGTAGTGTATAGTGTAGTGTATAATATAGTGTAGTGTATAGTGTAGTGTACAGTGTAGTGTATAGTAGTGTAGTAGTATAGTGTAGTGTATAGTAGTGTATAGTGTAGTGTATAGTGTAGTAGTGTATAGTGTAGTGTATAGTAGTGTATAGTGTAATGTATCGTGTATAGTGTAGTGTATAGTAGTGTATAGTGTAGTGTATAGCGTAGTGTATAGTAGTGTATAGTGTAGTGTATAGTGTAGTTTATAGTGTAGTGTATAGTAGTGCATAGTGTAGTGTATTGTGTAGTGTATTGTATAGTAGTGTATAGTGTAGTGTATAGTAGTGTAGTGTATAGTGTAATGTATAGTAGTGTAGTGTATAGTAGTGTAGTGTATAGTGTAGTGTTTAGTGTAATGTATAGTGTAGTGTATAGTAGTGTATAGTGTAGTGTGTAGTAGTGTATAGTGTAGTGTGTAGTGTATAGTAGTGTGGTGTGTAGTGTATAGTAGTGTATAGTGTAGTGTATTGTATAGTAGTGTATAGTGTAGTGTATAGTAGTGTATAGTGTAGTGTATAGCGTAGTGTATAGTAGTGTATAGTGTAGTGTATTGTGTATAGTGTAGTGTATAGTCTAGTTTATAGTGTAGTGTATAGTAGTGTATAGTGTAGTGTATTGTGTAGTGTATAGTGTATTGTATAGTAGTGTATAGTGTAGTGTATAGTAGTGTAGTGTATAGTGTAGTGTATAGTAGTGTAGTGTATAGTGTAGTGTTTAGTGTAATGTATAGTGTAGTGTATAGTAGTGTATAGTGTAGTGTGTAGTAGTGTATAGTGTAGTGTATAGTGTAGTGTATAGTAGTGTGGTGTGTAGTGTATAGTAGTGTATAATGTAGTGTATAGTGTAATGTATAGTGTAGTGTATAGTGTAGTGTATATTGTAGTGTATAGTGTAGTGTGTAGTAGTGTATAGTGTAGTGTATAATATAGTGTAGTGTATAGTGTAGTGTACAGTGTAGTGTATAGTAGTGTATAGTGTAGTAGTATAGTAGTGTATAGTGTAGTGTATAGTAGTGGTGTATAGTGTAGTGTATAGTAGTGTAGTGTATAGTAGTGTATAGTGTAATGTATTGTGTAGTGTATAGTAGTGTATAGTGTAGTGTATAGTAGTGTATTTTGTATAGTGTAGTGTATAGTAGTGTATAGTGTAGTGTATAGTGTATTGTATAGTAGTGTATAGTGTAGTTAATAGTGGTGTACAGTGTATAGTGTAGTGTATAGTGTAGTGTATAGTAGTGTAGTGATAGTAGTGTATAGTGTAGTGTATAGTAGTGTAGTATGTAGTGTAGTGTATAGTGGTGTAGTGTGTAGTGTAGTGTATAGTGGTGTAGTGTAGTGTATTGTGTATAGTGTAGTGTATAGTGTAGTGTATAGTAGTGTATAGTGTAGTGTATAGTGTAATGTATTGTATAGTGTAGTGTATAGTGTAGTGTATAGTGTAGTGTTTAGTGTAGTGTATAGTGTAGTGTATAGTACTGTATAGTGTAGTGTATATTGTAGTGTATAGTGTAGTGTATAGTGTAGTGTGTAGTAGTGTATAGTGTAGTGTATAGTAGTGTATAGTGTAGTAGTATAGTGTAGTGTATAGTAGTGTATAGTGTAGTGTATAGTAGTGTAGTGTATTGTATAGTAGTGTATAGTGTAGTGTATAGTAGTGTAGTGTATAGTGTAGTGTATAGTGTAGTGTATAGTGTAGTGTATAGTAGTTTATAGTGTAGTGTATAGTGTGTAGTAGTGTATAATATAGTGTAGTGTATAGTGTAGTGTATAGTGTACAGTGTAATGTATAGTAGTGTATAGTGTAGTAGTATAGTGTAGTGTATAGTGTAGTGTATAGTAGTGTAGTGTATAGTGTATTGTATAGTAGTGTAGTGTATAGTAGTGTATAGGGTAGTGTATAGTGTAATGTGTAGTGTATAGTGTAGTGTACAGTAGTGTATAGTGTAGTGTATAGTAGTGTATAGTGTAGTGTATAGTAGTGTAGTGTATAGTGTAGTGTATAGTAGTGTATAGTGTAGTGTAAAGTGTATTGTATAGTAGTGTATAGTGTAGTGTATAGTGTAGTGTATACTGTAGTGTATAGTGTAGTGTATAGTGTAGTGTATAGTGTAGTTTATAGTATAGTGTAGTGTATAGTGTAATGTATAGTAGTGTATAGTGTAGTGTATAGTAGTGTAGTGTATAGTAGTGTATAGTGTAGTGTATAGTAGTGTATATTGTAGTGTTTAATATAGTGTAGTGTATAGTAGTGTAGTGTGTAGTGCAGTGTTTAGTGTAGTGTATAGTGTAGTGTATAGTGTAGTGTTTAGTGTAGTGTATAGTGTAGTGTATATTAGTGTAGTAGTGTAGTGTATAGTGCAGTGTATAGTGTGTAGTGTACAATATAGTGTATAGTGTAGTGTAAAGTGTTATGTATAGTAGTGTATAGTGTGTAGTGTACAGTGTGTAGTGTATAGTGTGTAGTTTATAGTGTAGTGTATAGTGTAGTGTATAGTAGTGTATAGTGTAGTGTATAGTGCAGTGTGTAGTGTATAGTTTAGTGTATAGTGTAGTGTATAGTAGTGTATAGTGTAGTGTATAGTGTAGTTTATAATAGTGTAGTGTATGTGTTTAGTGTAGTGTATAGTGTAGTGTATAGTAGTGTAGTAGTGTAGTGTATAGTGTGTAGTGTACAATATAGTGTATAGTGTAGTGTAAAGTGTTATGTATAGTAGTGTATAGTGTGTAGTGTACAGTGTGTAGTGTATAGTGTGTAGTTTATAGTGTAGTGTATAGTAGTGTATAGTGTAGTGTATAGTGCAGTGTGTAGTGTATAGTTTAGTGTATAGTGTAGTGTATAGTGTAGTGTATAGTGTAGTGTTTAGTGTAGTCTATATTGCAGTGTATAGTAGTGTAGTAGTGTACTGTATAGTGCAGTGTATAGTGTGTAGTGTACAATGTAGTGTATAGTGTAATGTATAGTAGTGTATAGTGTGTGGTGTACAGTGTGTAGTGTATAGTGTAGTGTATAGTGTGTAGTTTATAGTGTAATGTATAGTAGTGTGTAGTGTAGTGTATATATAGTGTAGTGTATAGTGTAATGTATAGTAGTGTATAGTGTAGTGTATAGTGTAGTGTATCGTGTAATGTAGAGTAGTGTATAGTGTAGTGTACAGTGTGGTGTGTAGTGTAATGTATAGTAGTGTATAGTGTAGTGTGTAGTGTATAATGTAGGGTATAATGTAATGTATAGTAGTGTATAGTGTAGTGTATAATGTAGTGTATAGTAGTGTGTAGTGTATAATGTAGTGTATAGTGTAAATTAGAACAGAACCAGCCCACAGTTTGTATCACTGCTGCTGCTGCTGTCAGTGACATTTACTCCACGTGGGGTTGATAATGACCTCAGGCAAGAGGACCACAATGCAGCTATTAAGGAAATTCTGCTTATCCACACATGGCCGTTTTAAAATAAAACGTGTGCATCTTGTGTGTAACGTACGGGGTTTTAGCATGCCCTATTCTTTGGTTGTGATTTCGGTTTTTTTTGCTCATTGACAGCTTTGTTGATTGGAACTGAAACGCTAGGTGACATTTTAGATAGGGGCTGTACCGTACGTGGCGTGCCTGAGATGGTTATAACACGTGTGTCACTGGTGAGTGATTGGTGAGGGAGATGGTGAGTTGGTGAGGGAGTGATTGGTGAGTGAGTTGGTGAGTTGGTGAGTGAGTTGGTCAGTGAGTGAGCTAACCACTGCACCACCACTCCCCACTCACACACACTGCGCTAACCACTGCACCACCACTCCCCCCACACAAATTATTTCGCAACTCAATGCTGCCGTCTTGTGGTAAATAACTAGAATCTCACTCACCAACTCACCCACTCACCCACCCATTCATCCACTCACTCACCAACTCACTCACCCACCCACCCATTCATCCACTCACTCACCCACACACCCACTCACCCACCCACATACCCACCCACTCACACACCCACTCACCCACCCACATACCCACCCACTCACCCACCCACTCACCCATCCACTCACCCACCCATTCATCCACTCACTCACTCACCCACACACCCACTCACCCACCCACATACCCACCCACTCACCCACCCACTCACCCACCCATTGATCCACCCACCCACCCATTCAGCTTTGATGATTGGAACTGAAAAGCTTGGTGACATTTTAGATAGGGGCTGCACCGTACGTGGCGTGCCTGAGATGGTTATAACACGTGTGTCACTGGTGAGTGATTGGTGAGGGAGTTGGTGAGTGAGTTGGTGAGGGAGTGATTGGTGAGTGAGTTGGTGAGTTGGTGAGTGAGTTGGTTATAACACGTGTGTCACTGGTGAGTGATTGGTGAGGGAGTTGGTGAGTGAGTTGGTTATAACACGTGTGTCACTGGTGAGTGATTGGTGAGTGAGATGGTTATAACACGTGTGTCACTGCTCACTGTGCACATTTAAGAGTGTTCATGCGTGTTTCGGCAGTAAAGGGAGTTTGTCTCTCTGTCTCTTAAGTTGTACGTCTCGTTTGAAACGACACCCTCAGTTACAACTACATCACCAAACTGCGCTCAGCCACTCCACCACTGCAGTACACTACACACTACACTACACCACAATACCACACCACTACAGTACACTACACACTACACTACACCACAATACCAGACCACTCCACCACTGCAGTACATTACACACCACCACTACACCACAACACCACGACTGTAACACGTTGTACCACTACTACACCACACCACTACACACCACTACTACACCACACTACACCACACAACACCACCACACCACACTACACCACTACTACACCACACTACACCACACCACGACTGTAACACGTTGTACCACCACTACTACACTACTACTACACCACACTACACCACACCACGACTGTAACACGTTGTACCACCACCACCACTACACCACGACTGCCCCGCGTACATTCTGACGGATTCTCACCCTGGACACCGACCGATGAGACGCTTCCCTTGGCGCCAGGGGCAGATGTGGTACAATAAAAGCGACCGGCGAAGGAATCCCCAGGTCTTGTCGGTGTTAGTTTGACACGTCCCCGTTGGCTGTCGCGACCAACGTCAACTCGTACAGCGAGCAGGAAACTGGGCGGAAAGTTCCTCCAGGATTTTATAATGACGACGACGACGATGAGCAGAGCTCTAAACTTATCGGCAAACTCTTACCAATTTGGCACGCGCACGCAGAGACAAAGATCCCCCGTGTAGCCTTAACAGACTGTAGGGGCAAGTGCTGTTAGCGAGCACCTATGAAGGCCGGAACGGTACACGAGGGGGCGGGTGGCCGGCACCACCCCTGGCCGCCTTTGTCTCCCCAGTGGCGATGTTTACACAACGCACCAGGGTACTCATGTAATGCCGAGTCGACCTAGGGGAGGCCCGGGACCGGTTCAGATGATCGTCGCCGGCGGCGTCGGCCGTGAGCGGGAATCGAACCCCGGGTCACCACCACCTGACACACACCACGTGACACACACCACCTGACACACACCACCTCACACACACCACCTTACTCACCACCTCACACGCACCACCTCACACACACCACCTCACACACCACCTCACACACACCACCACACACACACCACGTGACACACCACCTCACACACACCACCTGACACACCACGTGACACACCACCTCACACAAACCACCTCACACACACCACCTGACACTGTTGTATCTAGGCCCCTTTTCCATCTTAATGTTAACAGGTAATTTTCCGATACATATAGATACATGTTTCTATTGTTTTTTTTTATAATAATGAATAAAAACACCAAACCAGGCCTCCGCATGGCATGTGGAGGTTCTCTTTACCATGACCCACTAACACGATTTTGACATTAAGAGCCCTCCCAGGGTCAGAGGGAGCAGATAGAGAGCAGAGCACAGCGAATTGCAAGGGGCTGACGTAAACACACCAAGCCAGGGTCACTGGGAGTTTGCGTTAGCCTAGATATAGTTCAGTCAAAAAGCTGATTGGTTCTACATTACTATTAAAGTAACTTAAAATCGGAATTCAACGACAGGGTAGGCTAAAGTTATTGATCTTCTCACCAACTTCAATTGAACCCTGCCAATAGCTACATCAATGTAACCATCAACCGTCTATTGGTTTAACATTAAATCTATTTTCATATTTTAATAATTTTTATACGACTGGACCCAAAGCCTATAACAATCAGGTTTTCCGAAGTCAACATGAATGTTCTAACCCAGACATGAGCGAATAATGAGCAGAGTGGATATAAGGTTGGAGAAGAAAGGAAAATAAGCGCAGCAAACTGCAAATGTAGGCAAAAAGCCAGGAACAACCAACCAACCTAACAACAGCAAGCCGGGGCTAGACAGGCCATCAAATTAGATAAATCCCGGGGTCAGAGGTCACAGACCAAGGGCTGAGAGGCAGACGAAAACCAGAACTGACTCCAGGGCTAACCCGCCCTCACCTACACGGAGTGACGGAAATTAATGAGGCCTTGAATTGGCGGCGTCAGCGAAAACAGCGGTCACCACGCGCTAGAGAGAGTGAGGGCCAAAGAGTGTAGAGCAGTGGTTCTTAACCTGGGTTCGATCGAACCCCAGGGGTTCGGTGAGTCGATCTCAGGGGTTCGGCAGAGCCCCCGCCACGGAGGTCCGGACACACTTGAATTATTGTGTAAATTTGTGATAACACACACGGCCCGCTTGGCCATCACTGGCTGCAGATGATCATGCTACACTGCTTGGCCAATCAGCGCTGCAGGGAATTTAGTGCGTACTCAGTAGTCAACGTGTGACTGTTGTTGTCGTACGTCGTGTGATTTCTTTAATATTTTATCCATACTAACTATGTCGGGCAAAAGAAGAAAGTGGTCGGACGAATATGTACAACATGGATTCTCATGTATCACGGAACGTGATGGGAGTGAGCGTCCTATCTGCATGATTTGCAACGCCAAGTTGAGCAACTCTAGTCTTGCACCGGCAAAACTAAAGGAACACTTCTTGAAGCTGCATGGAGATGGGGAATACAAGAACACAACACTTGCTGAATTCAGGGTGAAGAGAGCCAGATTCGATGAAAGGGCCTCTCTGCCTGCTCTTGGATTTGTACCTGTTAACAAACCGATCCTGACAGCATCGTACGAAGTTGCTTACCTGATCGCAAAGCAGGGCAAGCCACACACCATTGGTGAAACACTTGTGAAACCAGCTGCATTAAAGATGGCGAATCTGATACTCGGAACAGCGGCCGAAGGTAAATTATCCCAAATTCCCCTTTCAAATGACACCATCAGTGACAGAATAGAAGACATGAGTAAAGACATCTTGGCTCAAGTAGTCGCGGATCTGATTTCAAGCCCGGCAAAATTCAGCCTTCAACTCGACGAAACCACAGACGTTTTTGATCTAAGCCAGCTTGCTGTTTTTGTACGCTATGTGAAAGACGACATGATAAAAGAAGAGTTTTTATTTTGTAAGCCTCTTACAACAACAACGAAGGCAGCCGATGTGAAGAAGCTTGTGGATGACTTCTTCAGAGACAACAATCTTTCATGGGATATGGTTTCTGCAGTTTGTACGGACGGAGCTCCAGTCATGCTGGGAAGAAAGTCTGGTTTTGGTGCGCTAGTAAAGGCCGATGCACCACACATCATTGTGACGCATTGTATTCTGCACAGGCATGCGTTGGCAACAAAAACCTTACCTCCAAAAATGGCAGAAGTATTAAAAACTGTGGTGGAATGTGTGAACTATGTGCGAAAAAGTGCTCTGAGGCACCGCATCTTCAGTGAGCTGTGTAAAGAAATGGGCTCTGAATTTGAGGTACTTCTGCTCCATTCTAATATTCGGTGGTTATCCCGGGGACAGGTGCTGAATCGTTTTTTTGCCATGCGTGTGGAATTAGCCCTGTTTTTGCAAGAGCACCAACACTGCCATGCAGATTGCTTCAAAAATCCTGAGTTCATTCTCATTTTAGCGTACATGGCTGATATATTCGCAGCTCTCAATCATCTCAATCAGCAGATGCAGGGTGGTGGAGTCAATATCATGGAAGCGGAAGAACACCTGAAAGCTTTTCAAAAAAAGCTACCGTTATGGAAACGACGAACAGAGAACAATAACTTCGCAAACTTCCCGCTTCTGGACGACTGTGCAAGTAAGATCGAAGATGTGTCTGGAATCGGAGATATTTCTGTATCCACGGAACTGAAGCAAACAATTGCCACGCACTTAGATGAGCTTGCAAAGTCTCTCGACGGATATTTCCCTACAAGAGAGTCATATCCAGCATGGGTGAGACAGCCGTTCACGTTTGCTGTTGAAACAGCAGATGTCAATGATGAATTCCTCGACGAAATCATTGAAATTCAGCAGAGCCAGGTTCAACAGCAACTCTTCAGAACAACAACGCTCTCAACGTTTTGGTGTCGACAAATGAACAAGTATCCAGTTATTGCTAAGAAAGCCCTGGATTTTTTTATACCATTTGTTACAACATATCTTTGTGAGCAATCCTTTTCGAGGATGCTGGACATAAAAACGAAGAAAAGGAACAGACTTTGCTGTGAAAATGACATGAGAGTGGCACTTGCCAAGGTGAAGCCACGCATATCTGAACTGATCTCTCAAAGGCAACAGCAGAAGTCACATTGATTTCCAGGTATGTAATTTGTTGTGAGTTTATGCATTGTGTTGGTTTTATTCTTTGAACGAGGTAATGTTCATGCACGGCTCATTTTGTGTACCAGTAAAAAATATATCTACGTCTTGAATTTGAAAAAAATCACATTTTATTTTTCACTAAAGAGGGGTTCGGTGAATGCGCATATGAAACTGGTGGGGTTCGGTACCTCCAACAAGGTTAAGAACCACTGGTGTAGAGAGACTGAAAAGAGAATAAGGGGCGGGACCTTAGAGTGTCAACGCATTTCAGCGAAAATAACAGGCTAATAAAAATCACAGTGCATTATTTCCTACTTAACATTCGTGTTGGCACCATTCACCGAGGCTTACACAAAACATAAACTGCATAATGACTTGGGCGGTGTTAAACCCAAGGTTGGAAAGAAAGGGAGATTTCAGCCGTCTTTGTATCCCCGCAGCGCGGGGTAGGAGTGTGTATACGCTCGGGGGGAAAACCTTCCCTTGACATTAAGTACAATACCACAACGGAAGCTAACCCAGACCTTGGGTTACATACAGAGCATAACTGTGAAACTGTGAGGGATAAATGTTAACTTTAAAAACCTTAACCGTTTCTTGGTGCGTCGGTGAAAGTCGGAGGGAATATTGCCCCTCCCTCCAGGTTGTGTACCCAGACAGAGAGGCGCCTTCTAGACAATTTATTACATTTGATTATTTGACTTGTTGGTTTTATGGTAGGAGTATGACAACGGAATATACCGTGGGTGATTCACAAGGACACACACTGACACACGTACGGACACACACGGACACAGATACATACGGACAAATCCTGACACAGCAAAAATCGAAAGAAACCCCGCCTTGTGGGCAGGATCCGAGTGAAGGAATTTTTGGGCATAAAAAGAGGATCCTGAACATTGAAACCTCAGTTCGACCGGGGGGGTCGACTCAGGAGCGAGCTGCGACCAGCGGGTCGGCTCGACTCGTCCGCAGTTCATCGGAACTCAGCTGAGTTCGATCGGCTCACCGGAGCCGGCCATCGGGGGCTCGACTCATCGGAGCAGCTCCCCATCTCATCTGCAGGCGGGCAAGACCCGCTTGACAGCTCAACTCGCCCCTGCGTGGGTCAGCCTCTGCCGACGCGGAGGTCTCTGCTGCCGCCGGGGTGGTGAGGGTCGCTGTTTGGCGACAAGGTTGCGTGCACACCGTGCATCGCCAGCCGAGTGCGCACCCGGGTCAACACTCAACCACCGTGCACGCTGCGAGCGAGCTGTGGCGCCATCTACCGACCGCGTCCTGAACTGCAGCAATGTATCGACGACATCCGAATCCGTTCAACACGGTGACCGCCGAATCGATTTATACGTATGACGCGCACCGCCCCCTCACCACACGATAAGCAGGCGTCTGTTTGACACAAAGTTCGACCCCGAACACTGACTATTCAAACAATTCATGTCACTCAAACATACACGGGTCCTTAAACCAGAAGCCAACACTCAAATCTATCAGTAATCAGTGGCTGTGAAGGCGTCACAACGAGACCGAGTGTTCATACATATGTCGTTATAAGCATATCCATAGTTGTCCTCTTTACTATTTAGTGGGCTGTACTCTTAATCGCATAAATATTCAACAGATCCATCAATACGAATTGACTTTGTGACACCTTCTCCCGTAGAGCCACGCTCTTGTGGGGAAGGGTGTGTCCCACCAGATCCTCATCAGGCGATCTGGTCCACAATTAATTAAACGTGGTATCAGGTGAGGTCTTCAGGAGAAAGGAGCACACCATCGCATGCCCTTACTCCAAGCCATTATGTAGTCAGATAATCTGCCGATGTATCTGTTGAGATTTGTGCCTTTAAGAATAATAACTGTTTTAATTGTTTTTATCGTTGTATAATCCTTAAAGTACCTTTCGTTCGTAATCGCCGCACGTACTCGCGTACTCTACAGAATAATCACCTGTTCTGAGACCCAGTGTGCTGACAACGTGATAAGGGTTGCATATGGTCGATGATCAATAACGAGTGCGATACTGTGGGAATAATTCAAGTATAATCATTCATTATAAGTTACGGTTTTTGTTTAGTATAGCATTTGCATGTTCTAATAACTCTCTCCTTCTCTAACAACCATCGCTTCATGCGGGGTCCATGTGTTATCAAAGTGAAATCGTACAGTCATTGATGATACTGTCTTGATACCGTGTGGATACCGTGTTGAAGTTCCGAGATTGAGAGTTCACATACATATTATAGTTAAGGTTTAATTAGAAATAAATTGATTAATACAGAAGTGGTCGTGTGATTCTTTCCTGAAATTTTTGCATAAGATCTGTATCCTGCGACGAGATATGAACTCGGGAACCTAAACTATAAACACACCAATCCACACTCATTAAACTAAAGCGAACGATATGAACATGGGACCTAAAATATGAACACTCGGGGAGTGTTAAAGCGAGAATCATTGTATTATGCTGATCAATAATACGAAGTTAGACAACGAGGCCGAATTGACACTAGCGTAACTGCACACGATTGATTGCGTTATCCTGATTGATAACCCCACCTCGTCAACGAGGCGGGGCCTGATTATCATAAAGGCTATCATTAACACAACCACACCCACTCGTATAAATTAATACGATAACCTCTCTAATTAGCATAGTTACACGCATAATTACACGAATTAGCATAATTTCGGATTAATTATGCAAATTTCGAATTTCATTTAATTTTAATTATTTTTAATCAATTTTCACACACCCACATATACAACAACTGTACCAAATCTTACTGTAATGTTTTTCTTTTGCAAAACACGAGCTAATTTGTCAGTTACTCCTGAGATATATGGATTTTTTATTGTTTTAACAATCTGGTCGCTTTCAGCAGTATTGCTTTGCGATCGTGATTTGGCATTCAGTGCTCTGTTCATTTGAGCATTATTGTAGCCATTCTGTCGTAGTGCGTCTTTAACGTGTTTAATCTCTCTCACTAGACTCTCACCATCTGACACTGTTTTAGCCCGATGTATGAGCGTCTTGATAAGAGAGGATTTCTGAGCTGGATGATGATGTGATTCTGCATTCAGATAGGCATCAGTGTGCGTTTGCTTTCTGTAAACGCTGTGTGTTATTTTACCGTTTAGGCCATGTCCAAGCAAAATATCTAGGAATGGGAGTGTGTTATTCACCTCCATTTCCATGGTGAACTGGATGGCTGGGTTTTGTGCATTGAGATGATTTAGAAAATCATTAAGTGTATCTTTACCATGTGGCCAGACAACCAAAGTGTCATCCACATATCTAAACCAAAAGGATGGTTTTAATGTGCTCAAGGCAAGTGCTCTTATTTCAAAGTTTTCCACGTACAAATTTGCTATAGCAGGGGATAAAGGAGAACCCATTGCTGCTACTTCCTTTTGTTTAAAGAAATCCCCTCTCCATTAGAAGTAAGTGTTATTTAAACAATGGCCAGCAAGTTTCGGAATATCTTTTGGTAAACCGGTATTCTTTACTAGTGTATCAAGTAATTTAAGCGATTCATCCACTGGAACCTTAGTGAATAGAGAAATCACATCAAAACTTACCAGAATATCATCAGGAGTAAGTTAAATATCTTTAATCACATTCACAAGATGTTCTGAATTTTTTTATGAATGAAGATGTCTTACCGATGTAGGGCTGTATTTGTTTGGTTATATATTTTGCTAATTGATATGTGGCAGAGCCAATTGTACTGACTATGGGTCGTAATGGGATGCCGATTTTATGACTCTTTGGTAGCCCATAGAGTCTAGGTGGTTTTGAGGCCCTTGGCTTAATTTGGTATTGCTCATTTTTAGGGATCAATGAATGTGCAATTATTGCAGTGGTCTTACGTTCTAAAGTATTAGTTGGATCTCGTTTAATTTTAATGTAGGTACTTTCCTCTAGTAAATTTCTAATTCTATTATCATAATCGGCTCGTGACATCATTACAGTAGTGTGGCCTTTATCAGCTGCTAGGATTTGGATATTCTTGTTTACACGCAGCACTCTTAAGGCTTTTGCCTCGTTAGAGCTAATATTTACTTTTGGAACTTTGCTATTCTCAATTATTTTAGCAACCTCATGTCTAGTCATCTCTGCCTAATTATGTGGAAGGAGTCTAACTGCTGATTCTACCTCAGCAATTATCTCATCCACTGGAATTGTGCGTGGGGTAACGGGAAAGTTAAGGCCTTTAGAAAGGATAGAGACCATGTCACCGGTTAATACAGTGTTAGTCAAGTTCAGTACAGTTTTGTTTTAAAAATTTTGGTTTTCAGTAGGGATTTGTTTATTATGTAGTCCAGAAAATGTATTAATTTGGTTAGTTTTTGTTAGTTTAAACACATTATCAGCCGATTGTTGTGTTATGTTATCGATTATATTCCAATAATGCATAGATACACTATTGCTCATATCTAAGTGTAACTGCTTTAACGATTCCAAAATGTAAGATAATTCACTCCTATTGTGCTGTATTGTCTCTATTAATAATAATTTGCTAGCTTTGTGTAGTATTTCGTTAGCTTTAGAAGACTTTACGTGATGTGTTATTTTAACTGCATTTGGTATTACTTTTGAATCTCTGCACCTTTTGAGGAACGCCAGTGAAGATATCAATTTCATCCGCTTAATGCAAAGCTTCTCCAATTTTCTGGTTTTAAGAAAAGTATCCTCCCCATAGAGGTTAGTCAGTTTAACACGTAGGCTTTCGCGACCAATATTATTCATAATAAAGGTTTTTGGGTTAGATCGCGTTTATTTATAAATGTGTCGTAACCCTCCACCACCCGACACGGCCAATCAGCAAAAAAAGTGTCACGTTGACAAAAGACAAATAATTCACTACTTTAGCCCACCGGTGTGTTGAAGAGTGAATCCACAACATTTACAGTTTGAGTACGACGTTTTGCTGGTAAATACATCCAGCATCATCGGGCAATTCGCCAGAATGGTAAAGCCCTCGCTTGCTCCCGGTTTTATATAGAGCAGCAGGGTGACGTCATTACTTAACTCATATCAGGTGCAGTGATTAGAGGCGGAGGGGGGGGGGTATTGTAATTATATAATCGATTAGTAATCAGTCATTGGTTATGATTAATAATGAGTTGTAGATTAGTAATTCTTTAAATCAAAATGTAATGTGTATTATTAAATAATACGCTTCCAAGCCGCACTAAGCCTGTAGCTGTCAGAGCGATTAAAGTTATTCTTGTTCCTCTCAATTTCAATGGATTCTCAAATTAGTCTTTGCCAGTAATAATTAGTTTTACACACCACTGCAACATTGTCAAAATCAATTGAGTGTCCTTGTTGAAAAGCATGTTCTGCCACTGCCGACAGTTGTGTTTGAGATAATTTAATATTTCTTTGATGTTCTTTTAGTCTTACACTGATGTTACGTCCTGTCTGCCCAATGTAGCAGCTGCCACATAAACAATCAATCCGATATACACCTTCTGTTGATAGTTTAGGTAATGCGTCTTTAGTGCAAGATACTAGTTTTTGAATTTTGTGTACTGTACCAAATCTTACTGTAATGTTTTGCTTTTGCAAAACACGGGCTAATTTGTCAGTTACTCCTGAGATATATGGAATTTTTATTGTTTTAACAATCTGGTCGCTTTCAGCAGTATTGCTTTGCGATCGTGATTTGGCATTCAGTGCTCTGTTCATTTGAGCATTATTGTAGCCATTCTGTCGTAGTGCGTCTTTAACGTGTTTAATCTCTCTCACTAGACTCTCACCATCTGATATTGTTTTAGCCCGATGTATGAGCGTCTTGATAAGAGAAGATTTCTGAGCTGGATGATGATGTGATTCTGCATTCAGATAGGCATCAGTGTGCGTTTACTTTCTGTAAACGCTGTGTGTTATTTTACCGTTTAGGCCATGTCCAAGCAAAATATCTAGGAATGGGAGTGTGTTATTCACCTCCATTTCCATGGTGAACTGGATGGCTGGGTTTTGTGCATTGAGATGATTTAGAAAATCATTAAGTGTATCTTTACCATGTGGCCAGACAACCAAAGTGTCATCCACATATCTAAACCAAAAGGATGGTTTTAATGTGCTCGAGACAAGTGCTCTTATTTCAAAGTTTTCCATGTACAAATTTGCTATAGCAGGGGATAAAGGAGAACCCATTGCTGCTCCTTCCTTTTGTTTAAAGAAATCCCCTCTCCATAAGAAGCAAGTGTTATTTAAACAATGGCCAGCAAGTTTCGGAATATCTTTTGGTAAACCGGTATTCTTTACTAGTGTATCAAGTAATTTAAGCAATTCGTCCACTGGAACCTTAGTGAATAGAGAAATCACATCAAAACTAACCAGAATATCATCAAGAGTAAGTTTAATATCTTTAATCACAATTATTGCAATCGCTAAAGCAGTTACACTTAGATATAAGCAATAGTGTATCTATGCATTATTGGAATATAATCGATAACATAACACAACAATCGGCTGATAATGTGTTTAAACTAACAAAAACTAACCAAATTAATACATTTTCTAGACTACATAATAAACAAATCCCTACTGAAAACCAAAAATTTAAAAACAAAACTGTACTGAACTTCACTAACACTGTATTAACCGGTGACATGGTCTCTATCCTTTCTAAAGGCCTTAACTTTGCCGTTACCCCACGCACAATTCCAGTGGATGAGATAATTGCTGAGGTAGAATCAGTAGTTAGACTCCTTCCACATAATGAGGCAGAGATGACTAGACATGAGGTTGCTAAAATAATTGAGAATAGCAAAGTTCCAAAAGTAAATATTAGCTCTAACGAGGCAAAAGCCTTAAGAGAGCTGCGTGTAAACAAGGATATCCAAATCCTAGCAGCTGATAAAGGCCACACTACTGTAATGATGTCACGAGCCGATTATGATAATAGAATTAGAAATTTACTAGAGGAAAGTACCTACATTAAAATTAAACGAGATCCAACTAATACTTTAGAACATAAGACCACTGCAATAATTGCAAATTCATTAATCCCTAAAAATGAGCAATACCAAATTAAGCCAAGGGCCTCACAACCACCTAGACTCTATGGGCTACCAAAGAGTCATAAAATCGGCATCCCATTACGACCCATAATCAGTACAATTGGCTCTGCCACATATCAATTAGCAAAATATATAACCAAACAAATACAGCCCTACATCGGTAAGACATCTTCATTCATAAAAAATTCAGAACATCTTGTGAATGTGATTAAAGATATTTAACTTACTCCTGATGATATTATGGTAAGTTTTGATGTGATTTCTCTATTCACTAAGGTTCCAGTGGACGAATCACTTAAATTACTTGATACACTAGTAAAGAATACCGGTTTACCAAAAGATATTCCGAAACTTGCTGGTCATTGTTTAAATAACACTTACTTCTTATGGAGAGGGGATTTCTTTAAACAAATGGAAGGAGCAGCAATGGGTTCTCCTTTATCCCCTGCTATAGCAAATTTGTACATGGAAAACTTTGAAATAAGAGCACTTGCCTCGAGCACATTAAAACCATCCTTTTGGTTTAGATATGTGGATGACACTTTGGTTGTCTGGCCACATGGTAAAGATACACTTAATGATTTTCTAAATCATCTCAATGCACAAAACCCAGCCATCCAGTTCACCATGGAAATGGAGGTGAATAACACACTCCCATTCCTAGATATTTTGCTTGGACATGGCCTAAACGGTAAAATAACACACAGCGTTTACAGAAAGCAAACGCACACTGATGCCTATCTGAATGCAGAATCACATCATCATCCAGCTCAGAAATCCTCTCTTATCAAGACGCTCATACATCGGGCTAAAACAGTGTCAGATGGTGAGAGTCTAGTGAGAGAGATTAAACACGTTAAAGACGCACTACGACAGAATGGCTACAATAATGCTCAAATGAACAGAGCACTGAATGCCAAATCACGATCGCAAAGCAATACTGCTGAAAGCGACCAGATTGTTAAAACAATAAAAATTCCATATATCTCAGGAGTAACTGACAAATTAGCCCGTGTTTTGCAAAAGCAAAACATTACAGTAAGATTTGGTACAGTACACAAAATTCAAAAACTAGTATCTTGCACTAAAGACGCATTACCTAAACTATCAACAGAAGGTGTATATCGGATTCATTGTTTATGTGGCAGCTGCTACATTGGGCAGACGGGACGTAACATCAGTGTAAGACTAAAAGAACATCAAAGAAATATTAAATTATCTCAAACACAACTGTCGGCAGTGGCAGAACATGCTTGTCAACAAGGACACTCAATTGATTTTGACAATGCTGCAGTGTTGTGTAAAACTAATTATTACTGGCAAAGACTAATTTGAGAATCCATTGAAATTGAGAGGAATAAGAATAACTTTAATCGCTCTGACAGCTACAGGCTTAGTGCGGCCTGGAAGCGTATTATTAAATAATACACATTACATTTTGATTTAAAGAATTACTAATCTACAACTCATTACTAATCATAACCAATGACTGATTACTAATCGATTATATAATTACAATACCCCCCTCCGCCTCTAATCACTGCACCTGATATGAGTTAAGTGATGATGTCACCCTGCTGCTTTATTTAAGACCGGAAGCAAGCGAGGGCTTTACCATTCTGGCGAATTGCCCGATGATGCTGGATGTATTTATCAGCGAAACGTCGTACTCAAACTGGAAATGTTGTGGATTCACTCTTCAACACACCGGTGGGCTAAAGTAGTGAATTATTTGTCTTTTGTCAACGTGACACTTTTTTTGCTGATTGGCCGTGTCGGGTGGTGGAGGGTTACGACACATTTATAAATAAACGCGATCTAACCCAAAAACCTTTATTATGAATAATATTGGTCGCGAAAGCCTACGTGTTAAACTGACTAACCTCTATGGGGAGGATACTTTTCTTAAAACCAGAAAATTGGAGAAGCTTTGCATTAAGCGGATGAAATTGATATCTTCACTGGCGTTCCTCAAAAGGTGCAGAGATTCAAAGGTAATACCAAACGCAGTTAAAATAACACATCACGTAAAGTCTTCTAAAGCTAACGAAATACTACACAAAGCTAGCAAATTATTATTAATAGAGACAATACAGCACAATAGGAGTGAATTATCTTACATTTCGGAATCGCTAAAGCAGTTACACTTAGATATAAGCAATAGTGTATCTATGCATTATTGGAATATAATCGATAACATAACACAACAATCGGCTGATAATGTGTTTAAACTAACAAAAACTAACCAAATTAATACATTTTCTAGACTACATAATAAACAAATCCCTACTGAAAACCAAAAATTTAAAAACAAAACTGTACTGAACTTCACTAACACTGTATTAACCGGTGGCATGGTCTCTATCCTTTCTAAAGGCCTTAACTTTGCCGTTACCCCACGCACAATTCCAGTGGATGAGATAATTGCTGAGGTAGAATCAGTAGTTAGACTCCTTCCACATAATGAGGCAGAGATGACTAGACATGAGGTTGCTAAAATAATTGAGAATAGCAAAGTTCCAAAAGTAAATATTAGCTCTAACGAGGCAAAAGCCTTAAGAGAGCTGCGTGTAAACAAGGATATCCAAATCCTAGCAGCTGATAAAGGCCACACTACTGTAATGATGTCACGAGCCGATTATGATAATAGAATTAGAAATTTACTAGAGGAAAGTACCTACATTAAAATTAAACGAGATCCAACTAATACTTTAGAACATAAGACCACTGCAATAATTGCAAATTCATTAATCCCTAAAAATGAGCAATACCAAATTAAGCCAAGGGCCTCACAACCACCTAGACTCTATGGGCTACCAAAGAGTCATAAAATCGGCATCCCATTACGACCCATAATCAGTACAATTGGCTCTGCCACATATCAATTAGCAAAATATATAACCAAACAAATACAGCCCTACATCGGTAAGACATCTTCATTCATAAAAAATTCAGAACATCTTGTGAATGTGATTAAAGATATTTAACTTACTCCTGATGATATTATGGTAAGTTTTGATGTGATTTCTCTATTCACTAAGGTTCCAGTGGACGAATCACTTAAATTACTTGATACACTAGTAAAGAATACCGGTTTACCAAAAGATATTCCGAAACTTGCTGGTCATTGTTTAAATAACACTTACTTCTTATGGAGAGGGGATTTCTTTAAACAAATGGAAGGAGCAGCAATGGGTTCTCCTTTATCCCCTGCTATAGCAAATTTGTACATGGAAAACTTTGAAATAAGAGCACTTGCCTCGAGCACATTAAAACCATCCTTTTGGTTTAGATATGTGGATGACACTTTGGTTGTCTGGCCACATGGTAAAGATACACTTAATGATTTTCTAAATCATCTCAATGCACAAAACCCAGCCATCCAGTTCACCATGGAAATGGAGGTGAATAACACACTCCCATTCCTAGATATTTTGCTTGGACATGGCCTAAACGGTAAAATAACACACAGCGTTTACAGAAAGCAAACGCACACTGATGCCTATCTGAATGCAGAATCACATCATCATCCAGCTCAGAAATCCTCTCTTATCAAGACGCTCATACATCGGGCTAAAACAGTGTCAGATGGTGAGAGTCTAGTGAGAGAGATTAAACACGTTAAAGACGCACTACGACAGAATGGCTACAATAATGCTCAAATGAACAGAGCACTGAATGCCAAATCACGATCGCAAAGCAATACTGCTGAAAGCGACCAGATTGTTAAAACAATAAAAAATCCATATATCTCAGGAGTAACTGACAAATTAGCCCGTGTTTTGCAAAAGCAAAACATTACAGTAAGATTTGGTACAGTACACAAAATTCAAAAACTAGTATCTTGCACTAAAGACGCATTACCTAAACTATCAACAGAAGGTGTATATCGGATTCATTGTTTATGTGGCAGCTGCTACATTGGGCAGACGGGACGTAACATCAGTGTAAGACTAAAAGAACATCAAAGAAATATTAAATTATCTCAAACACAACTGTCGGCAGTGGCAGAACATGCTTGTCAACAAGGACACTCAATTGATTTTGACAATGCTGCAGTGTTGTGTAAAACTAATTATTACTGGCAAAGACTAATTTGAGAATCCATTGAAATTGAGAGGAATAAGAATAACTTTAATCGCTCTGACAGCTACAGGCTTAGTGCGGCCTGGAAGCGTATTATTAAATAATACACATTACATTTTGATTTAAAGAATTACTAATCTACAACTCATTACTAATCATAACCAATGACTGATTACTAATCGATTATATAATTACAATACCCCCCTCCGCCTCTAATCACTGCACCTGATATGAGTTAAGTGATGATGTCACCCTGCTGCTCTATTTAAGACCGGAAGCAAGCGAGGGCTTTACCATTCTGGCGAATTGCCCGATGATGCTGGATGTATTTATCAGCGAAACGTCGTACTCAAACTGGAAATGTTGTGGATTCACTCTTCAACACACCGGTGGGCTAAAGTAGTGAATTATTTGTCTTTTGTCAACGTGACACTTTTTTTGCTGATTGGCCGTGTCGGGTGGTGGAGGGTTACGACACATTTATAAATAAACGCGATCTAACCCAAAAACCTTTATTATGAATAATATTGGTCGCGAAAGCCTACGTGTTAAACTGACTAACCTCTATGGGGAGGATACTTTTCTTAAAACCAGAAAATTGGAGAAGCTTTGCATTAAGCGGATGAAATTGATATCTTCACTGGCGTTCCTCAAAAGGTGCAGAGATTCAAAGGTAATACCAAACGCAGTTAAAATAACACATCACGTAAAGTCTTCTAAAGCTAACGAAATACTACACAAAGCTAGCAAATTATTATTAATAGAGACAATACAGCACAATAGGAGTGAATTATCTTACATTTCGGAATCGCTAAAGCAGTTACACTTAGATATAAGCAATAGTGTATCTATGCATTATTGGAATATAATCGATAACATAACACAACAATCGGCTGATAATGTGTTTAAACTAACAAAAACTAACCAAATTAATACATTTTCTAGACTACATAATAAACAAATCCCTACTGAAAACCAAAAATTTAAAAACAAAACTGTACTGAACTTCACTAACACTGTATTAACCGGTGACATGGTCTCTATCCTTTCTAAAGGCCTTAACTTTGCCGTTACCCCACGCACAATTCCAGTGGATGAGATAATTGCTGAGGTAGAATCAGTAGTTAGACTCCTTCCACATAATGAGGCAGAGATGACTAGACATGAGGTTGCTAAAATAATTGAGAATAGCAAAGTTCCAAAAGTAAATATTAGCTCTAACGAGGCAAAAGCCTTAAGAGAGCTGCGTGTAAACAAGGATATCCAAATCCTAGCAGCTGATAAAGGCCACACTACTGTAATGATGTCACGAGCCGATTATGATAATAGAATTAGAAATTTACTAGAGGAAAGTACCTACATTAAAATTAAACGAGATCCAACTAATACTTTAGAACATAAGACCACTGCAATAATTGCAAATTCATTAATCCCTAAAAATGAGCAATACCAAATTAAGCCAAGGGCCTCACAACCACCTAGACTCTATGGGCTACCAAAGAGTCATAAAATCGGCATCCCATTACGACCCATAATCAGTACAATTGGCTCTGCCACATATCAATTAGCAAAATATATAACCAAACAAATACAGCCCTACATCGGTAAGACATCTTCATTCATAAAAAATTCAGAACATCTTGTGAATGTGATTAAAGATATTTAACTTACTCCTGATGATATTATGGTAAGTTTTGATGTGATTTCTCTATTCACTAAGGTTCCAGTGGACGAATCACTTAAATTACTTGATACACTAGTAAAGAATACCGGTTTACCAAAAGATATTCCGAAACTTGCTGGTCATTGTTTAAATAACACTTACTTCTTATGGAGAGGGGATTTCTTTAAACAAATGGAATGAGCAGCAATGGGTTCTCCTTTATCCCCTGCTATAGCAAATTTGTACATGGAAAACTTTGAAATAAGAGCACTTGCCTCGAGCACATTAAAACCATCCTTTTGGTTTAGATATGTGGATGACACTTTGGTTGTCTGGCCACATGGTAAAGATACACTTAATGATTTTCTAAATCATCTCAATGCACAAAACCCAGCCATCCAGTTCACCATGGAAATGGAGGTGAATAACACACTCCCATTCCTAGATATTTTGCTTGGACATGGCCTAAACGGTAAAATAACACACAGCGTTTACAGAAAGCAAACGCACACTGATGCCTATCTGAATGCAGAATCACATCATCATCCAGCTCAGAAATCCTCTCTTATCAAGACGCTCATACATCGGGCTAAAACAGTGTCAGATGGTGAGAGTCTAGTGAGAGAGATTAAACACGTTAAAGACGCACTACGACAGAATGGCTACAATAATGCTCAAATGAACAGAGCACTGAATGCCAAATCACGATCGCAAAGCAATACTGCTGAAAGCGACCAGATTGTTAAAACAATAAAAATTCCATATATCTCAGGAGTAACTGACAAATTAGCCCGTGTTTTGCAAAAGCAAAACATTACAGTAAGATTTGGTACAGTACACAAAATTCAAAAACTAGTATCTTGCACTAAAGACGCATTACCTAAACTATCAACAGAAGGTGTATATCGGATTCATTGTTTATGTGGCAGCTGCTACATTGGGCAGACGGGACGTAACATCAGTGTAAGACTAAAAGAACATCTACGAAATATTAAATTATCTCAAACACAACTGTCGGCAGTGGCAGAACATGCTTGTCAACAAGGACACTCAATTGATTTTGACAATGCTGCAGTGTTGTGTAAAACTAATTATTACTGGCAAAGACTAATTTGAGAATCCATTGAAATTGAGAGGAATAAGAATAACTTTAATCGCTCTGACAGCTACAGGCTTAGTGCGGCCTGGAAGCGTATTATTAAATAATACACATTACATTTTGATTTAAAGAATTACTAATCTACAACTCATTACTAATCATAACCAATGACTGATTACTAATCAATTATATAATTACAATACCCCCCTCCGCCTCTAATCACTGCACCTGATATGAGTTAAGTGATGATGTCACCCTGCTGCTCTATTTAAGACCGGAAGCAAGCGAGGGCTTTACCATTCTGGCGAATTGCCCGATGATGCTGGATGTATTTATCAGCGAAACGTCGTACTCAAACTGGAAATGTTGTGGATTCACTCTTCAACACACCGGTGGGCTAAAGTAGTGAATTATTTGTCTTTTGTCAACGTGACACTTTTTTTGCTGATTGGCCGTGTCGGGTGGTGGAGGGTTACGACACATTTATAAATAAACGCGATCTAACCCAAAAACCTTTATTATGAATAATATTGGTCGCGAAAGCCTACGTGTTAAACTGACTAACCTCTATGGGGAGGATACTTTTCTTAAAACCAGAAAATTGGAGAAGCTTTGCATTAAGCGGATGAAATTGATATCTTCACTGGCGTTCCTCAAAAGGTGCAGAGATTCAAAGGTAATACCAAACGCAGTTAAAATAACACATCACGTAAAGTCTTCTAAAGCTAACGAAATACTACACAAAGCTAGCAAATTATTATTAATAGAGACAATACAGCACAATAGGAGTGAATTATCTTACATTTCGGAATCGCTAAAGCAGTTACACTTAGATATAAGCAATAGTGTATCTATGCATTATTGGAATATAATCGATAACATAACACAACAATCGGCTGATAATGTGTTTAAACTAACAAAAACTAACCAAATTAATACATTTTCTAGACTACATAATAAACAAATCCCTACTGAAAACCAAAAATTTAAAAACAAAACTGTACTGAACTTCACTAACACTGTATTAACCGGTGACATGGTCTCTATCCTTTCTAAAGGCCTTAACTTTGCCGTTACCCCACGCACAATTCCAGTGGATGAGATAATTGCTGAGGTAGAATCAGTAGTTAGACTCCTTCCACATAATGAGGCAGAGATGACTAGACATGAGGTTGCTAAAATAATTGAGAATAGCAAAGTTCCAAAAGTAAATATTAGCTCTAACGAGGCAAAAGCCTTAAGAGAGCTGCGTGTAAACAAGGATATCCAAATCCTAGCAGCTGATAAAGGCCACACTACTGTAATGATGTCACGAGCCGATTATGATAATAGAATTAGAAATTTACTAGAGGAAAGTACCTACATTAAAATTAAACGAGATCCAACTAATACTTTAGAACATAAGACCACTGCAATAATTGCAAATTCATTAATCCCTAAAAATGAGCAATACCAAATTAAGCCAAGGGCCTCACAACCACCTAGACTCTATGGGCTACCAAAGAGTCATAAAATCGGCATCCCATTACGACCCATAATCAGTACAATTGGCTCTGCCACATATCAATTAGCAAAATATATAACCAAACAAATACAGCCCTACATCGGTAAGACATCTTCATTCATAAAAAATTCAGAACATCTTGTGAATGTGATTAAAGATATTTAACTTACTCCTGATGATATTATGGTAAGTTTTGATGTGATTTCTCTATTCACTAAGGTTCCAGTGGACGAATCACTTAAATTACTTGATACACTAGTAAAGAATACCGGTTTACCAAAAGATATTCCGAAACTTGCTGGTCATTGTTTAAATAACACTTACTTCTTATGGAGAGGGGATTTCTTTAAACAAATGGAAGGAGCAGCAATGGGTTCTCCTTTATCCCCTGCTATAGCAAATTTGTACATGGAAAACTTTGAAATAAGAGCACTTGCCTCGAGCACATTAAAACCATCCTTTTGGTTTAGATATGTGGATGACACTTTGGTTGTCTGGCCACATGGTAAAGATACACTTAATGATTTTCTAAATCATCTCAATGCACAAAACCCAGCCATCCAGTTCACCATGGAAATGGAGGTGAATAACACACTCCCATTCCTAGATATTTTGCTTGGACATGGCCTAAACGGTAAAATAACACACAGCGTTTACAGAAAGCAAACGCACACTGATGCCTATCTGAATGCAGAATCACATCATCATCCAGCTCAGAAATCCTCTCTTATCAAGACGCTCATACATCGGGCTAAAACAGTGTCAGATGGTGAGAGTCTAGTGAGAGAGATTAAACACGTTAAAGACGCACTACGACAGAATGGCTACAATAATGCTCAAATGAACAGAGCACTGAATGCCAAATCACGATCGCAAAGCAATACTGCTGAAAGCGACCAGATTGTTAAAACAATAAAAATTCCATATATCTCAGGAGTAACTGACAAATTAGCCCGTGTTTTGCAAAAGCAAAACATTACAGTAAGATTTGGTACAGTACACAAAATTCAAAAACTAGTATCTTGCACTAAAGACGCATTACCTAAACTATCAACAGAAGGTGTATATCGGATTCATTGTTTATGTGGCAGCTGCTACATTGGGCAGACGGGACGTAACATCAGTGTAAGACTAAAAGAACATCTACGAAATATTAAATTATCTCAAACACAACTGTCGGCAGTGGCAGAACATGCTTGTCAACAAGGACACTCAATTGATTTTGACAATGCTGCAGTGTTGTGTAAAACTAATTATTACTGGCAAAGACTAATTTGAGAATCCATTGAAATTGAGAGGAATAAGAATAACTTTAATCGCTCTGACAGCTACAGGCTTAGTGCGGCCTGGAAGCGTATTATTAAATAATACACATTACATTTTGATTTAAAGAATTACTAATCTACAACTCATTACTAATCATAACCAATGACTGATTACTAATCGATTATATAATTACAATACCCCCCTCCGCCTCTAATCACTGCACCTGATATGAGTTAAGTGATGATGTCACCCTGCTGCTCTATTTAAGACCGGAAGCAAGCGAGGGCTTTACCATTCTGGCGAATTGCCCGATGATGCTGGATGTATTTATCAGCGAAACGTCGTACTCAAACTGGAAATGTTGTGGATTCACTCTTCAACACACCGGTGGGCTAAAGTAGTGAATTATTTGTCTTTTGTCAACGTGACACTTTTTTTGCTGATTGGCCGTGTCGGGTGGTGGAGGGTTACGACACATTTATAAATAAACGCGATCTAACCCAAAAACCTTTATTATGAATAATATTGGTCGCGAAAGCCTACGTGTTAAACTGACTAACCTCTATGGGGAGGATACTTTTCTTAAAACCAGAAAATTGGAGAAGCTTTGCATTAAGCGGATGAAATTGATATCTTCACTGGCGTTCCTCAAAAGGTGCAGAGATTCAAAGGTAATACCAAACGCAGTTAAAATAACACATCACGTAAAGTCTTCTAAAGCTAACGAAATACTACACAAAGCTAGCAAATTATTATTAATAGAGACAATACAGCACAATAGGAGTGAATTATCTTACATTTCGGAATCGCTAAAGCAGTTACACTTAGATATAAGCAATAGTGTATCTATGCATTATTGGAATATAATCGATAACATAACACAACAATCGGCTGATAATGTGTTTAAACTAACAAAAACTAACCAAATTAATACATTTTCTAGACTACATAATAAACAAATCCCTACTGAAAACCAAAAATTTAAAAACAAAACTGTACTGAACTTCACTAACACTGTATTAACCGGTGACATGGTCTCTATCCTTTCTAAAGGCCTTAACTTTGCCGTTACCCCACGCACAATTCCAGTGGATGAGATAATTGCTGAGGTAGAATCAGTAGTTAGACTCCTTCCACATAATGAGGCAGAGATGACTAGACATGAGGTTGCTAAAATAATTGAGAATAGCAAAGTTCCAAAAGTAAATATTAGCTCTAACGAGGCAAAAGCCTTAAGAGAGCTGCGTGTAAACAAGGATATCCAAATCCTAGCAGCTGATAAAGGCCACACTACTGTAATGATGTCACGAGCCGATTATGATAATAGAATTAGAAATTTACTAGAGGAAAGTACCTACATTAAAATTAAACGAGATCCAACTAATACTTTAGAACATAAGACCGCTGCAATAATTGCAAATTCATTAATCCCTAAAAATGAGCAATACCAAATTAAGCCAAGGGCCTCACAACCACCTAGACTCTATGGGCTACCAAAGAGTCATAAAATCGGCATCCCATTACGACCCATAATCAGTACAATTGGCTCTGCCACATATCAATTAGCAAAATATATAACCAAACAAATACAGCCCTACATCGGTAAGACATCTTCATTCATAAAAAATTCAGAACATCTTGTGAATGTGATTAAAGATATTTAACTTACTCCTGATGATATTATGGTAAGTTTTGATGTGATTTCTCTATTCACTAAGGTTCCAGTGGACGAATCACTTAAATTACTTGATACACTAGTAAAGAATACCGGTTTACCAAAAGATATTCCGAAACTTGCTGGTCATTGTTTAAATAACACTTACTTCTTATGGAGAGGGGATTTCTTTAAACAAATGGAAGGAGCAGCAATGGGTTCTCCTTTATCCCCTGCTATAGCAAATTTGTACATGGAAAACTTTGAAATAAGAGCACTTGCCTCGAGCACATTAAAACCATCCTTTTGGTTTAGATATGTGGATGACACTTTGGTTGTCTGGCCACATGGTAAAGATACACTTAATGATTTTCTAAATCATCTCAATGCACAAAACCCAGCCATCCAGTTCACCATGGAAATGGAGGTGAATAACACACTCCCATTCCTAGATATTTTGCTTGGACATGGCCTAAACGGTAAAATAACACACAGCATTTACAGAAAGCAAACGCACACTGATGCCTATCTGAATGCAGAATCACATCATCATCCAGCTCAGAAATCCTCTCTTATCAAGACGCTCATACATCGGGCTAAAACAGTGTCAGATGGTGAGAGTCTAGTGAGAGAGATTAAACACGTTAAAGACGCACTACGACAGAATGGCTACAATAATGCTCAAATGAACAGAGCACTGAATGCCAAATCACGATCGCAAAGCAATACTGCTGAAAGCGACCAGATTGTTAAAACAATAAAAATTCCATATATCTCAGGAGTAACTGACAAATTAGCCCGTGTTTTGCAAAAGCAAAACATTACAGTAAGATTTGGTACAGTACACAAAATTCAAAAACTAGTATCTTGCACTAAAGACGCATTACCTAAACTATCAACAGAAGGTGTATATCGGATTCATTGTTTATGTGGCAGCTGCTACATTGGGCTGACGGGACGTAACATCAGTGTAAGACTAAAAGAACATCAAAGAAATATTAAATTATCTCAAACACAACTGTCGGCAGTGGCAGAACATGCTTGTCAACAAGGACACTCAATTGATTTTGACAATGTTGCAGTGGTGTGTAAAACTAAGTATTACTGGCAAAGACTAATTAGAGAATCCATTGAAATTGAGAGGAACAAGAATAACTTTAATCGCTCTGACAGCTACAGGCTTAGTGCGGCCTGGAAGCGTATTATTAAATAATACACATTACATTTTGATTTAAAGAATTACTAATCTACAACTCATTACTAATCATAACCAATGACTGATTACTAATCGATTATATAATTACAATACCCCCCCCCTCTCCGGCTCTAATCACTGCACCTGATATGAGTTAAGTGATGACGTCACCCTGCTGCTCTATATAAAACCGGGAGCAAGCGAGGGCTTTACCATTCTGGCGAATTGCCCGATGATGCTGGATGTATTTACCAGCGAAACGTCGTACTCAAACTGTAAATGTTGTGGATTCACTCTTCAACACACCGGTGGGCTATAGTAGTGAATTATTTGTCTTTTGTCAACGTGACACTTTTTTGCTGATTGGCCGTGTCGGGTAGTGGAGGGTTACGACACATTTATAAATAAACGCGATCTAACCCAAAAACCTTTATTATGAAAAACAAGAAAACTTAGATTAAGGCTATCAGTCTAACTCCGTACTACAATAAACAAAAACATGGCCAAACCAAAAAACTTTTAGAAATCACCAAAATAAAGCCATAAATGCAATGTAACAGTGATCATAGGAACTGTGACCGAATTTTTTACAATAAACTACATAAATAACATGTAACACCGAACCCTAGAGCCACAGCTATGTCGGGTGGTGGCAGGTTTAACCACACATTTATATTTGCGCGATATTACCCCCCCTCCAAAAAAACCTTACTAGTACAGCACGTCGATGTAACGGAGAGCAAATCCACAACATTTAAAATCTGAGCACGACGTTTCGCCAGTGATTACAACCAGCATCATCAGGCGGACGGCCAGATCTGTGCATTTACTCTGCAACACACCGGTGGGCTGAAGTATGAACTAATTGGCACGTCTTGTTTACGTGACAAACCTTAATAATTGGCTGTGTTGGGTGGTGGTGGGTTAACGACACATTTATGCGATCTAACCCAAACAAAAACCTTTCTACTGTATTCATAGCAATTGACGCCCCCTATTGGAGTGATGTAATTTTTGTCCGATGTTTTCCTGGGTTAATAAGTATAGTGACTATAGTCTATATGGTGAATAATATGGCCTACTGTGAGGGTTATTTTAAATTGACGCACTAATTGTAATGCTGGTCGTTGTTGTTCAGCATTTTAGCGTACAACAAACGGAGGACGCTGAGGATGCTATGAAGAACTTTCTGAAAATATTTAGAGGGATTTTCTAAGTTGGTAAATTGATTTTGAAACGTCTGACCGAGGTGTTCTAGTAAAATTGCGTCACTTATATTCTTTACGGATGGTCTTCATCATAACAGCAATTTCCTTGCCTGTAACACAACTTGAATAAGTTAATGTTTTTTTATAATGTAGTTTATCTAATAAAAACATTTCACGGTTGGTGTTGCATATCTAATCCTCTGATCGTATTACCAGTTTCAGTAAATGGTCAAGAGATGTAATGTTCCACAGTTGTGAAAATAAAGTCAGTTTCAAAATACTTTTGAGCACCGAACGACGCCTCTGAAGGTATTAAGCCAGCGGAAGCACGAAGAAAATCCGTCTGTGATAGCGGAGGCGGGAGGGGAGACTGTGGACACAGGTCCTGTATGGGATGGAGTGTTTCTCCAGCGACCTAGGGGAAGAGAAGAGGAGGCCACATGGCGGGAGACTGTGACGCAGATCTGAGAGAGGTCGCTGTTGTACAGCAGCAGCGGTAGCATCTGCGGGGATTGACGGGAGGGTAGAACGCGTTGGAACCTGTGCCAGGCTAGGTGCAGGAGGTCACGGGACAGACCCAACAGGTGACTTTAGTTGACTCATTGAGATGACTGGCAGATGCACCACTGTGCCAGGCTAGGTGCAGGAGGTCATGGGACAGACCCAGCAGGTGACATTAGTTGACTCACCGAGATGGCTGGCAGATGCACCACTGTGCCAGGCTAGGTGCAGGAGGTCACGGGACAGGCCCAGCAGGTGACATTAGTTGACTGACCGAGATGACTGGCAGATGCACCACTGTGCCAGGCTAGGTGCAGGAGGTCACGGGACAGACCCAGCAGGTGACATTAGTTGATTCTTTAGCACCCATGCAGAACTGCCATAAAGTGGCGGTGACGTGACCACAGCGCTTGTGCCAGGTTAGGTGCACTTAAAGTGCACACTTTGAGGCCACGTGAAGTATCGAAGGTTCTCTGCGAGCCGGTCACGGGACAGACTGACCGAGATGACTAGCTGTTTCACCACCTGTGATCCCCATTGTGCCAACTCACTGTATTTTATCCGCCCAGTGCAACGCTCGTTGTTGTGAGCGTCGCTTCTCCAACCACTGCTGTTGTTGGGAGGGTGACTGCCTCTACTGCCCTGTAGCGTTCTTCAGGAAACTCCTCCACAGAGGCCAAGCTTGGCACCGCTGGTCGGCAAGTCCACTCAGCTGCAAATACTCCTGTGCCACATCAGTCCATCCCTTCTCATAGTTTCATAGTTTCATTTATTTGGTATAGCCCTGTGAGCCATTCGGCTCTTGAATCGGGTGCAACGCAAACAAACAAAAAAAACATGAACAAGAAAACATCTTAAAATGACTTTGTGCATGTGCAAACAGAAAATCCAGGAAAAAAACATCAAAATATTTCTGAAATAGCACCGTACACCAACGCTGTGTGCAAAAATCCCATTGGGATGCAAGTCAAACAACAACAAGAAAACTAAGATTAAGGCCATCAGTCTAACTCCGTACTACAATAAACAAAAACATGGCCAAACCAAAAAACTTTTAGAAATCACCAAAATAAAGCCATAAATGCAATGTAACAGTGATCATAGGAACTGTGACTGAATTTTTAACAATAAACTACATAAATAACATGTAACACCAAACCCTAGAGCGACAGCTGGCTGCATGAGTCACTCCACAAACAACAGGAGCATCAGTCGGAGTATAACATTTTTCAATGCACCTTTAAGATCAGCACACTAAATCACAAAACAGATAATACTTTGCAGCGGTCATCCGGAGCGAAACATTTTATTTTATTTTAGGCCACTGAATAGCGGTGACAAGCTAGGGGTGTACAACTCCTCTAGAGCAGTTTTGAGTGAAGATCTCATAGGTAGCGATTCAAGTTGCAGTTTATTGGCAATAGCATTCCAGACCCTGGGGGCATCAATAGCAAAGGCCCTTCCTCCGGGTTTGTGTACGGGCAATAGGGGAATGTGAAGCCGGTAGATGAGCAAAGACCCGAGATCAAAATTTGTTCAAATGTGTTCTTTGAAACAGAGAGGAGATCCAGCAGCAGGTAGTCTGCGGGTTGTTTGGTTCTCCAGCTCATGGTGCCAACCCCTCGCCCACAACAGGGGGGAGGGAGGGGAATGAGAAGGGAGGAGCCGGAAGTGAGGGGGGGCGGGGTCTGAAGTGAGGGGCGAGGGGGGGGTGGAGGTCAGGGAGGTGACGGGGGAAGAGGAGGGCCGGAAGCGAGGGGGAGGGTTGGAAGGGCGGAAGCGAGGGGGGAGGGGCATAAGTGAGGGGAGGGGCCGGGGGGAGGGTCAAAAGTGAGGACGAAGGAGGGGCCGGATGTGGAGGGGGGCCGGATGTTGGGGATGGGTGGATGTGGAGGGGGCGAAGTGAGGGGGAGGGGCTGGAAGTGAGGGGGAGGGGCTGGAAGGTGACGTCCTAGCCAGGTGCTGCCCCTGTCTCTCATCTCTCTGCGTCATCTCCCAGCTGCTCGTGACGTCTCCTGCGCTCCAACAGAGGTCTGACTCCACCACTCCACCACCCTCCTCCTCCTTCCCTCTCTCTCTGCGCTGTCTCCCACGCAACCGCTGCCGTCTTTGTCTCCCCTTGCTACTGTGGCCACGGCCCCGAGATCTGTGTGTGTGTCTGTGTGTGTGTGTCTGTGTGTGTGTCTGTGTGTGTGTGTCTGTGTGTGTGTGTCTGTGTGGAGTTGGAGACGCTGCTGCTGAGACTGGAGCGTGCCACTAAGAGGTGGGGCCTTACCATCAGCCCCACCAAAACTAAGCACCTGCCTGGGTATTTTGTACCATCGGACACTCCACCCCCACAACTCCCAATCGGTGATGGGGCAGTTGTGGAGAGAGTGGAGAGTTTCCCATACCTGGGCAGTGTGCTTATGACTGGCTCCAGTTTAACAGCAGAGGTCTCACTCCGAATCAGTCGAGCGGCAATATCTTTTCATCGGTTGCGTAACGCTGTGTGGAAGCTACCTGGTCTGTCGCTCCACAATAAGCTTCAGGTCTTCTCGGCCACGGTCATTCCTTCCCTTCTCTACGCTTGCGAAACGTGGACCCCCCTAATGGAACATCTTCGCCGGTTAGAAACATTTAGGCTGACCTGCCTACGATCCATCCTGGGTTTAACCAGACTGGATTGTGTGAGGAGCTCACAAATCCTTGAAAGATCTGGGCAGGGTTCCATCGGTGAGCTCCTCCGGCAGGCAAGGCTGCGATGGCTGGGTCATGTAGCCCACATGCCCAGCCACCGCATGCCGAAACAGCTTTTGTTTGGCCGGATTGAGGGGGCTAAGCGGGCGCGGCACGGGCTAGAGAAGAGATGGAGTGATGTGGTACAGGAGGACGTGGAGCTGAGTGGACTTGCCGATGACTGGTACCAGCGGTGTCAAGATCGGCCTCTGTGGAGGAGGCTCGTGAAGGATGCTACTGGGCAGTTGGAGGCAGTCGCCCTCCAACAACAACGGAGGGCGGAGGAGCGACGCTCAGAACAATGAGCGGAGCGCCGGGTGGCTAAAGCACAGCAGGTTGTCACAGTAGGGGGCACAGGTGGTGCATCAGCCAGTCATCTCAGTCAGTCGACCCGTGGCACCTGGGTCTGCCCCGTGACCTCCTGCCAGCGGGCGTTTGACACTTCACGTGGCCTCAGGGTGCACATAGCCTGGCACAAGCGTCGTGGTGACGTCACCGCCACTTAGTGGCGAATGGCGGTTGTTGTTGTTGTGTCTGTGTGTGTGTCTGTGTGTTTGCGTCTGTGTGTGTGCTTGTGTCAGTGTGTGTGTCTGTGTGTGTCTGTGTGTGTGTGTGTCTGTGTGTGTGTATGTGTGTGTGTGTCTGTGTGTGTATGTTTGTGTCAGTGTGTGTGTCTGTGTGTGTGTCTGTGTGTGTGTGTGTCTGTGTGTGTATATGTGTCTGTGTGTGTGTCTGTGTGTGTGTCTGTGTGTGTGTCTGTGTGTGTGTGTGTCTTTGTGTGTGTCTGTGTGTGTGTGTCTGTGTGTGTGTCTGTGTTTGTCAGTGTGTGTGTCTGTGTGTGTGTATGTGTGTCTGTGTGTGTGTGTGTCTGTGTGTGTGTCTGTGTGTGTCTGTGTGTGTGTCCGGTGGACCGGTTCTGGCTCCTGCCACCATGAGGGGTGGACAGTCCTCTACTCGGGGCAGCAGACTGCCAAACAACAGGGTGTGGCTCTTCTTTTGAACAAAAGAATGAAGGGGGCGTGGGAGCGTGGCGGTGAGGTGTGGGAAGCTGTAAGCCCAAGGCTACTTTGGGCTCGCCTTCCCATCAACCGGAGGCGAGGAATGGTGGTCGTGGTTACTTATGCCCCCACCGAAGATGAACATCCGTGGAGGGATGCAGGCAAAGCCGATGAGTCAGATGCCTTCTATGACCTCCTGTCACAGGTGCTGGCTAAATTGGCCTCTCGGGATAGAGTCATCATGTTGGGTGACTTCAATGCCCGAGTTGGTCATGATACTGGCACCTGGTCTGGAGTGATTGGAGGGGATGGGCCAGATCAGCTCAATAACAACGGTAGGAGGCTGCTAGATTTTTGTGCAGCCCATGGGCTTGTAATTACCAACATGTTGTTCCGGCATCGGCGCATCCACACAACATCATGGATGCATGCCGAGTCCAAGCAAGAACATCTGCTGGACTACATAGTGACGGACCAGCGGATGCGAGCCCATGTCCTTGACACCAGGACCTACCGTGGAGCTGATCTGCCCTCTGACCATCGACTTGTCATCTGTAAGATGCGCCTGCCATTCTTCCACTCCGGTGGTGGGTGTACACCCAGGACCCCATTCCAACCTAAAGTTTTCTGGTCTCAGTTATCTGATGAAAGTTGCAAGCGAGAATTTCATCATCGCTTGCGGCTGGGATTGGCATCGTCCCCGACTCCTCCTGATGTCGAGGGTAAATGGGCGAGGTTTAGGACTGTGACTCATGCAGCTGCAATGGCTGCTTTGGGTACGCGGTCCAGACCTCCCCAGAGACCCTGGCTGACAGAGGAGGTGTTCAGGATGGTTGAGAAAAAGCGACAGGCCCACTGTCATCGGCTACAGAATCCCACGTCAGAGAATGAGGACGCTTACCGCAGCCTTCGCTCGGAGGTTTGGAGAGCCGTGAGGCGCTGCAAGGATGGGTGGTGGTCGCGGGTTGCTGAGGAGATGGAGTCTGCCTCAGTGGCCCGTGATCACAAATCTCTATTTAACTCCATCAAAAAAGTAACCTGCAGCGCCACACCTATTACCATCATTAGGGGAAAAAACGGTGATCCAATCTCCGACCCCCAGGAACAGGTTTGCAGATTTGCTGAGCATTTCTGTGAGGTCCTGGGGGAGGGAAAATCCCTCAGCCAGGAAAACATAGTGGCACAAAGTGAGGATGACCCTGCTGAGGCTGCGGTGCCTCAAATATTGGAAGAAGTCACCCCCTGTGAGTGGCTGGCTGAGGTGCCATCTGCTGAGGAAGTACTGAAGGCGATCCGGAGTCTGAGACCAGGAAAGGCAGTGGGCAGAGATGATCTCCCAAGAGAAATGCTGAGGGAGGGTGGCGTTTGTGCACAGACTGCCCTATATGACATCATAACAACAGTCTGGACCACTGGACGGGTTCCGCAGGATTCGAAGGATGCCCTGGTGGTCCCCCTTTTTAAGAAGGGGGACCGCACAGACTCTGACAACTACAGGGGCATCTCACTCCTCAGTGTGCCGGGAAAGGTCCTGGCAAGGATTATTCAGCATCGCCTTGCCAGGCACGCTGAGGAGAGGCTTGCGGAGCCCCAATGCGGTTTTAGGAAAGGGCGGTCCTGCACAGATGCCATATTTTCTGTCCGTCTGCTACAGCAGAGGTGTAGGGAATTCCAACAAGACCTACATCTCTGCTTTATTGACCTGGTCAAGGCCTATGATACCATCAGTAGGCCTGGGCTCTGGGTCGTTCTTCGTGCTTTTGGAGTACCTGACCATCTGCTCACGATCATTAAGGACCTTCATGATGGTGAGCGGGCCCGGGTAAAACTACGTGGCCGGGAGCCAGAGCCATTCCCTGTACACCTTGGGGTGCGACAGGGATGTCCTCTGGCTCCCACATTATTTAACATCTATTTTGACCACGTAGTTCGTGAAGCCTTCAATAGCTGTACCGGGGGAATCTCCATATGGTACAGATATAATGGGAGGCTCATCGATGCCCGGGTGCGGTCAAGGGATGGCTCCCTATTGCTCAACCACGTTATGTATGCTGATGATTTGGTAATAGCTGCTCAGTCAGAGGAGGAGTTGGAGACGCTGCTGCTGAGACTGGAGCGTGCCACTAAGAGGTGGGGCCTTACCATCAGCCCCACCAAAACTAAGCACCTGCCTGGGTATTTTGTACCATCGGACACTCCACCCCCACAACTCCCAATTGGTGATGGAGCAGTTGTGGAGAGAGTGGAGAGTTTCCCATACCTGGGCAGTGTGCTTATGACTGGCTCCAGTTTAACAGCAGAGGTCTCACTCTGAATCAGTCGAGCGGCAATTTCTTTTCATCGGTTGCGTAACGCTGTGTGGAAGCTACCTGGTCTGTCGCTCCGCACTAAGCTTCAGGTCTTCTCGGCCACGGTCATTCCCTCCCTTCTCTACGCTTGCGAAACGTGGACCCCTCTAATGGAACATCTTCGCCGGTTAGAAACATTTAGGCTGGCCTGCCTACGATCCATCCTGGGTTTAACCAGACTGGATTGTGTGAGGAGCTCACAAATCCTTGAAAGATCTGGGCAAGGTCCCATCGGTGAGCTCCTCCGGCGGGCAAGGCTGCGATGGCTGGGTCATGTAGCCCGCATGCCCAGCCACCGCATGCCAAAACAGCTTTTGTTCGGCCGGATTGAGGGGGCTAAGCGGGCGCGGCATGGGCTAGAGAAGAGATGGAGTGATGTGGTACAGGAGGACGTGGAGCTGAGTGAACTTGTCGATGACTGGTACCAGCGGTGTCAAGATTGGCCTCTGTGGAGGAGGCTCGTGAAGGATGCTACTGGGCAGCTGGAGGTAGTCGCCCTCCAACAACAACGGAGGGCGGAGGAGCAACGCTCAGAACAACGAGCGGAGCGCCGGGTGGCTAAAGCACAGCAGGTTGGCACAGTAGGGGGCACAGGTGGTGCATCAGCCAGTCATCTCAGTCATCAGTCGACCCGTGGCACCTGGGTCTGCCCCATGACCTCCTGCCAGCGGGCGTTCGACACTTCACGTGGCCTCAGGGTGCACATAGCCTGGCACAAGCGTCGTGCTGACATCACCGCCACTTAGTGGCGAATGGCGGTTGTTGTTGTATGTGCGAGCGGGCGCCTAAACAGCTCGAGAAGAGATGGAGTAATGTGGAGCTGAGTGGACTTGCCGATGGCCGCTACCAGCGCTGTAGATGTAGATGCCACTGGTTCTTCACGTTCTGTAGATGTAGATGCTACTGGTTCTTCACGTTCTGCAGATGTAGATGCCACTGGTTCTTCACGTTCTGCAGATGTAGATGCCATTGGTTCTTCACGTTCAGTAGATGTAGATGCCACTGGTTCTTCACGTTCTGCAGATGGAGATGCCACTGGTTCTCCACGTTCTGCAGATGTAGATGCCACTGGTTCTTCACGTTATGTAAACGTAGATACCGCTGGTTCTTCACGTTCTGCAGATGTAGATGCTGCTGGTTCTTCACGTTCTACAGATGTAGTTGCCACTGGTTCTTCACGTTCTGTCGATGTAGATGCCACCACTGCCATTTATTGTGCATTGAGGTTGAACTTACGACTCTCATTCCAAACGGGCAACTGGACAAACGGGATAGGTTTTTTTTATTATCTCTAAAAGTCTTTAAGTTGAAGGTTTGTAAGTAGAGTAGTGCCAGTACAAACTCGGGTGAACGTTTCCCCGCAGCGGCATCGCTGCATCTGACTGGCGGCCACGATGAGCTGGGGCTACCTCACGCAGCTGCTGGAGGAGGTTCATCGGCACTCCACCTTCCTGAGCAAGCTGTGGATCACCACCTTCCTCATCTTTCGCATCGTTCTCACGACGGTCGCCGGCGAGTCCATCTACTACGACGAGCAGGGCAGCTTCTCGTGCAACACGGAGCAGCCCGGCTGCGAGAACGTCTGCTACGACAGCTTCGCCCCGCTCTCCCAAGTCCGCTTCTGGGTGTTCCAGATCATCGCGGTCGCCACGCCCACCATCCTGTACCTCGGCTTCGCCGTGCATCGCATCACCAGGTACGGAGGTCCCCGGAGGGAGTTTTCACAGCGCAGTTGGAAATGTTTTAATTTGTTTTTTAATTAGGCTGCGCCGTCGATTTGGTCACGAGTTTGAACGGTGAAAGGGCCGGCAAGGTTTCCCCTTGACTTAGGAACGGAGTTCCGTTCCCGAGCCCCCTGTCAGTACGTCCGAACGGCTAGTTCAGTTCAGGAGGGCGAATGTGCGCTGTGTTTAAACACGCATATGGTCAGCGTCGTAAAATATATTCTGCGGTTCAACAGCAAAAAGGGAAGCATTGTTAAACTCTTCAACAATAAGAAATATAATACATTTGCATGCGATATTATAATTGCATAGTGTATCTATATGTATAAAAGGGAAATTTGTGAATGTGTTCAAAATGTTTAGCGTACTTCCTGACATTTAACAAACTTGAGATTTGCCATGTGGGTACTTTCCATACTGTGCACCATGCAAACATTATAAAAATAGACTTGTTTTTTTTTGGGGGGGGGGGTGGGGGGGGAATGATGATGAAGTGTGGCGAGAATCGATATCTGGTGAGCTTTTGTGGTATCAATTAAACGGGAATAGGCCGATTCTAAAGAAATCTACAAACTTCAATTCCTTTGCGCGATCTAAAGAATCGAATCTTGGCGCACGAGCGTATGTTTTTTTTCCACTGCGCTAATTTTTATGAATGAGGTAATGATCATCGTTTTTTTTTCATTTGTATATGTTATGTTTTTAAGTTTTGAGAAGTTTTTCAATATATTTTCCCCCGGGCAACGCCGGGTGCTTCCCGCTAGTAGCAAATAAAGCGTAAAATAAAGGAAGGTAAATATTTTCACTTACCTCGAGTCCCGATGCTGGCTTGCTTGTAGCGCACAGACATCTACACCAACAACCGCCGTTTGCCACTAAGCGGTGGTGACGTCACCACGGTGCTTGTGCCAGGCTACGTGCACGGTAAGGCCACGCACACACAGACACACGCGGACGCGCACGGGGCCACACACGCACAAAGACAAAAATCCCCCATGTAGCCTTCACAGGCTGTCTGGATAAGCGCTGCTCGTGAGCGGCGCCTCAAAGCACACGAGGGGGGTCTATGGCCAAAGCCACGCCGGGCTGCATTTTTCTCCCCAGTTGGCAAAGTTTTTACAAATCGCATCAGCTACTCATTCGAGGCTGAGTCGACCTAGGGTAGGCCCAGGACCGATTCAGATCATTGCCACCGGCACGGACACTTTAAGTGGTCTCTCAGAGGCGACGATCAGAAGTGAAAGTGGAATCCCGGACAGCCTCGTAGCTGTCGCTGTTCGTCGTAATGTTGCGTTTCATAGCGAGCGCATATTTCCATTTGCTCGCGACGTTTCACACCGAGGGGTGAAACTTAAACGCCGCCGCTCTCTGTCGTGGTAGGATCGAGTACAAGCGAGACGAACAAACCAAGCGAGCCAAGCGAGCCGGCGGCCCCGACCGCGTGGTTGAATGCACGGAGAAAGAGGAGGAGAAGGTGGAGGAGGTGGAGGGTGAAGAAGATGGCAAGGGGAAGCAGCACAACGAGCGGTGGAGGATCAAGACGGACGGCCTGATGGTGGCCTACACCCTCCAGCTGCTGGCCCGCACGCTGGCCGAGGTTGGCTTCCTGGTGGGGCAGTACCTGATGTATGGCTCGGAGGTGGCCCCGCGCTTCAAGTGCGTCCGTGACCCCTGCCCGAATAGCGTCGACTGCTTTGTGTCGCGCCCCACAGAGAAGACCGTCTTCCTTCTGGTCATGTACGCAGTCGCCGGTCTCAGCCTCCTGCTCGAACTGTCCGAGATTGCCTACCTGGGGCTGGGCACCATCCACGACTCACTGAGCGGGAGGCACCGGCTACGGAGCAGGTGGGGGGCCTCGCTGGCGCGGTTGGCCACGGTCGGGGGGGGGGAGGTGCGGAAGAAGTTCGGCGCGCGTGCGACCGACTGTGTCGGAGGTTGTCGGCTTCGGTGTTGGATCGCGAGAAACTAAAGCGTCGTCTCGTCAAAGCCGTCAACTTGTAGTAGCGGCGTTGCGTCACGTAAACGAAACGTGCCGGGTCGCTACCGGCTCGACACTCGCCGGCTGCGTGTCAGAGAGTGACCCCCAACTACGCCGACGATTCGAGTTTCCGTGATGTTTCGCCGATGATGACAACAGCAAAAGCATCATGGGACCTCCCTTGCCAATAACAAAATATAAGAATTTGTTTTACCCTTTTCTAGCAGTAAAACAGCTGTGTGAACGTGATAACACCAAACGTAAACCTCTTGCAAGGAATCATCTCACTGCATTGGCCACACACACGGTACTTGTAATGAACATGCAAACAGAAACACGCTCTGGTAGTCTATGATGATGATGCATTGTCTTTGAAACTGATTGTTCCACACCAGAGACAGCTTTCTTTAGAGCCTCGTGTGTCTCACCCCGAGCTGTCAATGTCTTCATAGTGGCATTGTCCTCTCATCTAACACTGTTTGAGACTAGGCTCTAAACAAAGCTTTCGTATATTTTTGGTTCTTTCGGTAAAGTCACGTGGAAGGGAAATAATATCGGTTCCGTCAGCTTCCCAACCGCTATATATATAGATGATGTGTGTAGTTTATGGTGTAGTGTATAGTGTAGTGTATGTGTTGATAGCTATGTATATAGATGTTGTGTGTAGTTTATAGTGTAGTGTATAGTGTAGTGTATGTGTTGATAGCTATATATATAGATGTTGTGTATAGTTTATAGTGTAGTGTATGTGTTGATAGCTATGTATATAGATGTTGTGTATAGTTTATAGTGTAGTGTATAGTGTATGTGTTGATAGCTATGTATATAGATGTGTGTAGTTTATAGTGTAGTGTATAATGTAGTGTATGTGTTTATAGCTATGTATATAGATGTGTATAGTTTATAGTGTAGTGTATAGTGTAGTGTATGTGTTGATAGCTATGTATATAGATGTGTGTAGTGTATAGTGTAGTGTATAATGTAGTGTATGTGTTGATAGCTATGTATATATATGTTGTGTGTAGTTTATAGTGTAGTGTATAGTGTAGTGTATGTGTTGATAGCTATGTATATAGATGTGTACTGTTTATAGTGTAGTGTATAGTGTAGTGTATGTGTTGATAGCTACGTATATAGATGTTGTGTGTAGTGTATAGTGTAGTGTATAATGTAGTGTATGTGTTGATAGCTATGTATATATATGTTGTGTGTAGTTTATAGTGTAGTGTATAGTGCAGTGTATGTGTTGATAGCTATGTATATAGATGTTGTGTGTGTAGTGTATAGTGTAGTGTATGTGTTGATAGCTATGTATATAGATGTTGTGTGTGTAGTGTATAGTGTAGTGTATAGTGTAGTGTATGTGTAGTGTTTTAAGGACGAGCAGACTTCTTTAGGAGGCACACTTTGTTTATTGTATTATTTCCTTATACAACGCTTAACACACACAGAGGGATATTCGGTCCCCTCACCCGATACCCTAGGGAGGTACAGCCTCCGGACCTGGCAGGACTCACACGCCTACCGCTAACCTCCTTAATACCTAAGGAGGTACAACCTCCGGACTTGGCGGGACTCACACGTCTACCGCTAACCTCCTTAATACCTAAGGAGGTACAACCTCCGGACTTGGCGGGACTCACACGTCTACCGCTATCCTAGTCCTCCGGCTAGGACCTAGGGGAGGCTATCTGACCCACCGCTGGCCCGGTGGGTCCTGACCACTGGGTATGCCGAGCCTTAGCCCTTAGAAGGGCTGAAAGGCTGGTCCAGGGTCCTAGCTAGGCTTCAGCCCAGTCTTCTATCTTCGTGCAGGGAGAGAACTCCCCGAGGTCCGTTGGGTCACCCGTCTTATACCCCTTCGTGGCCAGGTAGAACCAATCATACATTCCCACGTGGAACCGTCTGATTGGTTCGCACCAAACCCTGGCCACGATCCGTTTCACCTCGACTGACCCCAACCGTTGTACCCAGGGGTAATGCTGCACTGCCCTGCGTGTAGTTAACACCTCTACATATGTGTTGATAGCTATGTATATAGATGTTGTGTGTGTAGTGTATAGTGTAGTGTATAGTGTAGTGTATGTGTTGATAGCTATGTATATAGATGTGTGTAGTTTATAGTGTAGTGTATAGTGTAGTGTATGTGTTGATAGCTATGTATATAGATGTTTTGTGTGTAGTTTATAGTGTAGTGTATAGTGTAGTGTATGTGTTGATAGCTATATATATATGTTGTGTGTAGTGTATAGTGTAGTGTAGTGTGTAGTGTGTGTGTTGATAGCTATGTATATAGATGTTTTGTGTGTAGTTTATAGTGTAGTGTATGTGTTGATAGCTATGTATATAGATGTTTTGTGTGTAGTTTATAGTGTAGTGTATAGTGTAGTGTATGTGTTGATAGCTATATATATATATAGATGTTGTGTGTAGTCTATAGTGTAGTGTATAGTGTAGTGTATGTGTTGATAGCTATGTATATAGATGTTTTGTGTGTAGTTTATAGTGTAGTGTATAGTGTAGTGTATGTGTTGATAGCTATATATGTAGATGTTGTGTGTAGTGTATAGTGTAGTGTATAGTGTAGTGTATGTGTTGATAGCTATGTATATAGATGTTTTGTATGTAGTTTATAGTGTAGTGTATAGTATAGTGTATGTGTTGATAGCTATGTATATAGATGTTGTGTGTGTGTGTGAAGTAGGTCAGCGGTGGGCAAACACGCGGCCGACACGACGGTGGAGGCATCCAGGATGAAGGCAGTGGCCCATGCCAGTCGCCACGATGGTCACGGAGCGCTGCTAGCTCCCCCGGGCTACCATTCGGTTGTGGGGGCCTCCTCTGACGGGAACCGCACTGGGTGACTTTCGCGAGCGCTCGCAACGTTCATACAATACGGCGTTAACTATTATTCATAATCAAGGTTTTTGGGTTTAGATTGCACTATCTGCTGCACTATCTACTGCACTATACACTGCACTATACACTACACTATACACTGCACTATACACTACTATACACTAGACTATACACTACACTATACACTGCACTATACACTACACTATACACTGCACTATACACTATATACACTAAACTATACACTACACTATCCACTGCACTATACACTACACTATACACTACACTACTATACACTATACACTGCTATACACTACACTATACACTACACTACTATACACTATACACTACACTACTATACACTACACTATACTATACACTACTATACACTACACTATCCACTGCACTATACACTACACTATACACTGCACTATACATGCAATATAACCCAAAAAACCCCTCTATGATGGAGAGTGCGTCTCTATATTTGTTAATGAAAATACTCTTCTTGAAATTTGACTCGTTTCTAGGGTGGCAGATGCTGTCGAGCCGGAATCGACGGCGGGTCCCAGAGCGATGTCACCGTCGGAATTGTGGCAGCTAAGTGACGAGGTGCAGAAACTTCAGACCGAGCTGGGGGTGACGTCGAGGCCCCACCAGGAGCCCCCCGAGCAGGACGCTGGCGACGCCTCCCGCAAGTCTTGGGTTTAGCGTGCTAGTATTACTCTCGGGCGTCGTTATCGCTCAATCGCTTTTTGCCATCGCACGTTTCATTTATTCGGCCCCTCCAACGCGCCGCCGCCGTTTTGATCGTCTCGACTTTGGAGGTTTTCTTGACATTCTTCCGTCGAGATTCAATCGGAGGCGACTGTCTGCGCTTTTACGATTCGAGCGGCAGAGCGCGGGCACCCCGCTAACCCGCTCGCGACGGTACGGGGGGCACGCCGGCACCCAGCCTCGTGGCTCGGGGGATTCGGCGCTGGGTTTGTAACCCAGAGCGTTGAGAGTTCAAATCTCCTTAGAACGCGTTTTGTGTGGCATTGTGCTTTCGCATTCGGCCAACGTATAAATGCACGAGTCGGGGGGGGGGGGAATGTTTGCGTGAGTGTTTAATCAATATGGAGGTGTGTTTTGATTAAAGCAACCCAAATATTTTTGTTACTTTAGCTTACTTCTTAATTTGCGTGAGTTTCTGTTTTCGTTGTTTTGTTAAACTTCCTCGTTAATCGGTGGATAAGAGGGCCTGAGTTTAGCGGGCACGTCGTTATTATACCGTAACAGCCTGCTCCGATTTATATTTTGTCAAACCAAAAGGCGTTTAAGATGCTGGCTATGCGGTTTGTGAACAGCTGTGGCCAAATCTGAACGGCAGGTGACACAGTGTTGTATGTATTGTTTTTATGAAAAATATTCAATAAAATTGGGAATGTAAATTATTATTGTGTATTTCATGTTAATTGATGCTAATTGAGTAAGTTTAATGTGATCAATCGCACACACCCACTAAACACACGCACACCCCCACTAAACACAGACACGTAGGTAAAATAAAATAAATGAAAACTAAATTAAATCACGACGTTTTGGAGGCAACACAAGCTTCCGTTTTCAGATGGAAACCGTCAGCAATATTGCTTTGATACCAGGCTACAGTCTACATTAGTGGTTTATTATTTTATGATAGACAACAACAACCGCCATTGGTCACTAAGTGGTGGTGACGTCACCACGACGCTTGTGCCAGGCTATGTGCACCTTGAGGCCAAGTGAAGTGTCGAACGCCCGCTGGCATGTCACGGGGCAGACCCAGGTGCCACTGGTCGACTGACTGAGATGACGTGAGATGACTGGCTGATGCACCACCTGTGCCCCCTACTGTGCCAACTTGCTGTGCTTTAGACAGACACACAGACAGACAGGACAGGCGGACAGACACAGACAAGAGGAACACAGAGACAGAGAAAGAAAGACAGAGAGACACAGGCAGAGAGAGACACAGAGGCAAACAGAGATACAGACGTACAGAGAGATGTTGAATCGAACACACTTAACTCGCTCCATTGAAAGAGATTCCTCGATCTTTGCCCATCCCCGAAAGTCTTCTAGTTTCTATTTATTTCATTGTGTGTGGTGTGTACATGTAAGCAATGTGGGATATCGATGTACACGGATATGAACAAGATCAGCAGACAAGACGTCTTTCATACTCTTTGGTTCTTTCAGTAAAGTCACGTAGGTAGAAAAAATAAAATAATAAAAAAAGAAATCACGATGTTTCGATCACAACACGAGCAGTCATCCTCAGGCGAAACATCCAGACATTGTCGCGGCAGAAGTCACGTGAGTTACAGAACGTGACAAAGGTGCTCCCCCCCCGTGGCTCGCCCCGCTCAGCTGAGCATTGTTTTAATGCGGTGGGCTCACGTGAAATGTATTCTGTAAAAGGAAGGTACTTTGAAAACCCACTGGCTTTACTCTTTTACAGTGAGGGAAAAAAGTATTTCATCCCCTGCTCATTTTGTACGTTTGCCCACTGGCAAAGAAATAATCAGTATATAATTTTAATGGTAGGTTTATTTGAACACTGAGACAGAATAACAACAAAATCCGGAAAAAGGCATGTCAAAAATGTTATAATTTGATTTGCATTTTAATGAGGGAAATAAGTATTTGACCCCTCTGCAAAACATGACTTAGTACTTGGTGGCAAAACCGTTGTTGGCAATTACAGAGGTCAGACGTTTATTGTAGTTGGCCACCAGGTTTGCACACATCTCAGGAGGGATTTTGTCCCAATCCTCTTTGCAGATCTCCAAGTCCTTAAGGTTTCGAGGCTGACGTTTGGCAACTCAATCTTCAGCTCCCTCCACAGATTTTCTATGGGATGAAGGTCTGGAGACTGGCTAGGCCACTCCAGAACCTTAATTTGCTTCTTCTTGAGCCACTCCTTTGTTGCCTTGGCCGTGTGTTTTGGGTCATTGTCATGCTGGAATACCCATCCACGACCCATTTTAAATGCCCTGGCTGAGGGAAGGAGGCTCTCACCCAAGATTTGACGGTACATGGCCCCGTCCATCGTCCCTTTGATGTGGTGAAGTTGTCCTGTCCCCTTAGCAGAAAAACACCCCCAAAGCATAATGTTTCCACCTCCATGTTTGACGGTGGGGATGGTGTTCTTCTTGGGGTCATAGCATTCCTCCTCCTCCAAACACGGCGAGTTGAGTTGATGCCAAAGAGCTCCATTTTGGTCTCATCTGACCACAACACTTTCACCCAGTTGTCCTCTGAATCATTCAGATGTTCATTGGCAAACTTCAGACGGGCATGTATATGTGCTTTCTTGAGCAGGGGGACCTTGCGGGCGCTGCAGGTTTTCAGTCCTTCACGGCATAGTGTGTTACCAATTGTTTTCTTGGTGAATATGGTCCCAGCTGCTTTGAGATCATTGACAAGATCCTCCTGTGTAGTTCTGGGCTGATTCCTCAGCGTTCTAATGATCATTGCAACTCCACGAGGTGAGATCTTGCATGGAGCCCCAGGCCGAGGGAGATTGACAGTTCTTTTGTGTTTCTTCCATTTGCGAATAATCACACCAACTGCTGTCACCTTCTCACCAAGCTGCTTGGCAATGGTCTTGTAGCCCATTCCAGCCTTGTGTAGGTCTACAATCTTGTCCCTGACATCTTTGGAGAGCTCTTTGGTCTTGGCTATGGTGGAGAGTTTGGAATCTGATTGATTGATAACTTCTGTGGACAGATGTCTTTTATGTCTACAGGTAACAAGTTGAGATTAGGAGCACCCTCTTTAAGAGTGTGCTCCTAATCTCAGCTCGTTACCTGTATAAAAGACACCTGGGAGCCAGAAATCTTTCTGATTGAGGGGGTCAAATACTTATTTCCCTCATTAAAATGCAAATCAATTTATAACATTTTTGACATGCGTTTTTCTGGATTTTGTTGTTGTTATTCTGTCTCTCACTGTTCAAATAAACCTACCATTAAAATTATAGACTGATCATTTCTTTGTCAGTGGGCAAACGTACAAAATCAGCAGGGGATCAAATTCTTTTTTCCCTCACTGTATATAAGTGTTGTGTCCTTAACTAACCACACGGAGACATCTGGTTGAGGCAACGCAATTATTATAACTCTTTCGAACTCGGCTCTACACACTACTGAAACACGAAGGGGTACGTCCCCTTCTACCCGATCGCCTACGGGAGTGACAGCCTCCCTTCTATCGCAGCCTGCACAATCCGGGCTCTGCTACCCACGGGTCCCTTAGCCCGGCGTTAAGGGAAGACTGGACGACCCGCCCTAGCCAGGGTACGGGAGCTCACCTCTGGTCTGCTACAACCCGGCTCTGGCTAGAGTCTGGGGAGGGTCCCAGGGTGTCCGAGCCACCTCTGGTCCGCTACAACCTGGCTCTAACAAGAGCCTCGGTTGAGGGTCCCCGGGTGCCGGTCCAGTCTTCAGGTCTTCGGATGTCTTCAGGCTTGAGTTAGTGAACACTGCCTCGGCCCGTCCAGAGGGCCGGCCTTTTATCCCCAGGTCGGGGTCACCCCTCCCCTCCTGACCCCACCCCCCCTCCCAGAACCTTCTGAAAGGTTTTAAGGGGCCTTAGGGACGGGTGGGGGGTCAGGGGTGTCAGTCTCCGATCACGGGGGTGTGGGGCGGGGGTTTAACCTTTGGTCGACCCCTACGCACCGCGCTCTCTCTCGGCTGCCCCGTTGACCCGTGAATGTGGTGGCAGGTCAGCTTACAGTGCCTTGTTATGGCGCTTATGCACAACTTCGTGACGAACACTGCACGTTCCGTCATTTTCATGCATGGGGTGCTGCAAACCTACGCGCCCCCTGCATGAACGACAGAGGCGCAGGGACAGACGTTCGATCGTGTTGAAATCGATCTGCAGACGACGGTCTTCTCGCACGGCAAGCTTTGTGTCGCTGCATCTCGATCCGGCGATCCCAACTAGGTGAAAGTCCGCATCAAACGGAACCCCTGGCAAAGCCATCTACTTAACGACGAGAGAAAATTCACACGAAATATCGTTTTCAATGAATAAGCTTTTAATGAAGAAATACAACTATACAATTCAAAACATAATACAATTAAAAGCTGTTTCATTTTCAAACTTCAAGACGGAGCATCGGGAACTTGCGTGGAGGCGTCGTTCGTGTGCAATTTTTTTCGTGACTTTCCTGGCCCAAGGCCGCAAATGGTTGTGAGGGGCGCCGCAGGCGGTCAGGCTTGCTTCAACCCTTGGTCGTGAACATCCAGACGTGAATCAGCAAGGAGCATTTCATGTCCTAGTTCGAGAAAATCTACGTCAACACGTAAGACAAAACTACAATTCGTGTTGCAGAGAATGAACCTCCTCTACGTGTAACCTTTTAGTGGTGTGCCACGTAACTGATTAATGATCTGAGTATGCTCCTTATTTCAAAACACAAAAATACCCTTTGACCTGTATCACAAGAACAATGAGTCTCACCTGAGTTCTCTGTACAGGTTACTTCCAAACACACACACACACTTTATCCTAACATCACTTATTCAATGTTTGACCCTTATAGACAAAATGTTACATGTATGCACACAATCAGACAAGTATTCATTCTAAATTGAATTACTGCACTGAAATATACTGCATCAGGTTACATCGCATTAACAAGAAGCTATTTAAAAAAATACGCACCGTCTGCTTAACAGTGTATGTACAACGTACTATTGTTGCGTCATTCAAAATGAGTAGGCCATTGCATGCTGGCGTCTGGGTCAAAATTGATCAAATTCTAAACATTGCCTACAAACTCCACAACTAAGATGCCACATCAACCATCGCCCCCTACTGACAGGCTCTTGTCCACATGCAGGCCGGTGCAGGGCCACCACCTTGTACCACACAGGGGCAGCTGCTACTTGGGGATGCTCTTCGTGTGTATGAGACGAGATACAAAACTCCGAATTGCCAGAGGCGATTAAGCAAGCACCATATAAATGGAATAATTAAATAACAAAAATCACGACGTTTCGGCCACAACACAAGTGGCCTTCATCAGGTGAAGGGACCGTGCTGTCATGATGAAGGCCACTTGTGTTGTGGCCGAAACGTCGTGATTTTTGTTATTTTATCTTTTTACCTACGTGACTTTACCAAATAGAACCAAAGAGTATGGATCCTTGCAGTCACGAAAGCTTCAAATCTAGAATGTAATTATTAAAACCTGGGAGCTTATTGGCTCTCGCTCCTGGTTAGAGATTAACCCAACCCACAGGTACACAAAGACTGGCCGCTCTTACCCTGCAGGTTTAACCTAGGAGCTGAGTGTTCAACTTCACATTCTTGTCATTAAAGGCCTGTGACAAAGGTGCATCTATTGGAGCGACCAGAGTGGAGTCGGCTCCGGGAGAGGCAACCACCTCGCCCCACGCTGCTCCTCCACTTCGAGGTCTGCGGAGAACTTTGCCACCACCACCACCAGCGTGGCGATCTTCACGGCTGTGCTCACTGTGGTTCTGCTGCTCACGCAGCCGGTGGTGGAACTCCTCGGAGGATCTCGGCGTGGGGGTTCGAACATCAACGGCTCCAACGCCACCACCACAATCAACAACTACTCGGGACTCGTGAAGGACGTCTCTCCACCGGCAGCGGTCGCCACCTGGGGACCGATGTTCACCAGCGGCCACGCAGACGGACAGGAGAGGGACGACCCAGCCTGGCCCCCCGGGATGTCCTGGCTCATGGACAGCGCGCCGACTCCTCTCCTGCACGCTGCGGGTCAGCTGTGCAGTAGCCACAGTGAGGACATTGTGGACAGCGTGCTCCCTGCCCTACTGCAGGCTATGGGTCAGCTGTACAGTGGCTGCCAGGACATAGTGGACAGCGTGCTCCCTGCTCTACTGCAGGCTATGGATCAGCTGAGCGGCAGCTGCCAGGACATAGTGGACAGCGTGCTCCCTGCCCTGCTCCACGTCGTGCGTCAGCTGTACAGCGGCTGCAAGGAGGCCATCGGCTCCACCGTGCCGCTGAACACCCCGCACATCGCCGTGCGTCTCCGGCGTTTCGTACGTCGCAGAGTTGAGTGAGCAACATCCATCGTCGTCGTCGTCACCATCAGCCACGGTCAATCCACTAGCGGGTAGAGACCTCCCCGTGCCGTCGCCACCTCCCACGATGCCGCTGTGCGGTGATCCACCCAGTGCCTGACACGTGGAGTGATTTCATTGCTTCATCTCCCCACTGGGCATCCTCTCGGGTGATCACCTCGCCGCCCATCGGCATCACTCGCCCCCTTCGCGCCCTCCACCGTCACCCTCAACTCCACCCGCGGTGTTTTCAACAGCCTGGTTGGGCACTGGAACGGTATCCCGGACAGTGCCGGATTAAGCTTGTGCGGGTCCTGTGGCATATATTATAAAGGTGCCCAAAATAAAATAAAAAAACACAATTATTAAAAAGCAAAGTTTACACATCTACCGGGTCACCATTTGACTTTGTATTGTCTCGGAGGAAGTCCACCCACACCTCCACTTCCACAAACTGCTGGGAGTTGCCTCGCTCTGCCTCACAGTCAGCATTCTCCTCCTGCTTCACGTTGCCTCTGTCGATGTGAAGGTCCCATTTTGGAGTTGAATCTTCATCTTCACATTTCACCTTCACTCCTTTGCTCTTCACTTCTTCACATTTCACCATCACCTCTTCATGTTTCACCCCGATACCTTTAAAAGTGTCCAAGCTGGGATTTTCTTCCGGTTCTTGTTTAATGAGGGATGGGCTCATGGTGGCACTTTGACTTTCACAAGCCGATTTCAGACTCCGCTCCTTGTGGATCTTCTGATGCTTCTGTGTTCTCTGGTGTACTTGAAGTTGTTGTTGCTGTGCAAACGCCTTCCTGCACAGAGTGCACCTGAAGGGTTTCTCTCCCGTGTGTTCTCTGGTGTACTACAAGAAGAGATGAACGTGCAAACGCCTTCACGCACAGAGTGCACTTGAAGGGTTTCTCTCCTGTGTGTGTCCTCTGGTGTACTACAAGAAGAGATGAACGTGGAAACGCCTTCACGCACACACTGAACTTGAAGGGTTTCTCTCCTGTGTGTGTCCTCTGGTGTATTACAAGAGCAGAAGAATATGCAAACGCCTTTCCACACACACTGCACTTGAAGGGTTTCTCTCCCGTGTGTGTTCTCTGGTGTGCTACAAGAGTACATGAATGTGCAAACGCCTTCATGCACACACTGCACTTGAAGGGTTTCTCTCCCGTGTGTGTTCTCTGGTGTGCTACAAGAGTAGATGAATGTGCAAACGCCTTCCCACACACACTGCACTTGAAGGGTTTCTCTCCTGTGAGTTCTCTGGTGCTCTGTCAAATCTCCAGTCCGATCCGTGCTGTATGCACACCGGTCGCATTGGAGCCTTGTCATACCGAGCTGCGCTGAGTACCTTTGCTCCATCAGACCAATTCTGCAGAGGAAGCGTCAAAGGAAGCGTCAGCAGCAGACAGAAAAAAAACCCACACCATCTACACGTCAGTATCGATGCACAGAGGAAAGCATATATACACAGTAACACGTGACTTAGACGTCTATACTTATTCATATATTCATGATATAGTGGAAAAGTGTCCCAAATTCATCACACGGGCTGTTATGGCACACAATGAGAGGGAAAATGGTCATAAACTTGCCTGGAAGCCCTCGTATCTTCAAAATGAATGTTCACCCAAAACTCTGAGTACACAATTTCAGCTGTCTGGCTACAAAAGGAATATTTATGAGAGCTAAATTCAGCTGACATAGCAAAGGGTGTTGAAAACAATACTATTTGTGTTAGGCAGAGGTGTGAATCCAGGCTCAGATGTCCTTAAATGCTGGGATGAACAGTTCCGACTTCAGCTGAATGTGTGTGCTGTGTTCACCTCCAGTTTCCATTCTTATGAAAAGTTCCAGAGGAAAACAAAAGTAAACTACTGTTATGATATAACCTCCGTGTTCAACAGAGTTAATAGACGTTACTGCAAACACAAACTGTACACTGTCACTGGGTAAACAGGTGGTGGCGTGTCTAGAATCACACCTGGCCACCTTCATCTGCTTGGCATGAATACTCCACCAAGTAATTAATTAAGGATCAACGAACATAGCCGAGGCTAACTGGAGTTTGCGTGTCTCTCTCCGTGGTGAGATGTTAACTACCTCACCTGGTTTACAGGAAGTCGTGGGTTCGATCCCGACCCTGACGCCTGCTGTATATTTGGAGTTTGCGCGTCACTCCGTTTAGCGTCTTTGACCGATAGACATTGATACACGTATTCTTGTTGATTTTGGTAAAGTTACGTAGATAGAAAATAACAATAACAGATAATACAATTACATTAAATAAAGACTACTTGTGTTGCGATCAAAACGACGTGTTTTTTGCTTTATTTACAATTTTTTTTGTTATTTTTATTTTATTTTCTATCTACGTGACTTTACCGAAAGAACCAAGAATATTAATTCCTGCAGTCACCAAAGTTTTAAGTCAAAACATTCACACACGTTGACAAAGCCTGACCTTGTGTTGTTGTGGGCAGGTCGCTTCTGATAACAAGAGCGGTATAGCAGCTCAAGCAGGCTTGGCCTGCTAAAAGAAAATAAAAACTGCGTGAATATTTACAATAAAACAAAGTTACAAAGTGGCGAGCCGGGTGAAGACAAATTAAACTTAAGCGAGATTATTAAAGTGAACGCAATCAGGCGAGGGCAGGAGGCAAGGCCCCGCGTGGCTAGGCCCCGCGTTGTAAAGTTCCAACCTGGACATCGATTCCCATGCTCGCTGCTACTCAACTGACATCCCTACGAGAGAGAGACTCTACCTTGGTAAACAACAACAACCACCACCACAACCGCGATGAGAATTTCTCACCTCGGATTTCATTTCACGCGCGGAGCGGCAGATTTCTGTTACCTCGTGACGTCACGCGGCAGCAGGTGGTGACGTCACTTGCGTGTAACAAGAACACTCCCCTCCCGCAACGAGCGGGTCTTTCATATTCTTAGTTTTTTCGGTAAAGTCACGTTGAAGAGAAACAACAAAATAACAAAATATATATAAAACAATAAAAAATTCTCACGACGTTTCGACCATAACTCAAACGGTCATCAACAGGTGTGTTGGTTTGCATAAATTTATTTTTAAACGGCACATTTATTTATTTATAAAAAACGTTGGCGTCACGCGCAGCGATTTGGCAGTTTGCCCAGGACTAGTCCATCTATTTTTTTGAAAAGAGGAGGGGGGAGACGAAATTTTTTATAATGTATGCTGTCTGAAAGCCACTGTAAGCGTGAACAATCAATTAAGAACTGAAATGGTTTATCAAATCTTTCCAATGATTGCTAAGATAGAATCCATCTTCTCAGTTGAAATTATCTCTGTGCTTGTATATGTGGATAGCCTCATGAACGAATCTCTCATGGAAGCCAGATGGCTTACAAAGAACCTCCGTCTTGGAAAAGTCAATGGCATGTGAGCCTACTGAATTAGAACAATGATCTGCTACGGCCGAGGTGTTGGTCCTACCGTGTTTAAGGTCTGCTTTATGTTCACGAATGCGGTCCGAGACATGGCGTTTGGTTTCTCCAATGTAACTACTACCACAGAGGCAACTTAATTTGTAGACACCAGGGTATTGTATGTCCGGAATCACATCTTTTACAGACGGAACCAGATCACGGATTTTATGTAATGTGTTGAAACGGACCTGGATCTTGTGTTTATTCAAGATTTTGGAGATCTTTTTTGTGATCCCAGCAATGTAGGGTAAAGTGATGGTTTTGAAAGGCTCCTCAAGAGGGTTCTTCTTCGTGGTTTGAGTGATAGCTTTGCGGATTGTATAGTCGGAGTAACCATTAGCCCTAAGAGCTTGGTGTACGTGCTTGAGTTCACTGCTTATGTGTTCCTGGTCGGATATGCATTGGGCTCTATGATACAGAGTCTTGATGAGAGAATTCTTCTGTGATGGATGGTGGTGGGAATCCGGTTTCAGATAAGCATCCGTATGGGTAGCTTTCCTGTAGACAGAGTGGCTCATTGAACCATCAGGTCTCTTTTTAATTAGGACATCCAAAAAAGGTATCTTGCCATCTATTTCGACTTCCATGGTAAATCTGATGGCTGGGTGTATGGAATTGATGTGGTCGAAGAATTGGTCTAGAGCAGGCCGGCCATGTGGCCAGATGACAAAAGTGTCATCCACGTACCTCTTCCATAAGGTTGGGCGCAGAGTGGCAGTCTGGATGGCGTCAGTCTCAAATTTCTCCATGAAAATGTTAGCTATAACTGGAGAGAGGGGGGAGCCCATTGGGGTGCCCTCAGTTTGTTTGTAGAAAGTTCCATTCCAAGTGAAGTATGTATTGGTTAAACAGTGTCTCACCAGGGGGGGGGGGTACCTCAGTGTTTAGTCCTTGATGAACCAAGTCTTCAATGATTGCAATGGTGTCAGGTACAGGAACCTTGGTGAAAAAGAGGAATGATATTGTAGTCCTCTCAGCTGACAAAGGCAATGCTACTGTCATCATGGATAAAATAGAATACAACAAAATTAAAGAATTACTCGACGATGGTAGTTATACAAAAATAAAAAGAGATCCCACCAACAGCCTCGTCAGGTACAGGAACCTTGGTGAATAAGGAAACTACATCAAAACTGACAAGCAGGTCGTCTGGGGACAGGGAAATACCCTTGATTGTCGATACCAGGTGAGTAGAATTTTGTACCGCAGAGGTGGTCTTTCCAGTGAAAGGACGCAGGATTTCAGACAAAAAACGAGCTAGTTTGTAGGTGGGGGAGCTGATAGTAGAGACTATGGGACGAAGAGGTGTATCAACTTTATGTATTTTTGGTAAGCCGTATAATCTTGGTGGCCTGGCAGCAGAAGGTTTCAACGAAAACTGTTTAGATTGATCAATTAATGCGGTTGAATCAGAAATTATTTTGTTGGTTTGTGTGACGAGGCTGTTAGTGGGATCTCTTTTTATTTTTGTATAACTACCATCGTCGAGTAATTCTTTAATTTTGTTGTTGTATTCTATTTTATCCATGATGACAGTAGCATTGCCTTTGTCAGCTGAGAGGACTACAATATCATTCCTCTTTTTCACCAAGGTTCCTGTACCTGACACCATTGCAATCATTGAAGACTTGGTTCATCAAGGACTAAACACTGAGGTACCCCCCCTGGTGAGACACTGTTTAACCAATACATACTTCACTTGGAATGGAACTTTCTGCAAACAAACTGAGGGCACCCCAATGGGCTCCCCCCTCTCTCCAGTTATAGCTAACATTTTCATGGAGAAATTTGAGACTGACGCCATCCAGACTGCCACTCTGCGCCCAACCTTATGGAAGAGGTACGTGGATGACACTTTTGTCATCTGGCCACATGGCCGGCCTGCTCTAGACCAATTCTTCGACCACATCAATTCCATACACCCAGCCATCAGATTTACCATGGAAGTCGAAATAGATGGCAAGATACCTTTTTTGGATGTCCTAATTAAAAAGAGACCTGATGGTTCAATGAGCCACTCTGTCTACAGGAAAGCTACCCATACGGATGCTTATCTGAAACCGGATTCCCACCACCATTCATCACAGAAGAATTCTCTCATCAAGACTCTGTATCATAGAGCCCAATGCATATCCGACCAGGAACACATAAGCAGTGAACTCAAGCACGTACACCAAGCTCTTAGGGCTAATGGTTACTCCGACTATACAATCCGCAAAGCTATCACTCAAACCATGAAGAAGAACCCTCTTGAGGAGCCTTTCAAAACCATCACTTTACCCTACATTGCTGGGATCACAAAAAAGATCTCCAAAATCTTGAATAAACACAAGATCCAGGTCCATTTCAACACATTACATAAAATCCGTGATCTGGTTCCGTCTGTAAAAGATGTGATTCCGGACATACAATACCCTGGTGTCTACAAACTAAGTTGCCTCTGTGGTAGTAGTTACATTGGAGAAACCAAACGCCATGTCTCGGACCGCATTCGTGAACATAAAGCAGACCTTAAACACGGTAGGACCAACACCTCGGCCGTAGCAGATCATTGTTCTAATTCAGTAGGCTCACATGCCATTGACTTTTCCAAGACGGAGGTTCTTTGTAAGCCATCTGGCTTCCATGAGAGATTCGTTCATGAGGCTATCCACATATACAAGCACAGAGATAATTTCAACCGAGAAGATGGATTCTATCTTAGCAATCATTGGAAAGATTTGATAAACCATTTCAGTTCTTAATTGATTGTTCACGCTTACAGTGGCTTTCAGACAGCATACATTATAAAAAATTTCGTCTCCCCCCTCCTCTTTTAAAAAAAAAAATAGATGGACTAGTCCTGGGCAAACTGCCAAATCGCTGCGCGTGACGCCAACGTTTTTTTATAAATAAATAAATGTGCCGTTTAAAAATAAATTTATGCAAACCAACACACCTGATGATGACCGTTTGAGTTATGGTCGAAACGTCGTGATAATTTTTTATTGTTTTATATATATATTTTGTTATTTTGTTGTTTCTCTTCAACGTGACTTTACCGAAAAAACTAAGAATATGAATTACTGCAGTCACGAAAGCTTTAAATCAAAATTTGAGCGGGTCTTTATTTAAATAAATTATGTTAATGAGCCTGGCCCATACGTGGAGGGATGGGGCGTGGGTGCTGAAACCCGTCGCAATAAACTCGCGACGGCCTTCACGAATACATTATGTTAATGAGTCGCCGGTCACCGGGCGTAGCTTTGCCCAAATAAGGATTGTACTTGAACAGATAACGCAAGTTGACCCAGGCAGAGGTGACGTCACACTCAAGGGCGCGGTAGACGGGGTGGGGTGAATACCTTGGTGACATGACGTCACTAGCGAGGGACACCTCCCCCTGGCGTTTCACGCCGATGAGGTGATGCTGAGTAGTGACGTCACAGAGCGGGGTTGGAGTTTAAGTTGATTTAGATTCATTTTCCATTGCTCCCTCCCTTGAACTCAGCAATAACAACAACGTGGACATTGCATCCCACTGGGATTTTTAGCACACAGCGTTGGTGTACGGTGCTTTTTTCAGGAATATTATGCTGTTTTTTCATGGATTTTCTGTTTGCAGAGTCACACATAGTAGTCACTTTAAGATGTGTTTCTTGTTCGTGTTTGTGTTTGTTGTGGTTGCACTTGATTCAAGAGCCGAATGGCTCACAGGGGTATACCAAAATATATAAACTGAAATTATTGTGTACACACTGTGTACGTACACGCTGTGTGCACTGTGTGTACACGTACACAGTGTGTGTGTACAGTGTGTGTACACTGTGTGTGTGTACACGTACACACTGTGTGTGTGTGTACACTGTGTATGTGTACACTGTGTGTGTGTGTACACTGTGTATGTGTACACTGTGTGTGTGTACACTGTGTACACTGTGAATGTACACTGCGTGTACACTGTGTGTGTGTACAGTGTGTGTGTGTACACTGTTTGTGTGTACACACTGTGTTTACACTGTGTTTTTACACTGTGTGTGTGTACACTGTGTGTGTACACTGTGTGTGTGTGTACACTGTGTGTGTACACACTGTGTTTACACTGTGTCTTTACACTGCGTGTGCACACTATGTGTGTACACTGTGTGTGTGTACACTGTGTGTACACTGTGTGTGTACACTGTGGGGGGCACAGTCATCTCAGTCGACCAATGGGCATCTTTTCATCAATTTATTATTTTCCAATTTTCTTGTTTTTTTGGTTTCTATTTACGTGACTTTACCGACAGAACCAAGAATGTGGTAGCACATTCTCTATTTGTTGCAGAGGTTCAAGGTTAAAATCCGACAGGCACACCTGGCTACCCCAGTAACATTCGAAAGCTTTAAATCGAAAAAAAAATACCCTTTGACCTGTATCACAAGAACAATGAGTCTCACCTGAGTTATCTGTACAGGTTACTTCCAAACACACACACACTTTGTCCTAACATCACTTATTCAATGTCTGACCCTTATAGACAAAATGTTACATGTACGTACACAATCAGACAAGTATTAATTCTAAATTATTGACAGGCATATTAACAAAATTGAATTACTGCACTGAAATAGACTGCATCAGGTTACATCGCATTAACAAGAAGCTATTTTAAAAAATACGCACCGTCTGCTTAACAGTGTATGTACAACAAACTATTGTAGTGTCATTCAAAACGAGTAGGCCATTGCATGCTGGCGTCTGGGTTAAAATTGATCAAATTCTAAACATTGCCTACAAACTCTACAACTAAGATGACACATCAACCATCGCCCCCTACTGACAGGCTCTTGTCCACATGCAGGCCGGTGCAGGGCCACCACCTTGTGCCACACAGGGGCAGCTGCTACTTGGGGATGCTCTTCGAGTGTCTGAGACGAGATACAAAACTCCGAATTGCCAGAGGCGATTAAGCAAGCACCATATAAGTGGAATTATTAAATAACAAAAATCACGACGTTTCGGTCACAACACAAGTGGCCTTCATCAGGTGAAGGGACCGTGCTGTCATGATGAAGGCCACTTGTGTTGTGGCCGAAACGTGATTTTTGTTATTTTCTTTTTACCTACGTGACTTTACTGAATAAAACCAAAGAGCATGGATCCTTGCAGTCACGAAAGCTTCAAATCTAGAATAAAATCATTAAAACCGAGTGAATGCTTGGGAGCTTATTGGCTCTCGCTCCTGGTTAGAGATCTACCAAACCCACAGGTCCACAAAGACTGGCCACTCTCACCATGCAGGTTGCACCTAGAAACTGAGTGTTCAACTTCACATTCTTGTTATTAAAGGCCTGTGACAAAGGTGCATCCATTGGAGCGATCAGAGTGGAGTCGGCTCCGGGAGAGGCAACCACCTCGCCCCACGCCGCTCCTCCACTTCGATGTCTGCGGAGAACTTCGCCACCACCACTACCACCAGCGTGGCGATCTTCACGGCTGTGCTCACTGTGGTTCTGCTGCTCACACAGCCGATGGTGGAACTCCTCGGAGGATCTCGGCGTGGGGGTTCGAACATCAACGGCTCCACCGCCACCACCATCACCACCACCACGATCAACAACTACTCGGGACTCATGAAGGACGTCTCTCCACCGGCAGCGGTCGCCACCTGGGGACCGATGTTCACCAGCGGCCACGCAAACGGACAGGAGAGGGACGGCCCAGCCTGGCCCCCCGGGATATCCTGGCTCATGGACAGCGCGCTGACTCCTCTCCTGCACGCTGCGGGTCAGCTGTGCAGTAGCCACAGTGAGAACATAGTGGACAACGTGCCCCCTGCCCTAGTGCAGGCTATGGGTCAGCTGTGCAGTAGCCACAGTGAGGCCATTGTGGACAGCGTGCTCCCTGCCCTACTGCAGGCTATGGGTCAGCTGTGCAGTAGCCACAATGAGGACATAGTGGACAGCGTGCTCCCTGCCCTAGTGCAGGCTATGGGTCAGCTGTGCAGTAGCCACAGTGAGGACATAGTGGACAGCGTGCTCCTTGCTCTACTGCAGGCTGTGGGTGAGCTGAGCGGCAGCTGCCAGGACATAGTGGACAGCGTGCTCCCTGCCCTACTGCAGACTATGGGTCAGCTGTACAGCGGCTGACAGGACATAGTGGACAGCATGCTCCCTGCCCTACTGCAGGCTATGCGTCAGCTGTACAGCGGCTGCAAGGAGGCCATCGGCTCCACCGTGCCGCTGGACACCCCGCACTTCGCCGTGCGTCTCCGGCGTTTCGTACTTCGCAGAGTTGAGTGAGCAACATCCATCGTCGTCGTCGTCACCATCAGCCACGGTCAATCCACTGGCGGGTAGAGACCTCCCTGAGCCGTTGCCATCTCCCACGATGCCGCTGTGCGGTGATCCACCCAGCGCCTGACACGTGGAGCGATTTCATTGCTTCGTCTCCCCACTGGCATCACTCGCCCCCTTCGCACCCTCCACCGTCACCCTCAACTCCACCCGCGGTGTTTTCAACACTGCCTGGTTGGGCACTGAACGGTATCTCGGACAGTGCCGAATTAAGCTCGTGAGGGTCCTGTGGCATGTATTATAAAGGTGCCCAAAATAAAATAAAAAAACACAATTATTAAAACGCAAAGCTTACACATCTACCGGGTCTCCATTTGACTTTGTATTGTCTCGGAGGAAGTCCACCCACACCTCCACTTCCACAAACTGCTGGGAGTTGCCTCGCTCTGCCTCACAGTCAGAATTCTCCTCCTGCTTCACGTTGCCTCCATCGATGTGAAGGTCCCATTTTGGAGTTGAATCTTCATCTTCACATTTCACCTTCACTTCTTCACATTTCACCATCACTTCTTCATATTTCACCTCGATAACTTTAAAAGTGTCCAAGCTGGGATTTTCTTCCGGTTCTTGTTTAATGAGGGATGGGCTCATGGTGGCACTTTGACTTTCACAAAGCTGATTTCAGACTCCACTCCTTGTGGATCTTCTGATGCGTCTGTGTTTTCTGGTGCACTTGAAGATGTTGTTGCTGCGAAAACGTTATCCCGCACGGAGTGCACCTGAAGGGTTTCTCTCCTGTGTGTGTTCTCTGGTGTGCTACAAGAGTAGATGAATGTGCAAACGCCTTCCCACACACACTGCACTTGAAGGGTTTCTCTCCCGTGTGTTCTCTGGTGTGTTACAAGAGTAGATGAATGTGCAAACGCCTTCCCACACACACTGCACTTGAAGGGTTTCTCTCCCGTGTGTGTTCTCTGGTGTTCTACAAGATTAGATGAATGTGCAAACGCCTTCCCACACACACTGCACTTGAAGGGTTTATCTCCCGTGTGTGTTCTCTGGTGTATTTCAAGATTTGATGAACGTGCAAACGCCTTCCCACACACACTGCACTTGAAGGGTTTCTCTCCTGTGTGAGTTATCTCGTGCCGTGTGAAATCTCCAGTACGATCCGTGCTGTATGCACACCGGTCGCATTGTTGCCTTGTCCTACCGAGCTGCGCTGAGTGCATTTGCTCCATCAGACCAATTCTGCAGAGGAAGCGTCAGAGGAAGCGTCAGCTGCAGACAGAAAAAAATATCCACACCATCTACACGTCAGTATCGATGCACAGAGGAAAGCATATATACACAGTAACACGTGACTTACACGTCTATACTCATTCATATATTCATGATATAGTGGAAAAGTGTCCCAAATTCATCGCACGGGCTGTTATGGCACACAATGAGAGGGCAAATGGTTATAAACATGCCTGGAAGCCCTGGTATCTTCAAAATGAATGTTCAACAAAAACTCTGATCACACAATTTCAGCTGTCTGGCTACAAAAAGAAGGGTGTTTAAAATAATACTGTTTGTGTTATGCAAAAATCATAAATTAATGTTCAATCACAACTTAGAGGTGTGAAGCCAGGCACAGATGTCCTTGAATGCTGGGATGAACAGATCCGACTTCAGCTGCACGTGTGTGCTGTGTTAACTTCCTGACTCCATTCTTACAAAGAGTTGCAGAGGAAAACAAAACTAAACTACTGTTTTGATATAACCTCCGTGCTCAATAGAGTTAATAGACTTTACTGCAAACACAAACTTGACACTGCCACACACTCAGAGGTGGAGCCAGGTTTTCAGGTAGGGGGGGCAACCCTTCCAGAAATGAAAAATGATAGTAGTTGTTAGTAAGTAAGAAGTTGTTAGTAAGGAGTTGTTAGTAAGGAGTTGTTAGTAAGGAGTTGTTAGTACGTAAGGAGTTGTTAGTACGTAAGGACTTGTCCCTTGCTTTCTATTCGACGCGTGTGATCGGCATTGCGCTCACTGAAGGTGTTTGCCTTCAGGGAAGTCGTGTACTGTATACGCAATTGCGCAAAATTCTGTGAGTCACAATTGCTCTGCCGTTACTTATTGCCAATTATGGACTCGGACTGTTGTCCTCTCATAGAGTCCCTGGCACGTAATAATATGCCACACGGTGGCAGTGGGGGTCGCAAAATGCTGATTTATCTATATATGAAAGGGAAATGTGTGGATACTTGTGTCTGTTCGAAATGTTTAGCATACTTCCCAACGTGCCACACACTTGAAATTTGGCATGTGGGTATGTTCCATACTGTACACAATGTAAAAAAATATAAAAAGTCTTTTGTATTTTTTTGGGGGGGTGGGAATGACCATGAAGTGTCTGGCGTCAACCCGCAACACCTCTGAGTTAAGCGCTCTGCAATGCTTAGAGCTGTTAACAGCGTGCCGGGAGATTTTAGGTGGCGCTTCGCTCCTGGCCGATGAAGCCATTGGCTTCTCGGGAGTTCAATACATATCCTCCGTGCGAAGAACGGGTAGAACTGCCATCTTAAATATGAAGCAGAACATTCCATCTGTTTGTTTGTGCGAAGCAGCAAAAACCTCTCCAACGCTGAGCTCTGGTGTCGTGAAAATTTGCACAGCTGACGCTGTCTGTAATTTCTAAGTGAACGTGACTATTTTCAGCTCGCCACGTCATTATTCCCTTCCCCGAGTGGCCAAAATCGACCTTACGTAGAAGTGGGGTAAGGTTGAATTTCCTTGAGTGAAAACATCCAATTTAGGTAAATTGATTTGTTTCGGCTTTTTTCTTTCTTGCAAGCATCAATTTTTTCAGGGTTTTTCAGTGAAATAGAAGGGAATGTGAAGTTAATCAAAGACAAGAATCCTAGTCCCGGGCAAAGCTGGGTAGTGAAGCTCGTTACTAATAAACCCCAATGATCCTATCAAAATTAGGGATTTCGATCGGATCGTTGGGTGGGCACGTGCAACCCCACCCCCACTGGCTCCACCACTGTCACACACTGGCATGGTTCACAGGTGGTGGTGTGTCCAGACCCACACCTGGCCACCTTCACCTGCTCAGTATTAATGCTTCCTCACTCCACCAAGTAGTTAATTGAGGATCAATCAACACAGCCGAGGCTGCGTGTCTCTCTCCCCGTGGTCGTGTGGATTTCCTTCCCGATCCCCCGGTCTCCCCTCTACATGTAGAGAATGAACACCGCCAAGCGTCTAGAGTGAACACTACCACGCGTCTAGAGTGAACACCGCCACGCATCTAGAGTGAACACCACCACGTGTCTAGAGTGAACACCACCATGCGTCTAGAGTGAACACCGCCACACGTCTAGAGTGAACACCGCCACGCGTCTAGAGTGAACACCACCAAGCGTCTAGAGTGAACACCACCACGTGTCTAGAGTGAACACCGCCACGCGTCTAGAGTGAACACCGCCACGCATCTAGAGTGAACACCACCACGCGTCTAGAGTGAACACCACCAAGCGTCTAGAGTGAACACCGCCACGCGTCTAGAGTGAACACCACCCCGAGTCTAGGGTGAACACCACCACGTGTCTAGAGTGAACACCGCCACGTGTCTAGAGTGAACACCACTACACATGTAGAGTGAACACCGCCACGTGTCTAGAGTGAACACCACCCCGCGTCTAGAGTGAACACCACCACGTGTCTAGAGTGAACACCACCACGCTGTTGACAAGCCCCACCTTACACCATTGGAAACCTCATTTGCCAGTAACAAAATATGATAATTGTTTTTTTTACCCTTTTATCTGGCAACAAAACTGACGCCTTTTTTACAAGGAGTCATGTTCACATTGACCACAATACCTGCGGTCGGAACGCAAACACAAAACTCTGATAATGTATGTGGCACTGTCCTTGAAATTGATTGGTCCACACCCGAGACAGCTTTCTTTAGAGCCTCGTCTCACGTTGGTGTTGGACCATAGACAATGCACCACAGTGCCACATACATTATCAGAGTTGTTGTTTTGTGTTTGCGTTCCGACCGCAGGTATTGTGGTCAATGTAAACACGACTCCTTGTACAAAAAGGTGTCAGTTTTGTTGCCAGATAAAAGGGTAAAAAACCAATTATCAAGCCCCACCTTGTTGTTGTTATTGCTGTTGTGGGCAGGTTGCTTCTGATAACAAGAGCGGTATAGCAGCTCAAGCGGGCTTGGCCTGGTGAAAAAAATAAAAACTGCGTGAATATTGACAATAAAACAAAGTTACAAAGTGACGAGCCGGGTGAAGACAAATTAAACTTAAGCGAGATAATTAAAGTGAATGCAATCAGGCGAGGGCAGGAGGCAAGGCCCCGCGTGGCTAGGCCCCGCGTTGTAAAGTTCCAACCTGGACATCGATTCCCATGCTCGCTGCTACTCAACTGACATCCCTACGAGAGAGAGGCTCTACCTTGGTAAACAACAACAACAACCACCACCACAACAACCACAATCGCAATGAGAATTTCTCACCTCGGATTTCAGTGCAGAAAGCGATAGCTTCCTGTTACCTCGTGACGTCACGCAGCAGCAGGTGACGTAACGTCACTTCCGGGGTACGAGACACGCTCCTCCCACAATGAGCTGCTCTGTAAATAAAGAAATTATAAAATGGATAAATTATGTTAATGTTACCCGTCCCATATGTCGTGAGGTGCTGAACCCGTCGCTAAAAACTCGCGACAGCTTTAACGAACACATTATGTTAATGAGCCGCCAGTCACTGGGCGTAGCCTTGCCCAAATTAGGATTGGCACTGGAACGATATCGGCAGTGACCCAAGTGGAGGTGACGTCATGTTCAAGAGCGCGGGGGAGGGGTGAATACCTTGATGACATGACGTCACTAGCGAGGTACACCTCCCCCTGGCGTTTCACGCCGATGAAGTAATGCTGAGTGGTGACGTCACAGAGCGGGATTGGAGTTTAAGTTGATTTAGATTCATTTTACATTGCTCCCTCCCTTGGGTGCGTGGGCTCAGCTACAACAACGTGGACATTATTGTGTATACACTGTGTGTGTGTACACTGTGTGTGTGTGTACACTGTGTGTGTATACACTGTGTGTACACTGTGTGTGTGTGTAAACTGTGTGTATACACTGTGTGTATACACTGTGTGTGTACACTGTGTGTGTGTATACACTGTGTGTGTGTACACTGTGTGTAGTGTGGGGCAGAGGTGGTGCATTGGACAGTCATCTCAGTCAGTCGACCCATGGGATCTTTTCATCAATTTATTTTCAATTTATTATTTTTATTTGTTATTATTTTATTATTAAAATGTTAATTTATTATTGTTATCTTTTATTTTTCTATCTACGTGACTTTACCGAAAGAACCAGGAATATGGTAGCGCATTCTCTATTTATTGCCGAGGTTCAAGGTTCAAATCCGACAGGCATATCTGGCTACCCCAGTAACGTTCCCCACAACATGCACAGTCTGCTTAACAGCGGATGTCAAACAAACCACTGTGTCACTCACAACGCACATTGGATGTTGGTGTCACAGTCAAAATTGTGGCAATTCCAGACACTATCCAGAAATTTCGATTTAAAGCTTTCGTGACTGCAAGGATTCATCTTCTTTGGTTCTTTCGGTAAAGTCACGTAGAATGAGAATAAAATAATAAATTGATCAAATAAAATAACACAATATTCTCACGACGTTTCGGCCACAACACAAGCGGCCTTCATCAGGTGAAGGGGACGAGACTGTCTGGAGGACAGCGCTGGAGTGAGAAAGCCACGCTGAGATCACGACCTTTAAGCTGTGTGAGAAGAAACAAAGCGCCTTGACAAAGGAATTAGCATATAATTTAGCATTGAAATGGCTGAGTGATTAGGTTGTGACTGGTCACAGAAAAGGCTATGTTAAAGTTAAAGCAAACACATCCGCAAAGGCACCCCTTGACAAAGGAATTAGCATAGAATTTAGCATTGAAATAGCTAAGTTAAAGTATACACATCCGCAGAGGCACTCCTTGACAAAGGAATTAGCATAGAATTTAGCATTGAAATAGCTGAGTGATTAGCTTGTAACTGGTCACAGAAATAGCTATGTTAAAGTCAGAGCATATACATTCACCGAGGCACCTAGTACAAATCAAACAGGAGAATTTAGCATTGAAATAACTAGGCGAATTTAGCATTGAAATAACTGAGTGATTAGCTTGTGACTGGTCACAGAAATGGCTATGTTGAAGTTAAGGCCTACACATCTGAGCTATTCACAGTAACTGGGTATACAATACAATATATAATGAATACTATATAGTGAACCAATAAAAATACTAAAATATAAATGACCTCAATGTTATCAATAAACTCTATATTCTCCAATCTGCTAAGCTACCAACAATAAGTCGTTATATATCACAATGTTATATGGCGAAAAATGGGTGGATTCTTACCCTCAACTTTAGCAACACGGATAGCTACGGGTCCCGTTCAGACGGACGAGTTCATCCATGGTCGGAACAGAGGAGGGGGAGAGAGACAGCTGCGAGGCGCTGTAATACTCCACGTTGTAAACCATACCATTAGCCGTGGTGTGAGAGGTATTAAGAGTCAATGCCAGCGAAAGAGCTGCGGTCTGAAGGTCATCGTAAAATACAATTAATTAAGAACGGAAATGGTTTAAAACATATTTCCAATGGTTACTAAGCCAGAATCCATCTTCTCGGTTGAAATTGTCTGTGCTTGTATATGTGAATGGCCTCATGAACTAATCTCTCATGGTAGCCAGTTTAAGTTGATTTAGATTCATTTTCCATTGCTCCCTCCCTTGGGGTGTGAACTCAGCAACAACAACGTGGACATTATTGTGTATACACTGTGTGTACACTGTGTGTGTACACTGTGTGTATGTACACTATGTGTATACATTGTGTGTGTGTACACTGTGTGTGTCACTGTGTGTCACTGTGTGTGTCACTGTGTGTGTGTCACTGTGTGTGTGTACACTGTGTGTGTGACACTGTGTGTGTGTACACTGTGTGTGTGTGTGTACACTGTGTGTGTCCGAACCCCCGGCAAGGCCATCTACTTAATGACGAGAGAAAATTCACGCGAAATGTCCTTTTCAATGAAGTCTTCCAGGTGTAAATTGATACAAGCTTTTAATGAAGAAATAAAATCATCTAATTCAAAACACAACACAATTCAAAGATGTTTCATTTTAAAACTTCAAAACGGAGCATGGGGTACTTGCGTGAATGCGTCCTTCGTGTGCAAATGTTGTGACTTTCCTGGCCTGAAGGCCGTCAATGTGTTGGACCATTAAATGGTGCACAGCGTCTCAAAAACAGCAGTGGGGTTTGCTTCAACCGATAGGTAACGAACATCCAGACGTGAATCAGCGAGGAGCATTTCTAGTCCTAGTTAGACAAAATCTACGTCAACACATAAGACAAAACTACAATTCGTGTTGTAGAGAATGTACCTCCTCCTATACGTGTAACTTTCAAGTGGTATGCCTTGTAACTGATGAATGATCCGAGCGTGCTCCCTATTTCAAAGATAATGAGTTGCTCCAGAGACAGACGCTTCGTGAAACACAAAAGTACCCTTTGACCTGTATCACAAGAACAACGGGTCTCACCCGAGTTCTCTGTACAGGTTACTTTCAAACACACACACTTTGTCCTAACATCACTTATTCAATGTTTGACCCTCAGAGACAAAATGTTACATGTACGCACACAATCAGACAAGTATTCTAAATTATTGACGGGCATATTAACATTGAATTACTGCAGCGAAATATACTGCATCACGTTACATCGTATTAACAAGAAGCTATTTTTAAAAAAATACACCATCTGCTTAACAGTGTATGTAAACATACTATTGTGTCATTCAAAACGAGTAGGCCATTGCATGCTGGCGTCTGAGTCAAAATTTTGCAAATTCTAAACATTACCTACAAACTACACAACTGAGATGACACATCAATCATCGCCCCCTACTGACAGGCTCTTGTCCACATGCAGGCTGGTGCAGGGCCACCACCTTGTGCCACACAGGGGCAGCTGCTACTTGGGGATGCTCTTCGAGTGTTTGAGATGCGATATGATACAAAACTCCGAATTGCTGCGGCAATTAAGCGAGCACCGTATAAATGCAAATATTATAACATAGTGAATGCTTGGGAGCTTATTGACTCTCGCTCCGGGTTAGAGATCTAGCCAACCCACAGGTCCACAAATACTGGCCGCTCTTACTCTGCAAGTTGCAAAAGGTGAATCTATTGGAGCTTCATTGTCTCAAGCTTACACATCGACTAACTGGTCTCCATTTGGCTTCGTATTGTCGAAGAAGTCCAGCCACACCTCCACTTCCACAAACTGCTGGGAGTTTCCTCGCTCTGCCTCACAGTCAGAATTCTCCTCCTGCTTCACGTTGCCTCCATCGATGTGAAGGTCCCATTTTGGCGGTGAATCTTCATCTTCACATTTTACCGTCATATTTTCGCTCTTCACCATCACTTCACCACATTTCACCATCACCTCTTCATATTTCACCTTGATACCTTTAAAAGTGTCCAAGCTGGGATTTTATTCTGGTTTTTGTTTCATGAGGGATGGGCTGATTACAGCACTTTGACTTTCACAAGATGATTTCAGACTCCGCTCCTTGTGGATTTTCTGATGCCTGTGTGACTTCTCTGGTGTGTTTTAAGAGCAGATGACCGTGAAAATGCCTTCCCACACACACTGCACCTGAAGGGTTTCTCTCCCGTGTGTGTTCTCTGGTGTCTTTGAAGAACAGCTGACTGTGCAAATGCCTTCTCACACAGAGTGCACTTGAAGGGCTTCTCTCCTGTGTGTGTTCTCCAGTGTGTTTTAAGAGTAGATGAATCTGAAAATGCCTTCCCACACACAGTGCACTTGAAGGGCTTCTCTCCTGTGTGTGTTCGCTGGTGTTTTATAAGAGCAGATGAATCTGAAAATGCCTTCCCACACACAGTGCACTTGAAGGGTTTCTCTCCCGTGTGTGTTCTCTGGTGCATTTTAAGAGCAGATGACCGTGAAAATGCCTTCCCACACACAGTGCACTTGAAGGGTTTCTCTCCCGTGTGTGTTCTCTGGTGTGTTTTAAGAGCAAATGACCGTGAAAATGCCTCCCCACACACACTGCACCTGAAGGGTTTCTCTCCTGTGTGTGTTCTCTGGTGTGTTTTAAGAGTAGATGAATCTGAAAATGTCTTCCCACACACAGTGCACTTGAAGGGTTTCTCTCCCGTGCGTGTTCTCTGGTGTGTTTTAAGAGCAGATGACCGTGAAAATGCCTTCCCACACACACTGCACTTGAAGGGTTTCTCTACCGTGTGTGTTCTCTGGTGTGCTTGAAGATTTGGTGACTGTGCAAACGCCTTCCCGCACAGAGTGCACCTGAAGGGTTTCTCTCCCGTGTGTGTTCTCTGGTGTGTTACAAGAGCAACCGACTTTGAAAATGCCTTCACACACATACTGCACTTGAAGGGTTTCTCTTCCGTGTGTGTTCTCTGGTGTGTTTTAAGATTAGACGAATCTGAAAATGCCTTCCCACACACACTGCACTTGAAGGGTTTCTCTCCTGTGTGTGTTCTCTGGTGTGTTACAAGAGCAGATGAGCATGAAAATGCCTTCACACACACACTGCACTTGAAGGGTTTCTCTCCTGTGTGTGTTCTCTGGTGTGTTACAAGAGCAGATGAGCATGAAAATGCCTTCAAACACATACTGCACTTGAAAGGTTTCTCTCCTGTGTGTGTTCTCTGGTGTTTCTGAAGAACTGATGGCCATGCAAATGCCTTGTTACACACACTACACTTGAAGGGTTTCTCTCCTGTGCGAGTTATCTGGTGCTGTGTAAAATTTACAGTCCGATCCGTGCTGTATGCACGCTGGTCGTTTGTTGTACCAAGCTGCTGTGCTGACTGCCTTTGCTCCATCAGACCAGCATCAGCTGCAAACAGAAAAAAGCATATCCACACCATCTACACGTCAGTATCGAGGCACAGAGGAATGCAAATATACACAGTCACATATCACTTACACGTCTTTACTTATTCATATATTCATGATATAGTGAAAAAGTTTCAAAAGTTCATCACACAGGCTGTTGTGGCACACAATGAGAGGGAAAATGGTTATAAACATGCCTGGAAGCCCTCGTATCTTCAAAATGAATGTTCACCCAAAACTCCGAGCACACAATTTCGGCTGTCTGGCTACAAAAGGAATATTTATAAAAGCTAAATTCAGCTGACATAGCAAAGGGGTTGATGAAGCATACACAACACGGGGGGGTGGGACCTGAAGGCCAGCACCCAGCAGCAGGGTAAACAGTGGGGTGGGAGGGAAAAGCCCCTAGGCAGATAAGAGTTGACTTAAGTTGGAGGGATCGAGGGGATTATCGATGAGTCAACGGCGAGGAACGCAGGCACAGAGACAATGGGAAGGGGGGGGATGACGCGACCCCCCCCACCCCCCCCAACGGCCAGAGCGCTCAAAACGGCTGCACAGAGGATTCGATTGGATGCGCAGGATGACGTCATGTCACCCGGGGGTTAAGGGGGGCTTTGGAGACATAAGGGGGCCGGAGGAGCGGAATGAATCAGAGTCCTTCTGGAGCGGCGGAGGAGACCAGCCGTCCTCAGCGTCCGTGCGACGCGTGCAGGGTGGAGCTGGAAACGATCGGCCAGAAAAAGTCCCCGAGGCGAGCATCTTCCCCAGCCCTCATCGGGCAGCTGAAGAGGTGAGTGGGTATGGGGAGGGGGGCCAATTCCGTCAGCTCGAGCTTGGGGGATAGACGCACTCTGCGACGGCCAGGTGACAGGAGGTTAGGCACTGTCCGAAGGGTGCTGGCTGGAGGGGGCCATAAACGGGGGTCCCTATTCGGAAATAAATCTGAGCACAGACTGACGTTGTGACGCGTGGTGCATGTGTGCGTGTGAAGAGCGGTGGGACAGCGATCGGCGTACGACGGTGTGTGGGTGACTACAAATCAGTGTGGGTGTGACGCGCGCGCATATTAAAATACCAACGGTTGCTCGCGCCGGTGCGTGTCTGTGCGTGCACCAACGGTGAGACACGCGAGTGTCACTAGTGTCTGTGCGTGCACCACGGTGTTAACGGTGAGACACACGCGAGTGTCACTAGTGTCTGTGCGTGCACCACGGTGTTAACGGTGAGACACGCACGAGTGTCACTAGTGTCTGTGTGTGCACCGCAGTGTTAACGGTGAGACACGCGCGAGTGTCACTAGTGTCTGTGTGTGCGCCACGGTGTTAAGGGTGAGACACACGCGAGTGTCACTAGTGTCTCTGTGTGCACCGCAGTGTTAATGGTGAGACACGCGCGAGTGGGTGGGTGGGGGCATCAGCCCCCACCCATTAGACGTGGCGCCCACCCCCCCGCTCGTGGTGAGAGGGAGATCAGCCCCCACGTAATGGGGAGTGGGGGGGGGGCATGAGCCCCCACAAACGCTGGGGATGAACAGATCCGACTTCAGCTGCATGTGTGTGCTGTGTTAAGTTCCTGTTTCCATTCGAATAAAGTTCCAGAGGAAAACTAAAATAAACTATTGTTTTGATATAACCTCCGTGTTCAACAGAGTTAATAGACTTTACTGCAAACACAAAGTTGACACTGTCACACACTGCCATGAGTAAACAGGTGGTGGTGTGACCAGAATCATGCCTGGCCACCTTCATCTGCTCAGCATTAATTCTTCCTCACTCCTCCAAGTAATGAATCGAGGATCAATCAACATAGCCAAGGCTATCCGTGTCTCTGTCTCTCTCTCCCCGTGGTGAAGGTGTTCCCCTCCACACATTCAGAGTCAACAGCGGCACGCGCTTAGCATCTTTGACCGATAGACATTGACGCACGTATTGTTGGTTCTTTCAGTAAAGTCACGTAGATAGAAAATAAAAATAACAGATTAAATTTAATAAGATAAAGACCACTTGTGTTGCGATCGAAACGTCGTGGGTGTTTTGCTTTATTTTAAATTTTTTATTTTTCATTTAATTTAGAATCTGTTATTTTTATTTTATTTTCTATCTACGTGACTTTACCGAAAGAACCAAGAATATGAATTCCTGCAGTCACCAAAGTTTTAAGTCAAAACATTCACACACGTTGACAAAGCCTCACCTTGTGTTGTTGTGGGCAGGTCGCTTCTGATAACAAGAGCAGTATAGCAGCTCAAGCGGGCTTGGCCTGGTGAAAAAAAGAACGAAAATAAAAACTGCGTGAATATTTACAATAAAACAAAGTTACAAAGTGGCGAGCCGGGTGAAGACAAATTAAACTTAAGCGAGATAATTAAAGTGAATGCAATCAGGCGAGGGCAGGAGGCAAGGCCCCGCGTGGCTAGGCCCCGCGTTGTAAAGTTCCAACCTGGACGTCGATTCCCATGCTCGCTGCTACTCAACTGACATCCCTACGAGAGAGGCTCTACCTTGGTAAACAACAACAACCACCACCACCACCATGAGAATTTCTCACCTCGGATTTCAGTGCAAGCGCGGATCGGAAGTCTCCTGTTACCTCGCGACGTCACGCGGGTAAGCAGGTAACATGACGTCACTTCCGGGTCAAGAGACACGCCCCTCCCACAATGAGCAGCTCTGTAACTGAATAAATTATGTTAATTAGCCCGGCCCATATGTCGAGGGATGGGGCGTGGCTGCTGAACCCGTCGCAATAAACTCTCGACGGCTTCAACGAATACATTATGTTAATGAACCGCCAGTCACTGGGCGTAGCTTTGCCCAAATAAGGATTTCCGCTGGAACGATATCGGCAGTGACCCAAGCGGAGGTGACGTCACGCTCAAGAGCGCCGTGGACGGGGTTGGGGGAGTGTGAATACCTTGGTGACATGACGTCACTAGCGAGGTACACCTCCCGCTGGCACTTCATGCCGATGAGGTCATGGGGATGGAGTTTAAGTTAATTTAGATTCATTTTCCATTGCCCCCTCCCTTGAGTGCGTGAACTCAGCAACAACAACGTGGACATTATTGTGTATACGTACACACTGTGTACACTTTGAGGCCACGTGAAGCGTCAAAGGCTCGCTGGAAGGAGGAAGTCGCGTGACAGACTCAGCAGTTGCGATGGGTTAACCGACGGATGGCTATCGATTAGAAATCACATATCCCCGAGTCTCACCTGTGAGTGGCACCGCCTCACGCTGTTGTGGATCCCCACGTGGCTCGGAGCCTCAAAAGCTCCTTGACTCCTGGGTGGTGATACAAAGACAAAGATCCCCCGTGTTGCCTGTGACAGACTGTAGGGGCAAGTGCTGTTAGCGAGTAGCAGCACCACCTATGAAGGCCGGAATGGTACACGAAGGGAGTGGGTGGCGAGCACCGCGCCCGACCGCCTTTGTCTCCCCAATAATGATGTTTGCACACCACACCGGGTACTCACTTGAGGCTGAGTCGACCTAGGGGAGGCCCAGAACCAGTTCAAATAATCGTCACTGGGTGTTGGCTGTCGTTATGTTCGTAGAGCAGCGTACTAACCGCTGGACTACCGCCGAACACGTTACACACACACGCACAGCACACACACACACACAGTACACACACGGTGCACACACACACACGGTACACACACACGGTACACACACACGGTACACACACACGGTGCACACACACACACAGTACACACACACACGCACAGTACACACACGCACAGTACACACACACACAAACACACGGTACACACACACACAGTACACACACACACGCATGATACACACGCACGGTACACACACACACACAGTACACACACACAGTACACACACACGCACGGCACACACACACACGCACAGTACACACACACACAGTACACACACACACAGTACACACACACACTCACAGTACACACACATTACACACACACGCACGGCACGCCCACACTCCTTCAGGCACGTGACGAAGGTTGACGCGCCGCCCCGTCTCCCGAGGTGACCTCTTGGCTCTCTCGTCTCTCCTCGACACGTAGATTCATTTCTTACTCTTACCTAGAAACGTCATTGTCTGTCTCTGTGGACGCAACTTGCGAGGAATTGTACTCACACACTGTAGGGTTTATGTTTCAAATAAAGTGCCCAGATACCACGCGATAAGCCCTGTGGTGAGCCAGTGCTATTCCTATTTCCAATCCGTCAACGTGAAAGTAGTTAAATTAACAATTTATTATCAATCTAAACATATATCAAAGGCAAAGTTGTGAATTTGTGTCTGTTCAAAATGTTTAGCATACTTCCCGACACGCACCAAGCTTGAAATTTGCCATGTGGGTAATTTCCAGACTGTACACCGTGCAAACATTATACAAATACACTTTTGTATATATTTTTTGGGGGGGGTGCGCAATAATGGATAAGCATGAAAACACCACGATACATAGGACTTACTTTGATAAGACTCTTGGAATTGATTGTGTACATGTTGCAATTGGTAAATTTGCATTTTGAGCACACTGCTGTTTTAATAAATGTTCATGATTCTGAGAATAACTAATTCTGAGCATCATAATGACCATATTGGAATTGTCATCATGAATGGGGGTGCAATGATTTTTATAATAGGAATGCGGTTTTGAGCATGACTATTGATTGATATTTCGGACTCATTTATGACAATAGATTCACGATTAAATTGCGATTTTGTTTTGCTCATCAATCAGGATACTGTTAATGATGCGCATGCCCATAAATTGTTGAAATGACTAGAACTGCAAGTTGTGTATACTCTCCAACCCCATTCCTCTACCTACCCATTCCCTTGACGGGCTCCGTGCCCACTTAAACCCATGACGATGGCGGTGACGATTCCACCTCTCGCTGTATCAAAGCACCTCCAACTTCTGAATGCAAAGGTGCTGGTTGGTGCAACGCCAAAACACATCGTCAACGCAGCTCCCAAGCCCGCCCTACGTTAGTTAAGGCGTTATAATCAACAAAATAAAAAGTTCCACAGAGAAAACTAAAATGACATTACGCAGCAATCCCCAAAGTCGCACGCGGTCGGCTACACGACTCGGAGAACAACGTCAGACTTCAAGACTTGCATCGCCATCATCATCATTCTTCCTCTCCACAAGTCATCGCACGTCAATATTCAACAAGCTGCACACACGTGCAAGTAACCTCTCGACCCGCCACCTGCACAGTTAACGCGATCAGACCCGGGGGTCAAATTAAAATTGTGTCTTAGGTGACGTATTACAATCGGTGTAATTTTAATGATGTACGTACAGCAATTGCTGTACGTACATCATCAAATTATATCATTGACAACGGGGTCCGCTTTTGCGATATCTGCGTACGGTCTTTTAATTATATAGATACGTAGTCAGTTAATTAGTATGGGATTCCTCTATGAGGAATTGTAATTGTAAAATGTATTACTTAATAATACGCTTCCAGGCCGCACTTAGCTTGTAGCAGTCAGAGCAGTTAAAATGACTGTACATGTGTAGGTATGAAATAAATTTAATTTAAATAAATTTAATTTAACGTAGGTATAAAATAAAATTAATTTAAATAAATGTAATTAATTAAAAAAAAAATTTTATTTAAAAAATTTTATTGAACATAGGCATTAAATACAATAAATGTAATTTAAATAAAATACATTTATTAAAAAATTCTATTTAATTTAACGTAGGTATGAAATAAAATAAATTTTAATTAAATTTTAAGTAGGTATACAATAAAATAATTTTAATTTAAATTATAAAAAAAATACTCATTCATTTAGAAAAAAAATACGTAAGTATAAAATACATTTTAATTAAATTAATTAAAAATGTTAATTAAATGTAGGTATAAAATTAAATAAAATCATAAATTAAATTAATTTTATTTTCTACCAAAAGAAGCAAAGAGTGTGGACCCACGTGACATCAAGGCTGTCCTAGTCTAGGCAAGGCCTCAGGGTGTACCGGGCCATTCACAACAACAGCAGCAGCAGCAACAACGGTTCTCTTGAGAAAATGCTTTTAAAAATAAAGTCAACGTAGCTTACCTTGACACTCGCGAACTTTAATGATTAAAATAATTAAAACAAAACTAAACACTCACACGCACATGGGCGCGCAGTGTTCAGCGTGTAGGGCATTAAAAATGGTAGCGTCCTCCCGCGATCTGATTGGTCGCCGCGTGCCAAAGTGGGGGGGGGGGGGAGTGCCAGCCATCCGATTGGTCGAGAGGCAAACCTGGGCGCGTCTACGGCGATGGTGCATAGCGATTGGTCAACGGTTGCCCTATGCTTATGTTGGTATGCTAATTAATTTTAATGTGTATGCTAATGTAGTTTATTTATCCATACTCATTAAGTTTAATGTTTATCCTAAATTAGTTTAAAATGTATGCTCGTTTAGTTAACATTCTATGATAGTATCGTTATATTTTTGTATGCTATGATTTCAGCAGTGCATACTTACCGTAATGGTACCTGCTATGATTACAGAAGGCATACTGTGGTGGTACCTGCTATGATTACAGCAGTACATACTGACTGTGGTGGTACCTGATATGATTACAGCAGTGCATACTGTGGTGGTACCTGCTATGATTACAGCAGTACATACTGACTGTGGTGGTACCTGATATGATTACAGCAGTGCATACTGTGGTGGTACCTGCTATGATTACAGCAGTACATACTGACTGTGGTGGTACCTGATATGATTACAGCAGTGCATACTGTGGTGGTACCTGCTATGATTACAGCAGTGCATACTGACCATAGTGGTACCTGCTATGATTACAGCAGTGCAGACTGCTGTGGTGGTACCTGCTATGATTACAGCAGGCATACTGACTAGTGGTAGCTGATATGATTACAGTAGTACATACTGACCGTAGTGGTACCTGCTATGATTACAGCAGGTATACTGACTAGTGGTACCTGCTATAATTACATCAGTGCATACTGTGGTGGTACCTGCTTTCACTACAGCAGTGCATACTGACTGTGGTGGGACCTGCTAAGGTTACAGCAGTGCATACTGCTTATATGCTTTATCACGTGTCGTGAATGTGATAGTTTCATCCCAGAAATGGTGTCCTTGACCGGCCCAGAGCAGACATTTCACTTTGCCTTAGAACCTGAGGTGGCACAGCATTAGCAATTCCAAGTTCGTTATGTGACCAATAGCAACGAATTATGTGGCAAGCATTTGAAATGAGTAGGTTATGACGTACTGTACTTCACTCTTATCGACCATTAACATAAGTCTGTGTTACTGGCGTTGTGCTGCCTTGGCCGGTACCAACTTTTTCTTTGACCACGTGGCCCACGCGGATGAATGGTCTACGGGAGTCGAGCGACCGATGGAGAAGACCTATGGGGGCACGCGGCGGGAGACTCTCAGGCGAAATAGTGGAAGTCGCGTGACAGAAGCCACGAGTGGAGGATAGATGCATGCTGGCAAGACGTCGTCTTCAGTTTAATTTAAGTTTCATGTGTCAGGTGTAGAGCCCTGTGAACCGTGCGGCCCTTGACTCGGGTGCAACCGCAACAAAACAAAAACGTGAACAAGAAACATCTTAAAGTGACTACGCGCAAAGAGAAAAATCCAGGAAAAAAACAGCAGAGTCTTCCAGATAAAAACAACCGTGTTTCAATGCTGCGTGCAAAAATCCCAGTGGGATGCAAGTCAAACAATAACAACCATAAGACAATTTAGATTAAAGTTGTCAGGCTAACTCTGTACTACAACAAACGTTTTCAAAATCACCAAAACAAAGCTACAAAAAACAATGTAACAGTGATCGACATAGGCGAGGCCATAACCGATTCAGACAATCGTCACTGGTCTTTGCCATGAACGGGGAAGCAAGAGAACTGTTTGGTCTGATCAATTAATGCTGTTGAATCAGAGATGATTTTGTTCGTTTTGGTAACCAGGCTGTTGGTGGGATCTCTTTTTATTTTTGTATAGCTGCCATCGTTGAGTAATTCTTGAATTTTGTTATATTTTTTGTCCATGATGACAGTGGCATTGCCCTTGTCGGCTGAGAGGACGACAATATCTCCCTTTTTTAATTGAGATAATTCAAATCACCTCTCCAACAAAATATCGGATCCACACACCGAAAAGATAGACGTCAACAAAGTCGTAATTAATCGCAGTAACAGTTCCATTTCTGATGGTCTGAAATTCGTTTTAGCTAAAGGTCTAAACTTTGCTGTCACACCGAGACACATACCGGTTAATAATATCATTGCCCATGTCGACATTGCACTCAAGGGCTTGAGTCACATCTCTGCAGACGTAGAAAGATCTGAAATCGCTGCAACCCTCAAAAACGCTAAGTTGCCACCTAACATCAGCAAAGATGAACGCTTGGAATTAGTAGTGTATAATAGTGTATATTGTAGTGTATAGTAGTGTATATTGTAGTGTATAAATGTATAGTGTAGTGTATAATAGTGTAGTGTATAATAGTGTAGTGTATAGTAGTGTATATTGTAGTGTATAAGTGTATAGTGTAGTGTATAATAGTGTATTGTATAGTAGTGTATAGTATAGTGTATAGAAGTGTAGTGTATAGTAGTGTATAGTGTAGTGTATAGTGTAGTGTATATTGTAGTGCAGGGGTCGGGAACCTATGGCTCGCGAGCCAGATGTGGCTCTTTTGATGATTGCATATGGCTCGCAGATAAAACAAAATATTCTCACTTGTTTTAATCCATCCATCGATTTTTCACTGCGCATGTCCTGTTCAGGGCTGCAGGAGCAATTGTCCATTATTTTAATTGGATGATACTGGCCTACGTTTGCCGTTGCTGGGTAAAACAGGTAAACGCCCCCTTTTGAATCAGTCTGAGACTGCGTCTGCTCGGTCATTAGCTCAAAGCTAACCCTTCGACGAAGAAGATGGCGAAAAGAAAAAAAGACGACGAGTATCGTACATTTCAGGACGAATGGACCGAAGAATTCGCCTTTGTGGAGAGAGCGGGTTCTGCGGTGTGTCTAATTTGCAATGACAAAATTACATCGTTGAAACGGTCGAATGTAAAGCGGCACTTCGACACGCGCCACGCTACCTTTGCATCAAAATACCCTGCGGGAGACAGCAGAAAGAAAGCGTGCCAAGAGCTTCTGAGCAGGGTGCAAGCTAGCCAGCAGCAACTCCGCGTATGGACCCGGCAAGGTGACTATAATTCGGCTAGCTTTGCTGGTTCTTTAGCAATAGTGAGGAACGGAAAACCATTCACAGATGGCGAGCATGCTAAAACGTTCATGCTGGATGTAGCCAATGAACTTTTTGATGATCTTCCGAACAAAGACAAGATAATCAAACGGATACAAGACATGCCTCTGTCGGCAAGAACTGTTCATGATCGTACCATCGTGATGGCAAACAAAGTGGAGGAAACGCAAGTGAAGGACATAAATGCAGCGCCGTTCTTTTCTCTGGCTTTGGATGAGTCAACAGACGTGAGCCATTTGTCGCAGTTCAGCGTGATTGCAAGATATGCTGTTGGTGACACACTGCGCGAAGAAAGTCTTGCTGTTCTGCCATTAAAAGGGTCCACAAGAGGTGAGGATTTATTCAAGTCTTTCATGGAGTTTGCTCAAGAAAAAAGTCTACCTATGGATAAACTTCTCTCAGTGTATACTGATGGTGCTCCGTGTATGGTGGGGAAAAACAAAGGATTTGTGGCGCTTCTCCGTGAACATGAAAATAGACCCATCCTAAGTTTCCATTGCATTATACACCAGGAGGCACTTTGTGCTCAGATGTGTGACAGGCAGTTTGGCGAAGTGATGTCGCTGGTCATTCGTGTGATCAACTTTATTGTTGCCCGAGCCTTAAATGATCGCCAGTTTAAAACACTGCTGGATGAAGTTGTAAATAACTATCCTGGTCTGCTTTTGCACAGCAATGTGCGTTGGTTGTCAAGAGGGAAGGTGCTTAGCCGTTTTGCGGCTTGCCTGAATGAAATCCGGACTTTCCTTGAAATGAAAGGCGTCGGGCATCCTGAGCTAGCCGACACCGAGTGGCTCCTCAAGTTTTACTATCTCGTAGATCTGACTGAACATCTGAACCAGCTCAACGTGAAAATGCAAGGCATTGGAAATACAGTGTTATCCCTTCAACAAGCTGTATTTGCTTTTGAAAACAAGCTGGAGCTTTTCATCACGGATCTTGAAACAGGTCGTTTACTACATTTTGAAAAACTGAGCCAATTTAAAGATGCATGCACAGCAAGTGAGCCCATTCAAAACCTTGATCTCCACCAGCTAGCTGGCTGCACATCCAGTCTCCTACAGTCCTTCAAAGCACGCTTTGGAGAATTTCGTGAGCACACTCGTCTTTTTAAGTTCATCACCCATCCAAACGAGTGTTCACTGAACACAGCCGACCTGAATTACATCCCTGGTGTCTCCGTCAGAGATTTTGAAGCAGAAGTGGCTGACCTGAAGGCCTCAGACATGTGGGTGAATAAGTTCAAGTCACTGAATGAAGATTTGGAAAGAATCACACGACAGAAAGCGGAGTTGGCGAGCAAGCACATGTGGACAGAAATGAAAAAACTCCAACCCGAAGACCAGCTGATTCTCAAAACTTGGAACGCGCTTCCTGTCACATACCACACACTGCAGCGTGTGAGTATTGCTGTATTGACCATGTTTGGATCTACGTATGCATGTGAGCAGTCATTCTCACATCTTAAAAACATCAAGTCCAACCTACGATCACGTTTAACGGATGAAAGCCTCAACGCTTGCATGAAGCTTAACCTCACCAAGTACCAACCCGACTACAAAGACATCAGCAAATCCATGCAGCACCAGAAGTCGAATTAATGGTGAGTGTTATAACAACATTATTTAAAAGAATAAATTCAGAGGCTTATTATACTGACATTTAGTTGAATTCACTTTTAAAATATATTATATGGCTCTCACTGAAATAAATTTCCAAATTTTTTGCTTTCATGGCTCTCTTAGTCAAAAAGGTTCCCGACCCCTGTTGTAGTGTATAAGTGTATAGTGTATAATAGTGTATATTGTAGTGTATAGTAGTATATATTGTAGTGTATAAGTGTATAGTGTAGTGTATAATAGTGTAGTGTATAATAGTGTATTGTAGTGTATAGTAGTGTATAGTGTAGTGTATAGTAGTGTATAGTGTATGTGTTTAGTGAAGTGTATAGTGTAGTGTATAGTGGTGTATATTGTAGTGTATAAGTGTATAGTGTGGTGTATAGTGTATAGTAGTGTATAGTGTATTGTATAGTGTATAATAGTGTTTACTGTAGTGTAAGGTGTAGTGTATAGTAGCGTAGTGTATAGTAGTGTAGTGTATAGTGTATAGTAGTGCAGTGTATAGTAGTGTAGTGTATAGTGTAGTGTATAGTTTAGTATACTAGTTATCACGTGACTAGTGTAGCTAGCCAGGTGGTGACCACACTCGTGCGTGCATCTCCACTTGTCCGTGTTTGCAAGTAAGCGCTCGTGTGTGTATGTGCACCCGCGTGTTTGTTTGTGTCTGTATGTACGCACACTGTTGCACATGGTTCGCTCGTGTGGGTGTGTAGTGGAACGCACTGCTCATGAAAACATTGCCTCGTTACGCGGTAAATGATGCGGCACGACAGGAGGGAACTGCAGGGATGAGGCTCTCCGCTCTTGGTGCTGTGAATTAAAACAGCGGCAGAGTGGAGAATCCTGTCCCTACAGCTCGTAGCTGTGACGGAGCGAGAGTGATCAGCGGACAGCCACCATGGTTGCCAGGTAAGGGAAGACTTCACCCGGAACTCTCCTCCACACGTGTTCCCCGTGAACATTGTTGCAATAAACGTACGATCAGGAATCTTTAAAATATCCGACCTTTGTTGTTCCGCAAGAATATTAACGCTCAAACTCGTATCGAACTCTTCATGAATTCACTTGGTCAAACAGTTCAGGTACTCGGCAAAGCATTTCACCACCCGGTATGCAACAAACAATCTACTCCAAATCAACACCGAAATGTCAAATTATCATCCACCATTGACTTCCACATTGATGGAAGCCATTTGCCACGACGTCCAAGCCATTAAACACCGGAACAACGAACGTACCATTCAAGTACATCTTGAAACCCATTATCTGAAGTAGTTGGTATTAAAAAATAACTAAATAAGAGAAACACGTTTACAATATTGAGCGAAGTTATAGTCACGGACTTTTTCCAACTTTAGCTCAACAGGACCACAAAAGCTTAGATATGTGGTTCATAATAAATTAATCAATCTGATTGAAATCATGACCTGGCCAAACACTTTTCGATTTCAACATCACCTTATAAAAGAATAACATTTTAAATATAAGCACACAACTTTATCTATCTGTGATGAGCGCTGCACTTTCCGTTGTTTTCATGCAGGGGGCGCTGCAAACCTAGGCACCCCCTGCATGGACGACGGAGGCGCAGGGACAGACGTTCGATTACGTTGGAATCGATCTGCAGACGGCGGTCTTCTCGCACAACCAGCTCCATGTCGCCTTATCTCGATCCCGCAATCCCAAACAGGTGAAAGTCCGCATCGAACCAAACCCCCGACAAGGCCATCTACTTAACGACGAGTGAACATTCACACGAAATGTCCTTTTCAATGAAGTCTTCCACATGTAAATTGATACAAGCTTTTAATGAGGAAGTAAAATCATCTAATTCAAAACACAACACAATCCAAATACGTTTCATTTTAAAACTTCAAAACGGAGCATGGGGTACTTGCGTGAATGCGTCCTTCGTGTGCAAATGTTGTGACTTTCCTGGCCTGAAGGCCGTCAATGTGTTGGACCCTTATTGGTGCACAGCGTCTCAACAACAGCAGTGGGGTTTGCTTCAACCGATAGGTAACGAACATCCAGACGTGAATCAGCAAGGTCCATTTGTAGTCCCAGTTAGACAAAATCTACGTCAACACGTAAGACAAAACTACAATTTGTGTTGTAGAGAATGTACCTCCTCCTATACGTGTAACCTTTAAGTGGTATGCCTTGCAAACTGATGAATGATCCGAGTGTGCTACCTATTTCAAAGACAATGAGTTGCTCCAGATGCTTCGTGGAACACAACAACACCGTTTGACCTGTATCACAAGAACAACGGGTCTCACCTGAGTTCTCTGTACAGGTTACTTTCAAACACACACACACTTTGTCCTAACATCACTTATTCAATGTTTGACCCTTACAGATCAAATGTTACAAGTATGCACAAAACCAGACAAGTATACATTCTAAATTATTGACAGGCATATAAACAAAATTGGATTACTGCAGTGAAATATACTGCATCACGTTACATCGTATTAACAAGAAGCTTTTACGAAAAAAGTTGCACAGTCTGCTTCACAGTGTATGTAAAACATACTATTGTGTCATTCAAAACGAGTAGGCCATTGCATGCTGGAGTCTGAGTGAAAATGTAGCATATTCTAAACATTACCTACAAACTACACAACTGAGATGACACATCAATCATTGCCCCGTAAGGACAGGCTCTTGTCCACATGCAGGCCGGTGCAGGGCCACCACCTTGTGCCACACAGGGGCAGCTGCTACTTGGGGATGCTCTTCGAGTGTTTCAGACGAGGTACGACACAAAACTCCGAATTGCTGAGGTGGTTAACCAAGCACCATGTAAAATAAATTATTATAACATAGTGAATGCTTGGGAGCTTATTGTCTCTTGCTCCTGGTTAGAGATCTACCCAACCCACAGGCCCACAAAGTGTTCAACTTCACATTCTTGTCATTAAAGGCCTGTCTACAAAGGTGCATCTATTGTAGTGACATCGTCTCTGGCTTACACATCTACCGGGTCTCCACTTGACTTTGTATTGTCTAGGAGCAAGTCCACCCACACCTCCACTTCCAAAAACTGCTGGGAGTTGCCTCGCTCTGACTCACACGTCAGAATTCTCCTCCTGCTTCACGTTGTGAAGGTCCCATTTTGGAGTTGAATCTTCATCTTCACATTTTACCTTCACTTCTTCGCTCTTCACCATCACCTCTTCACATTTCACTGTCACCTCTTCATATTTCACCTCGAAACCTTTAAAAGTGTCCAAGCTGGGATTTTCTTCCGGTTCGTGTTTAATGAGGGATGGGCTCATTGCGGCACTTTGACTTTCACAAGCTGATTTCAGACTCCACTACTTGTGGATCTTCTGATGCTTCTGTGTTCTCTGGTGTACTTGAAGATTTGATGAATCTGAAAATGCCTTCCCACACACACTGCACCTGAAGGGTTTCTCTCCCGTGTGTACTCTGGTGTTTTTTAAGAGCAGAAGACTGTGAAAATGCCTTCCCACACACACTGCACTTGAAGGGTTTCTCTCCCGTGTGTGTTCTCTGGTGTGATTTAAGACCAGATGACCGTGAAAATGCCTTCCCACACACACTGCACTTGAAGGGTTTCTCCCCCGTGTGTGTTCTCTGGTGTGTTACAAGATTACATGACTGTGTAAACGCCATCCCGCACATCGTGCACCTGAAGGGTTTCTCTCCTGTGTGTGTTCTCTGGTGGTTCTGAAAAACTGATGGCCATGCAAATGCCTTGTTACAAACAGTACATTTGAAGGGTTTCTCTCCTGTGTGACTTCTCTGGTGCCGTGTCAGATTTCCAGTCCGGTCAGTGCTGTATGCACGCTGGTCGCATTGTTGACTTGTCGTACCGAGCTGCGCTGAGTGCCTTTGCTCCATCAGACCAATTCTGCAGAGGAAGCGTCAGCTGCAGACATAAAAAAAGAATATCCACACCATCTACACGTCAGGCACAGAGGAATGCACACGTGACTTACACGTCTATACTTATTAATATATTCATGATGTAGTGAAAAAAATTCCCAAATTCATCAGATTGGATGAATCTGCAAACGCCTTCACGTACAGAGTGCACCTGAAGGGTTTCTCTCCACGGGCTGCTATGGCACACAATGAGAGGGAAAATGTCATTAATATGCCTGGAAGCCTTCATATCATCAAGATGAATGTTAACTCAAAACTCTAAGCACACAATTTCGGCTGTTTGACTACAAAAGGAATATTTATGAAAGCTAAATTCAGCTGACATAGCAAAGGGTGTTGAAAACAATACTATTTGTGTTATGCAGAAATGCAGAAATGAATGTTCAATCGCAACTTAGAGGTGTGAATCCAGGCTCAGATGTCCTTGAATGCTGGGATGAACAGTTCCGACTTCAGCTGAATGTGTGTGCTGTGTTCACCTCCTGTTTCCATTCTTATAAAGAGTTCCAGAGGAAAACAAAAATAAATTATTGTTTTGATATAACCTCCGTGTGCAATAGAGTTAATAGACCATACTACAAACACAAACTTGACACTGTCACACACTGCCATGAGTAAACAGGTGGTGGTGTGACCAGAACCATGCCTGGCCACCTTCAGCTGCTCAGCATTAATTCTTCCTCACTCCGCCAAGTAATGAATCGAGGATCAATGAACATAGCCGAGGCTATCCGTGTCTCTGTCTCTCTCTCCCCGTGGTGAAGGTGTTCCCCTCCACACATTCAGAGTCAACAGCGGCACGCGCTTAGCGTCTTTGACTGATAGACATTGACGCACGTATTGTTGGTTCTTTCAGTAAAGTCACGTAGATAGAAAATAAAAATTACAGATTAAATTTAATAAGATAAAGACAACTTGTGTTGCGATCGAAACGTCGTGGGTTTTTTGCTTTATTTTAATTTTTTTATTTTATTGTTATTTTCATTTAATTTTCTATCTACGTGACTTTAACGAAAGACCAAGAATATTAATTCCTGCAGTCACCAAAGTTTTGAGTCAAAACATTCACACACGTTGACAAAGCCTCACCTTGTGTTGTTGTGGGCAGGTCGCTTCTGATAACAAGAGCGGTATAGCAGCTCAAGCGGGCTTGGCCTGGTGAAAAAAATAAAAACTGCATGAAAATTGAGAATAAAACAAAGTTACAAAGTGGCGAGCCGGGTGAAGACAAATTAAACTTAAGCGAGATAATTAAAGTGAATGCAATCAGGCGAGGGCAGGAGGCAAGGCCCCGCGTGACTAGGCCCCGCGTTGTAAAGTTCCAACCTGGACATCGATTCCCATGCTCGCTGCTACTCAACTGACATCCCTACGAGAGAGAGGCTCTACCTTGGTAAACAACAACAACAAAGACCACCACCACCACCATGAGAATCTCACCTCGGATTTCAGTGCAAGCACGGATCGGCAGCCTCCTGTTACCTCGTGATGTCACGCGGGTAAGCAAGTAACATGACGTCACTTCTGGGGCAAGAGACATGCCCCTCCCACAAAGAGCGGCTCTGTAACTGAATAAATTATGTTAATGAGCCCGGGCCCTACGTCGAGGGATGGGGCGTGGCTGCTGAACCCGTCGCTATAAACTCTCGACGGCTTCAACGGCTACATTATGTTAATGAACCGCCAGTCACTGGGCGTAGCTTTGCCCAAATAAGGATTGCCACTGGATATCGGCAGTGAAGCAAGCGGAGGTGACGTCACGCTCAAGAGCGTTGTGGACGGGTTTGGAGGAGTGTGAATACCTTGGTGACATGACGTCACTAGCGAGGCACACCACCCGCTGGCACTTCATGCCGTTGAGGTCATGCTGAGTGGCGACGTCACAGAGCGGGGATGGAGTTTAAGTTGATTTAGATTCATTTTCCATTGCCCCCTCCCTTTGGTGCGTGAACTCAGCAACAACAACGTGGACATTATTGTGTGTACAGTGTGTGTGTGTACACTGTGTGTACGTACACACTGTGTATGTACGTACACACAGCGTACGTACATACACACATAGTGTGTACACGTACACAGTGTGTGTGTACGTGTACACACTGTGTGTGTGTAGTGGAGGGCAAAGGCGGTGCATTGGCCAGTCATCTGATTCAGTCGACCCATGGCATCTTATCATCAATTAATTTTTTAAAATTTATTATTTTTATTTGTATTAATTTTTTTACTTTTAAAATCTTTTATTTTGTTTAATTTGTTTTCTATCTACGTGACTTTACCGAAAGAACCAGGAATATGGTAACGCATTCTCTATTTGTTGCAGAGGTTCAAAGTTCAAATCCGACAGGCACACCTGGCTACCCCAGTAACATTCCCCACAATATGCGCTGTTCTGCTTCAAGGCGGATGTCAAACAGAGTATTGTGTCACTCACAACGCACAGGTCATTGCATGTTGGTGTCACGGTCAAAATTGTGGTTAATTCCAGACATTATCCGGAAACTCCACAATGTAGATGACGCGTCAATGATCGCCCCCTACCGACAGACTCATGCCACGTGCAGGCCGGTGGAGGACCACCTTGTGCCACACAGGGGCAGCTGCCACTAGGGGGCGGCCTTCGATTGTTTGAGATGAGATTCGATACGAAACACCGAGTTGCTGAGGCAATTAGGCAAGCGACTTATGAGTGAAAATATGTTGTTTATAACGTAGTGAATGCTTGGGAGCTTAATTATCTCTCGCTCCTGCTCACAGATTTACCCAGCCCACAGATCTTACATATGAACAGCTAACGGTCAGTGAGGTCAGCAGCACTGTAAGTTCTGGTGTCAAGGACATGGGCCTGCATTCGCTGGTCCACTGCTATATAGTCCAGCGGATGTTCTTGCTTGGACCCGGCGTGAATCCAAGATGTTGTCTGGATGCACAGATGCCAGAACAGCGTGTTGGCAATGACAAGCCCACAGGCTCCATAGAAGTATAACAGCCTCCTACCGTTGTTATTGAGTTGATCTGGCCCATGCCTTCCAATCGCTCCAGACCAGGTGCCAGCATCATCACTAACTCGGGCATTGAAGTCACCCAACAGGATGACTCTATCCAGAGGGGCCACTTTTAGCTAACACCTGTGACAGGAGGTCATAGAAGGAATCTGAATCCACGGGCTTGCCTGCATCCCTCTACTGATGTTCGTCTTCGGTGGGGGCGTAAGCAGCCACCACCACCACCATTCTCTGCCTCCTGTTGATGGGGAGGCGAGCCCAAAGTAGCCTGGGGCTTACAGCTTCCCACACCTCGCCGCCACCTTCCCACGCCGCCTTCATTCTTTTTTTCAGAACAAGAGCCACTCCTTGTTGTTTGGCAGTCTCCTGCCCCGAGTGGATGACTCTGCACCCCTCATGATGATTGGAGTCAGAGCCGGTCCACTGGATCTCCTGAATGCCACAGAGATCCAGGCAGTACCGGTCCAGCTCTGTGCAGAGAAGCAGCCTCTCCTCCACGTGGCCACTCTCAGTGACTTTTGCCATTTCTAGAGGAACCCCAAGGGTAAGGATTCAGGCATTGCTCCTCACAATATTATCGTCTGGCATCACAACCACCAACAACACACCTGTATTTGAATTGCAAGTAACTTTAATGAACACAACGCAACACAAACAACCGTTCGTTTGAAAAATATATCCTAAAGAATCGTCACTGGGTGTTGGCTGTGAGCGGGAATCAAACTCGAGTCGTCATGTTTGTAGAGCAGCGCACTAACTGCTAGACTACCGCCACACACGTTACACACACACGGTACACACACACACAGTGTACACACACATGGTACACACACACACAATACACACACACACACAGTACACACGCACGCACAGTACACACACACACAGTACACACACACATGCACGGTACACACACACACGCACGGTACACACACACGGTACACACACACATGCAAGTACACACACACAGTACACACACACACGGTACACACACACGGCACGCCCTCACTCCTTCAGTCACGTGACTAAGGTTGACGTGCCGCCCCGTCTCCCGAGGTGACCTCTTGGCTCTCTCGTCTCTCCTCGACACGTAGATTCATTTCTTACTCTTACCTAGAAACGTCATTGTCTGTCTGTGTCTGTGGACGCAACTTGCGAGGAATTGTACTCACACACTGTGGGGTTTACGTTTCAAATAAAGTGCCCAGATACCACGCGATAAGCCCCGTGGTGAGCCAGTGCTATTCGTAGTTACAATCCGTCAACATGAAAGTAATTAAATTAACAATTTATTACTAATCTCCATATATATCAAAGGCAAAGTTGTGAATGTGTGTCTGTTCAAAATGTTTAGCGTACTTCCCGACACGCACCAAGCTTGAAATTTGCCATGTGGGCAATTTCCAGACTGTACACCATGCAAACATTATAAAAATACACTTTTGTAAATTTTTTTGGTGGGCGCGCAATAATGGATAAGCATGAAAACACCAAGATACATAGGACTTACTTTGATTAGAATCTTGGAATTGATTGTGTACATGTTGAAATTGGTAAATTTGCATTTTGAGCACACTGCTGTTTTAATAAATGTTCATGATTCTGAGAATATAAGTGTAATTCTGAGCATCATAATCACCACATTGGACTTGTCATCATGAATGGGGGGTACAATGATTTTTTATAATAGGAATACGGTTTTGAGCATGACTATTGATATTTCGGACTCATTAATGACAATAGATTGATGATTAAATTGCGATTTTGTTTTGCTCATCAATCAGGACACTGTTAATGATGCGCATGCCCATACATTGTTGAAATGACTAGAAATGCAAGTTGTGTATACTCTCCAACCCCATTCCTCTACCTACCCATTCCCTTGACGGGCTCCGTGCCCACTTAAACCCATGACGATGGCGGTGATGATTCCACCTCTCCCTGTAACAATCAAAGCACCTCCAACTTCTGAATGCAAAGGTGCTGGTTGGTGCAACGCCAAAACACATCGTCAACGCCGCTCCCAAGCCCGCCCTACGTTAGTTACATCGTTATAATCAACAAAATAAAAAGTTCCACAGAGGAAACTAAAATGACATTACGCAATCCCCAAAGTGGCACGCGGTAGGCTACATGACTCGGAGAACAACGTCAGACTTCAAGACTTGCATCGCCATCATCATCATTCTTCCTCTCCACAAGTCATCGCACGTCAATATTCAATAAGCTGCACACACGTGCAAGTCACCTCTCGACCCGCCAACTGCACAGTTAACGCGATCAGACCCGGGGGTCAAATTAAAATTGTGTCTTTGGTGACGTATTACAATCGGTGTAATTTTAATGATGTACACACAGCAACTGCTGTACGTGCATCGAATTATATCATTGACAACGGGGTCCGCTTTTGCGATATCTGCGTGCGGTCTTTTAATTATATAGATACGTAGTCAGTTCATTAGTATGGGGTTCCTCTATAAGGAATTGTAATTGTAAAATGTATTACTTAATAATACGCTTCCAGGCCGCACTTAGGTTGTAGCAGTCAGAGCAGTTAAAATGACGGTACCTGTGTAGGTATAAAATAAATTTAATTAAAATAAAATAAATTTTAGTTATTAAAACATTTAATTTAACGTAGGTATAAAATAAATTTAAATTAAACAAATTTACTAAAAAAAATTATTTAACATAGGTATAAAATAAATGTAAATAAATGTAATTTATAAAAAAATTAATTTAACGTAGGTATAAAATAAATGTAATTTAAATAAATGTAATTTATTAAAAATTTAAATTAAACGTAGGTATAAAATAAATTTAAATAAATTTAATTTATAAAAAAATTCAATTTAATTTAACGTATGTATGAAATAAAATTTAATTTGTTACAATTTAAATTAAATTTAACGTAGGTATAAAATAAATTTAAATTAAATTATAAACTCATTCATTTACAAAAAAAATACGTAGGTATAAAATAAGTTTCAATTAACTTAATAAACATTTTTAAAATTAAATTTAACGTAGCTATAAAATAAAATTAATTAAATTATATAATAAATCAATTGTATTTTCTACCTCCGTGACTTCACCGAAAGAATCAAAGAGTGTGGACCCACGTGACATCAAGGCTATCCTAGTCTAGGCAAGGCCTCAGGGTGTACCGGGCCTTTCACAACAACAGCAGCAGCAACAACGGTTCTCTTGAGAAAATGCTTTAAAAAAAGAGTCAACGTAGCTTACCTTGACACTCGCGAACTTTAATGATTAAAATAATTAAACAAAACTAAACACTCACACGCACATGGGCGCGCGGCGTTCAGCGTGTAGGGCATTAAAAATGGTAGCGTCCTCCCGCGATCTGATTGGTCGCCGCGTGCCAAAGTGGGGAGGGGGGGGAGGGCCAGCGATCCGATTGGTCAAGAGTCAAACTTGGGAGCGTCTCCGGTGATGGTGCGCAGCGATTGGTCAACGGTTGTCCTATGCTAATTTTGGTATGCTAATTAAATTTAATCTGTATGCTAATGTAGTATATTTATCCATACTCATTAAGTTTAATGTTTATCCTAAATTAGTTAAAAAATTATACTCGTTTAGTTAACTTTCTATGATAGTATCGTTATATTTTTTTATGCTATGATAACAGCAGTGCATACTGTGGTGGTACCTGCTATGATTACAGCAGGCATATTGTGGAGGTTACCTACTTTCACTAAAGCAGTGCATATTGCTGGGGTGGTACCTGCTAAGATTACAGCAGGTATACTGACTAGTGGTACCTGCTATGATTACATCAGTGTATACTGTGGTGGTACCTGCTTTCACTACAGCAGTGCATACTGACTGTGGTGGGTACCTGCTAAGGTTACAGCAGTGCATACTGCTTAAATGCTTCATCACGTGTCGTGAATGTGATAGTTTCATCCCAGAAATGGAGTCCTTGACCGGCCCAGAGCAGACATTCACTTTGCCTTAGAACCTGAGGTTGGGATAGCATTAGCAATTCCAAGTTCTTTATGTGACCAATAGCAACGAATTATGTGGCAAACATTTGAAATGAGTGGGTTATGACGTACTGTACTTCACTCTTATCGACCATTAACATAAGTCTGTGTTACTGGCGGTGTGCTGCCTTGGCTGGTACCAACTTCTTCTTTGACCACGTGGCCCACGCGGATGAATGGTCTACGCGAGTCGAGCGACCGATGGAGAAGACCTATGGGGGCACGCGGCGGGAGACTCTCAGGCGAAATCGTGGAAGTCGCGTGACAGAAGCCACGCGTGGAGGATAGATGCATGCTGGCGAGACGTCATCTTCAGTTTAATTTAAGTTTCATGTGTCAGGTGTAGAGCCCTGTGAGCCGTGCGGCCCTTGACTCGGGTGCAACCGCAACAAACAAAAACGTGAACATATTCATGTTGTGGGTCACTGTTGACGATGTGGGTCCCTACTGACGAGGTGAGTGTCCATATTCATGTTGTGGGTCACTGTTGACGATGTGGGTCTCTACTGACGAGGTGAGTGTCCATATTCATGTTGTGGGTCACTGTTGATGATATGGGTCCGGATTAAAGAGGTGAGCGTCCCTTTTGATGTGGGTCTCTATTGACAAGGCGAGCATCCCTGTTGACGATGTGGGTCCCTGATGACGATTTGGGTCCGTGTTAACGATGTTAGCATTGAAATTGTCCTCGTCTAATAGCCTATATGTTCTACCATATGTAAACCGATACAATAAATGTTACAATACATAGGATGTATAAGAATTCAAATTCACGTCAACCACCACTCACCCTCCCCTCGACTCACTCCCACGCTCAGCCCTCCACTAGGGTACCCCCCCCCGCGCCCACACCGGTGGCAGAGGGCCTTGTTTGACCCAAGACACCTCTCCATCTTTCCACAGAGCTACAAGACAATCAGAGTCTAGTCGTCCTACACATCGTCAGCAAGACGGATGAGGTGAGCTACGTCTGGCTGTGTGTGGCGCCGAGCGTGAAGATTTTCTTCTCTTCTGCAGCGTGCGTCCACGTCAACTTTCACCATCAAGCGCGCCCAGACTCCTCTACGGCTCCACTGTCTCCCCTGCCCTCGTCCTCCTGCTTCCGCTCCGTCCGATCGCCCCCCTCTCCTCCCGCCCCTTGCCGTCTCTCTTCACACGCACACTCCGACCTCCCTCGCCTTCCACGTCAGGAGGTACGCCCGAGATCATTCGTCCTGCCCGCACCAACGGCTTACCCATCGTCTGACCGCGTCTCCGTTCATGCAGGTAAGGGCACCATCACGGCGTAGCGGTTAGCGGCGCTGCGCCATTCTCGCTCACGGCCAATACCAGCGACAATTAGGGGCCGTCCGTGAATGACGTCACGCACCTAGAGGGGGGGGGGGGGCGGGGTCAGACGTTTGTGACGATGTGTGATAAGGGGGGGGGGGTTGAGAAAAGTGACGTCACATCAAATTGCGCAACTTTAAATAAATATAAACATGTTCTACTTAATTAGACTTTGTAATAAATGATATCTACCTACATCAAATTGCAGCGCCACATTAACTACGAACTACAATGACAACAATAGTTTAAAGCGATTTGAAGCATGTTTTATTTATTTTTGGGGGGGGGGGCAGAGCTTTGTGACGTCATATTTGAGGGGGAGGGGTCTGACTTTGTGACGTCGTGTGACGATGGAGGCGGGGGTCAAAAATCCTCTAAAATCACGTGACGTCTTTTAAGGTCGGCCCCTTACCTGAAGCAGTCCTGAGCGTCACTTAGATGGACTCAGACATAATTAAGGAGGTGGTGAGGTGGGTGGGGGTGCTAGCATCAGAATTTGAGAGACGAGCGACCAGCCGTGGTTCTGTCCACACCAGCCCCTGGTGTTGTTCCATCGCGACCCTCACCGGTGCACGCTAACAGCGCACGCCCAGTGGGAGTCGATGAGTCCGTGGGTTTCTGTGCGAGTCCGTGGGTCCATGTGTGGGTCTGTGGATGCGTCAGTCTACATTGGGGAGCCTTTGTCTTTGCAGTTTGGGGACTAGTGCAGCACTAGTGTGTAGTAGTGTATAGTGTAGTGTAGTGTATAGTAGTGTATAGTAGTGTAGTGTATAGTGTAGTGCAGGGGTCGGGAACCTTTTTGACTAAGAGAGCCATGAAAGCAAAAAATTTGGAAATTTATTTCAGTGAGAGCCATATAATATATTTTAAAAGTGAATTCAACTAAATGTCAGTATAATAAGCCTCTGAATTTATTCTTTTAAATAATGTTATAACACTCACCATTAATGCGACTTCTGGTGCTGCATGGATTTGCTGATGTCTTTGTAGTCGGGTTGGTACTTGGTGAGGTTAAGCTTCATGCAAGCGTTGAGGCTTTCATCCGTTAAATGTGATCGTAGGTTGGACTTGATGTTTTTAAGATGTGAGAATGACTGCTCACATGCATACGTAGATCCAAACATGGTCAATACAGCAATACTCACACGCTGCAGTGTGTGGTATGTGACAGGAAGCGCGTTCCAAGTTTTGAGAATCAGCTGGTCTTCGGGTTGGAGTTTTTTCATTTCTGTCCACATGTGCTTGCTCGCCAACTCCGCTTTCTGTCTTGTGATTCTTTCCAAATCTTCATTCAGTGACTTGAACTTATTCACCCACATGTCTGAGGCCTTCAGGTCAGCCACTTCTGCTTCAAAATCTCTGACGGAGACACCAGGGATGTAATTCAGGTCGGCTGTGTTCAGTGAACACTCGTTTGGATGGGTGATGAACTTAAAAAGACGAGTGTGCTCACGAAATTCTCCAAAGCATGCTTTGAAGGACTGTAGGAGACTGGATGTGCAGCCAGCTAGCTGGTGGAGATCAAGGTTTTGAATGGGCTCACTTGCTGTGCATGCATCTTTAAATTGGCTCAGTTTTTCAAAATGTAGTAAACGACCTGTTTCAAGATCCGTGATGAAAAGCTCCAGCTTGTTTTCAAAAGCAAATACAGCTTGTTGAAGGGATAACACTGTATTTCCAATGCCTTGCATTTTCACGTTGAGCTGGTTCAGATGTTCAGTCAGATCTACGAGATAGTAAAACTTGAGGAGCCACTCGGTGTCGGCTAGCTCAGGATGCCCGACGCCTTTCATTTCAAGGAAAGTCCGGATTTCGTTCAGGCAAGCCGCAAAACGGCTAAGCACCTTCCCTCTTGACAACCAACGCACATTGCTGTGCAAAAGCAGACCAGGATAGTTATTTACAACTTCATCCAGCAGTGTTTTAAACTGGCGATCATTTAAGGCTCGGGCAACAATAAAGTTGATCACACGAATGACCAGCGACATCACTTCGCCAAACTGCCTGTCACACATCTGAGCACAAAGTGCCTCCTGGTGTATAATGCAATGGAAACTTAGGATGGGTCTATTTTCATGTTCACGGAGAAGCGCCACAAATCCTTTGTTTTTCCCCACCATACACGGAGCACCATCAGTACACACTGAGAGACGTTTATCCATAGGTAGACTTTTTTCTTGAGCAAACTCCATGAAAGACTTGAATAAATCCTCACCTCTTGTGGACCCTTTTAATGGCAGAACAGCAAGACTTTCTTCGCGCAGTGTGTCACCAACAGCATATCTTGCAATCACGCTGAACTGCGACAAATGGCTCACGTCTGTTGACTCATCCAAAGCCAGAGAAAAGAACGGCGCTGCATTTATGTCCTTCACTTGCGTTTCCTCCACTTTGTTTGCCATCACGATGGTACGATCATGAACAGTTCTTGCCGACAGAGGCATGTCTTGTATCCGTTTGATTATCTTGTCTTTGTTCGGAAGATCATCAAAAAGTTCATTGGCTACATCCAGCATGAACGTTTTAGCATACTCGCCATCTGTGAATGGTTTTCCGTTCCTCACTATTGCTAAAGAACCAGCAAAGCTAGCCGAATTATAGTCACCTTGCCGGGTCCATACGCGGAGTTGCTGCTGGCTAGCTTGCACCCTGCTCAGAAGCTCTTGGCACGCTTTCTTTCTGCTGTCTCCCGCAGGGTATTTTGATGCAAAGGTAGCGTGGCGCGTGTCGAAGTGCCGCTTTACATTCGACCGTTTCAACGGTGTAATTTTGTCATTGCAAATTAGACACACCGCAGAACCCGCTCTCTCCACAAAGGCGAATTCTTCGGTCCATTCGTCCTGAAATGTACGATACTCGTCGTCTTTTTTTTCTTTTCGCCATCTTCTTCGTCGAAGGGTTAGCTTTGAGCTAATGACCGAGCAGACGCAGTCTCAGACTGATTCAAAAGGGGGCGTTTACCTGTTTTACCCAGCAACGGCAAACGTAGGCCAGTATCATCCAATTAAAATAATGGACAATTGCTCCTGCAGCCCTGAACAGGACATGCGCAGTGAAAAATCGATGGATGGATTAAAACAAGTGAGAATATTTTGTTTTATCTGCGAGCCATATGCAATCATCAAAAGAGCCACATCTGGCTCGCGAGCCATAGGTTCCCGACCCCTGGTGTAGTGTATAGTAGTGTATAGTGTAGTGTATAGTAGTGTATAGTGTAGTGTATAGTGGTGTATAGTGTAGTGTATAGTAGTGTAGTGTATAGTAGTGTATAATAGTGTAGTGTATAGTAGTGTATAGTATAGTATATAGTGTGGTATATAGTGTAGTGTATAGTAGTGTATAGTGTAGTGTATAGTGTAGTGTATAGTAGTGTATAGTAATGTATAGTAGTGTATAGTAGTGTAATGTATAGTGTAGTGTATAGTAGTGCATAGTGTAGTGTATAGTAGCGTAGTGTATAGTGTAGTGTATAGTAGTGTATAGTGTAGTGTATAATAGTGTTTAGTGTAGTGTATAGTGTAGTGTATAGTAGGGTAGTGTATAGTGTAGTGTATAGTAGTGTATAGTGGTGTAGTGTATAGTGTAGTGTATAGTAGTGTATAGTGTAGTGTATAGTTTAGTATAGTGTAGTCTATAGTAGTGTATAGTGTAGTGTATAGTGTAGTGTATAGTTTAGTATACTAGTTATCACGTGACTAGTGTAGCTAGCCAGGTGGTGACCACACTCGTGCGTGCACCTCCACTCATCCGTGTATGCAAGTAAGCGCTCGTGTGTGTATGTGCACCCGCGTGTTTGTTCGTGTCTGTATGTACGCACACTGTTGCACATGGTTCGCTCGTGTGGGTGTGTACTGGAACGCACTGCTCATGAAAACACTGCCTCGTTACGCGGTAAATGCTGCGGCACAACAGGAGGGCACTGCAGGGATGAGGCTCTCCGCTCTTGGCGCTGTGAATTAAAACAGCGCCAGCATGGAGAGTCCCGATCCCTACAGCTAGTAGCTGTGACGGAGCGAGAGCGATCAGCGGACAGCCACCATGGTTACCAGGTAAGGGGAGACTTCACCCGGAACTCGCCTCCACACGTGTTCCCCGTGAACATTGTCGCAATAAACGTACGATCAGGAATGTTTAAAATATCAGACCTTTGTCGTTCCGCAAGAATATTAACGCTCAGACTCGTATCGAACTCTTCATGAATTCACTTGGTCAAACAGTTCAGGTACTCGGCAAAGCATTTCACCACTCGATATGCAACAGTTAAACAATCTACTCCAAATCAACACCGAAATGTCAAATTATCATCCACCATTGACTTCCACATCGATGTAAGCCATTTGCCATGACGTCCAAGCTATTAAACACCGGAACAACGAACGTGCCATTCAAGTACATCTTGAAACCCATTATCTGAAGTAGTTTGTATTAAACAATAACTAAATAATAGAAACACGTTTACAATATTGAGCGAAGTTATAGTCACGGACTTTTTCCAACTTTAGCTCAACAGGACCACAAAAGCTCAGATGTAGTTCATAATAAATGAATAAATCTGATTGAAATCATGACCTGGCCAAACACTTTTCGATTTCAACATCACCTTATAAAAGAATAACATTTTAAATATAAGCGCACAACTTTATCTATCTGTGATGAGCGCTGCACTTTCCGTTGTTTTCATGCAGGGGGCGCTGCAAACCTACGCACCCCCTGCATGGACGACGGAGGCGCAGGGACAGACGTTCGATTACGTTGGAATCGATCTGCAGACGGCCAGCAGCTCCGTGTCACCTTATCTCGATCCTGCAATCCCAAACAGGTGAAAGTCCGCATCGAACCGAACCCCCGGCAAGGCCATCTACTTAACGACGAGAGAAAATTCACACGAAATGTCCTTTGCAATGAAGTCTTCCAGATGTAAATTGATTCAAGCTTTTAATGAAGAAATAAAATCATCTAATTCAAAACACAACACAATTCAAAGATGCTTCATTTTAAAACTTCAAAACGGAGCATGGGGTACTTGCGTGAATGCGTCCGTCGTGTGCAAATGTTGTGACTTTACTGGCCTGAAGGCCGTCAATATGTTGGACCCTTATTGGTGCACAGCGTCTCAACAACAGCAGTGGGGTTTGCTTCACCCGATGGGTAACGAACATCCAGACGTCAATCATCAAGGAGCATTTCTAGTCCTAGTTAGACAATATCTACGTCAGTGGTTCTTAACCTTGTTGGAGGTACCGAACCCCACCAGTTTCATATGCGCATTCACCGAACCCCTCTTTAGTGAAAAATAAAATGTGATTTTTTTCAAATTCAAGACATAGATATGTTTTTTACTGGTACACAAAATGAGCCGTGCATGAACATTACCTTGTTCAAAGAATAAAACCAACACAATGCATACACTCACAACAAATTACATACCTGGAAATCAATGTGACTTCTGCTGTTGCCTTTGAGAGATCAGTTCAGATATGCGTGGCTTCACCTTGGCAAGTGCCACTCTCATGTCATTTTCACAGCAAAGTCTGTTCCTTTTCTTCGTTTTTATGTCCAGCATCCTCGAAAAGGATTGCTCACAAAGATATGTTGTAACAAATGGTATAAAAAAATCCAGGGCTTTCTTAGCAATAACTGGATACTTGTTCATTTGTCGACACCAAAACGTTGAGAGCGTTGTTGTTCTGAAGAGTTGCTGTTGAACCTGGCTCTGCTGAATTTCAATGATTTCGTCGAGGAATTCATCATTGACATCTGCTGTTTCAACAGCAAACGTGAACGGCTGTCTCACCCATGCTGGATATGACTCTCTTGTAGGGAAATATCCGTCGAGAGACTTTGCAAGCTCATCTAAGTGCGTGGCAATTGTTTGCTTCAGTTCCGTGGATACAGAAATATCTCCGATTCCAGACACATCTTCGATCTTACTTGCACAGTCGTCCAGAAGCGGGAAGTTTGCGAAGTTATTGTTCTCTGTTCGTCGTTTCCATAACGGTAGCTTTTTTTGAAAAGCCTTCAGGTGTTCTTCCGCTTCCATGATATTGACTCCACCACCCTGCATCTGCTGATTGAGATGATTGAGAGCTGCGAATATATCAGCCATGTACGCTAAAATGAGAATGAACTCAGGATTTTTGAAGCAATCTGCATGGCAGTGTTGGTGCTCTTGCAAAAACAGGGCTAATTCCACACGCATGGCAAAAACACGATTCAGCACCTGTCCCCGGGATAACCACCGAATATTAGAATGGAGCAGAAGTACCTCAAATTCAGAGCCCATTTCTTTACACAGCTCACTGAAGATGCGGTGCCTCAGAGCACTTTTTCGCACATAGTTCACACATTCCACCACAGTTTTTAATACTTCTGCCATTTTTGGAGGTAAGGTTTTTGTTGCCAACGCATGCCTGTGCAGAATACAATGCGTCACAATGATGTGTGGTGCATCGGCCTTTACTAGCGCACCAAAACCAGACTTTCTTCCCAGCATGACTGGAGCTCCGTCCGTACAAACTGCAGAAACCATATCCCATGAAAGATTGTTGTCTCTGAAGAAGTCATCCACAAGCTTCTTCACATCGGCTGCCTTCGTTGTTGTTGTAAGAGGCTTACAAAATAAAAACTCTTCTTTTATCATGTCGTCTTTCACATAGCGTACAAAAACAGCAAGCTGGCTTAGATCAGAAACGTCTGTGGTTTCGTCGAGTTGAAGGCTGAATTTTGCCGGGCTTGAAATCAGATCCGCGACTACTTGAGCCAAGATGTCTTTACTCATGTCTTCTATTCTGTCACTGACGGTGTCATTTGAAAGGGGAATTTGGGATAATTTACCTTCGGCCGCTGTTCCGAGTATCAGATTCGCCATCTTTAATGCAGCTGGTTTCACAAGTGTTTCACCAATGGTGTGTGGCTTGCCCTGCTTTGCGATCAGGTAAGCAACTTCGTACGATGCTGTCAGGATCGGTTTGTTAACAGGTACAAATCCAAGAGCAGGCAGAGTGGCCCTTTCATCGAATCTGGCTCTCTTCACCCTGAATTCAGGAAGTGTTGTGTTCTTGTATTCCCCGTCTCCATGCAGCTTCAAGAAGTGTTCCTTTAGTTTTGCCGGTGCAAGACTAGAGTTGCTCAACTTGGCGTTGCAAATCATGCAGATAGGACGCTCACTCCCATCACGTTCCGTGATACATGAGAATCCATGTTGTACATATTCGTCCGACCACTTTCTTCTTTTGCCCGACATAGTTAGTATGGATAAAATATTAAAGAAATCACACGACGTACGACAACAACAGTCACACGTTGACTACTGAGTACGCACTAAATTCCCCGCAGCGCTGATTGGCCAAGCAGTGTAGCATGATCATCTGCAGCCAGTGATGGCCAAGCGGGCCGTGTGTGTCATCACAAATTTACACAATAATTCAAGTGTGTCCGGACCTCCGTGGCGGGGGCTCTGCCGAACCCCTGAGATCGACTCACCGAACCCCTGGGGTTCGATCGAACCCAGGTTAAGAACCACTGATCTACGTCAACACGTAAGACAAAACTACTTCGTGTTGTAGAAAATGTATCTCCGCTATGTGTAACTTTTAAGTGGTATGCCTTGTAACTGATGAATGATCTGAGCGTGCTCCCTATTTCAAAGACAATGAGTTGCTCCAGAGGCAGACGCTTCGTGAAACACAAAAGTACCCTTTGACCTGTATCACAAGAACAACGTGTCTCACCTGAGTTCTCTGTACAGGTTACTTCCAAACACACACACACTTTGTCCTAACATCACTTGATCTAGATTTGAACACTTAATCAATGTTTGACACTCATAGAATTTTTTTTTACATGTACACGCACAATCAGACAAGTATTCATTCTTAATTATTGACAGGCATATTAACACAATTTTATTACTGCAGTGAAATATCCTGGATCAGGTTCCATCGTATTCACAAGAAGCTATTTTTAAAACTACGCACCGTCTGCTTAACAGTGTATGTACATATTCTTGGTTCTGTCGGTAAAGTCACGTAGAAGGGAAACAATAAAATAATAAAAATATAAAACAATAAAATTCTCACTGCAGTCGAAACGTCGTGAGAATTCTATTGTTTTATATTTGTATTATTTTATTGTTTCCCTTCTACGTAACTTTACCAAAAGAACCAAGAATATGAATCCCTGCAGTCACGAAAGCTTTAAATCAAAAGTGTATGTACAACGTACTATTGCGGCATTCAAAACGAGTAGGCCGTTGCATGCTGGCGTTTGGGTCAAAATGTAGCAAATTCTAAACATTACACTACAAATAATAAGTCACGGCGTTTAGATCGCAACACAAGCAATCGTCATCAGGTAGGACAAGCACAGCAACAATAAGAGGAAACTGCTGAAGTAGTAGGCGCCTACTACTTCAGCAGTTTCTCTTGCTGTGGTTGTCCCACCTGATGACGATTGCTTGTGTTGTGATCTAAACGCCGTGATCTGTTATGTTTCTACCCACGTGGTGACTTTACCAAAATAACGAGAGAGAGAGTGTGAATTCCTGCAGTCACAAAAGCTTCGAATCAAGATTGCCTACAAACTACACAACTCAGATGACGCATCAATCATCGCCCCCTACTGACAGGCTCTTGTCCACATGCAGGCTGGTGCAGGGCCACCACCTTGTGCCACACAGGGGCAGCTGCTACTTGGGGATGCTCTTCGAGTGCTTCAGACGAGATACAAAACTCCGAGTTGCTGAGGCGGTTAAGCAAGCACCGTGTAAATGCAATTATTATAACATAGTGAATGTCTTCTTTGGTTCTTTCGGTAAAGTCACGTAGAATGATAATAAAATAATAAATTGATAAAATAAAATAACACAATAATATTCTCACGACGTTTCGGCCACAACACAAGCGGCCTTCATCAGGTGAAGGGGGGAGACTGTCTGGTAGGACAGCGCTGGAGTGAAAGAGCCACGTTCAGATACGGCCTTTAAGCTGTGTGAGAGGAACAAAGCGCCTTGACAAAGGAATTAGCATATAATTTAGCATTGAAATGGCTGAATGATTAGCTTGTGACTGGTCACAGAAATAGCTATGTTAAAAGTTAAAGCATACACACCCGCAGAGGCACCCATTGTTAAAGGGATTAGCATAGAATTTAGCATTGAAATAGCTAAGTTAAGGCATACACATCTTGACAATGGAATTAGCATAGAATTTAGCATTGAGATAGCTGAGTGATTAGCTTGTACCTGCTGCAGAAATAGAGCTTGTACCTGCTGCAGAAATAGCTACGTTAAAGTCAGAGCATACACATTCACCGAGGCCCTTAGTACAAATCAAACAGGAGAATTTAGCATTGAAATAACTAGGCGAATCCAGCATTGAAACAACTGAGTGATTAGCTAGTGACTGGTCACAGAAATGACTACACATCTGAGCTATTCACAGTACTATATAGTGAACCAATAAAAAACTAAAATATAAATTACCTTCATGTTATCAATAAACTCTATTCTCCAATCAGCTAAGCTACCAACAATAAGTCGTTATATATCACAATGCTATATGGCGAAAAAATGGGTGGATTCTTACCCTCAAATTTCAGCACCACGGATAGCTACGGGCCCCGTTCAGACGGACGAGTTCGTCCATGGTCGGAACAGAGGAGGGGGAGAGAGACAGCTGCGAGGCCCTAGTATGCTCCATATTGTAAAACTATACCATTAACCGTGGTGTGAGAGGTATTAAGAGGCAATGCTGGCGAAAGAGCTGCGGTCTGAAGGTCATCGTAAAAATACAATTAATTAAGAACAGAAATGATTTAAAACATCTTTCCAGTGGTTACTAAGCCTGAATCCATCTTCTCGGTTGAAATTGTCTCTGTGCTTGTATATGTGAATGGCCTCATGAACGAATCTCTCATGGTAGCCGGTTGGTTTGCAAAGAACCTCCGTCTTGGAGAAGTCAATGTCATGTGAGCCCACTGAATTATAACAGTGATCTGCCACGGCAGAGGAGTTCGTCCTACCGTGTTTCAAGTCTGCTTTGTGTTCGCGGATGCGGTCCGAGATATGTCTTTTGGTTTCTCCAATGTAGCTACTACCACAGAGGCACTTTAGTTTATAAACGCCCGGGTACTGTATGTCTGGAACAGCATCTTTTACAGATGGAACTAAATCACGGATTTTATGTACTGTGTTGAATCGGACCTGGATCTTGTGTTTGTTCAGGATTTTGGAGATCTTTTTGGTGACCCCTGCAATGTAGGGTAAGGTGATGGTTTTGAGTGGCTCCACAAGAGGATCCTTCTTCATGACTGGAGTGATGGCTTTGCGGATTGTGTAGTCGGAGTAGCCATTAGCCCTGAGAGCCTGGTGTACGTGCTTGAGTTCACTGGTAATGTGTTCCTGGTCGGAAATGCATTGGGCTCTATGGTATAGAGTCTTGATGAGGGAGTTCTTCAGGGATGGATGGTGGTGGGAATCCGGTTTCAAGTAAGCATCTGTATGGGTAGCTTTCCTGTAGACAGAGTGGCTCATTGAACCATCATGTCTTCTTTTAATTAAGACATCCAAAAAGGGTAGTTTGCCATCTTTTTCGACCTCCATGGTAAATCTGATGGCTGGGTGTATGGAATTGATGTGGTCGCGGAATTGGTCTAGAGCAGGCTGGCCATGTGGCCAGATGACAAAGGTGTCATCAACGTACCTCTTCCATAAGGTCGGGCGTAGAGTGGCAGTCTGGATGGCGTCAGTTTCAAATTTTTCCATGAATACGTTGGCTACAACCGGAGATAGGGGAGAGCCCATTGGGGTGCCCTCAGTTTGTTTGTAGAAAGTTCCATTCCAGGTGAAGTAAGTGTTGGTTAAGCAATGTCTCACCAGGGGGGGTACATCAGTATGCAGTCCTTGATGAACCAGGTCTTCAATGATAGCGATGGTGTCAGGTACCGGGACTTTGGTGAACAAGGACACCACATCAAAACTGACAAGCAGGTCGTTTGGGGACAGGGAAATGCCTTTGATTGTCGATACCAAGTGAGTAGAATTTAGTACCGCAGAGGTGGTTTTTCCAGTGAAAGGTCGCAGTATATCAGCAAGAAAACGTGCCAGTTTGTAGGTGGGGGAGCTGATAGTAGAGACGATGGGACGAAGGGGTGTATCTTCTTTGTGTATCTTTGGAAGGCCATATAATCTTGGTGGTCTGGCAGCAGAGGGCTTCAACGAGAACTGTTTGATCTCATCAATTAATGCTGTTGAATCAGAGATTATTTTGTTCGTTTTGGTGACCAGGCTGTTGGTGGGATCTCTTTTTATTTTTGTGTAGCTGCCATCGTTGAGTAGTTCTTGAATTTTGTTGTTATATTCTGTTTTGTCCATGATGACAGTGGCATTGCCTTTGTCGGCTGAGAGGACGACAATATCATCCACAATATCATCCCACATCAATTCCATACACCCAGCCATCAGATTTACCATGGAGGTCGAAAAAGATGGCAAACTACCCTTTTTGGATGTCTTAATTAAAAGAAGACATGATGGTTCAATGAGCCACTCTGTCTACAGGAAAGCTACCCATACAGATGCTTACTTGAAACCGGATTCCCACCACCATCCATCCCAGAAGAACTCCCTCATCAAGACTCTATACCATAGAGCCCAATGCATTTCCGACCAGGAACACATTACCAGTGAACTCAAGCACGTACACCAGGCTCTCAGGGCTAATGGCTACTCCGACTAGACAATCCGCAAAGCCATCACTCCAGTCATCAAGAAGGATCCTCTTGTGGAGCCACTCAAAACCATCACCTTACCCTACATTGCAGGGGTCACCAAAAAGATCTCCAAAATCCTGAACAAACACAAGATCCAGGTCCGATTCAACACAGTACATAAAATCCGTGATTTAGTTCCATCTGTAAAAGATGCTGTTCCAGACATACAGTACCCGGGCGTTTACAAACTAAAGTGCCTCTGTGGTAGTAGCTACATTGGAGAAACCAAAAGACATATCTCGGACCGCATCCGCGAACACAAAGCAGACTTGAAACACGGTAGGACGAACTCCTCTGCCGTGGCAGATCACTGTTATAATTCAGTGGGCTCACATGACATTTACTTCTCCAAGACGGAGGTTCTTTGCAAACCAACCGGCTACCATGAGAGATTCGTTCATGGCCATTAACATATACAATAACAGAGACAATTTCAACCGAGAAGATGGATTCTGGCTTAGTAACCATTGGAAAGATGTTTTAAACCATTTCTCTTCTTAATTAATTGTATTTTACGATGACCTTCAGACCGCAGCTCTTTCGCCAGCATTGACTCTTAATACCTCTCACACCACGGTTAATGGTATGGTTTACAACATGGAGTATAATAGCGCCTCGCAGCTGTCTCTCTCCCCCTCCTCTGTTCCGACCATGGATGAACTCGTCCGTCTGAACGGGGCCCGTAGCTATCCGTGGAGCTAAAGTTGAGGGTAAGAATCCACCCATTTTTTCGCCATATAGCATTGTGATATATAACGGCTTATTGTTGGTAGCTTAGCTGATTGGAGAATATAGAGTTTATTGATAACATTAAGGTAATTTATATTTTAGTTTTTTATTGGTTCACTATATAGTACTGCGAATAGCTCAGATATGTAGGCCTTGACTTCAACATAGTCATTTCTGTGACCAGTCACTAGCTAATCACTCAGTTGTTTCAATGCTGGATTCGCCTAGTTATTTCAATGCTAAATTCTCCTGTTTGATTTGTACTAAGGGCCTCGGTGAATGTGTATGCTCTGACTTTAACGTAGCTATTTCTGCAGCAGGTACAAGCTCTATTTCTGCAGCAGGTACAAGCTAATCACTCAGCTATCTCAATGCTAAATTCTATGCTAATTCCATTGTCAAGATGTGCATGCCTTAACTTAGCTATTTCAATGCTAAATTCTATGCTAATCCCTTTAACAATGGGTGCCTCTGCGGGTGTGTATGCTTTAACTTTTAACATAGCTATTTCTGTGACCAGTCACAAGCTAATCATTCAGCCATTTCAATGCTAAATTATATGCTAATTCCTTTGTCAAGGCGCTTTGTTCCTCTCACACAGCTTAAAGGCCGTATCTGAACGTGGCTCTTTCACTCCAGCGCTGTCCTACCAGACAATCTCCCCCCTTCACCTGATGAAGGCCGCTTGTGTTGTGGCCGAAACGTCGTGAGAATATTATTGTGTTATTTTATTTTATCAATTTATTATTTTATTATCATTCTACGTGACTTTACCGAAAGAACCAAAGAAGATGAATCATTGCAGTCACGAAAGCTTTAAATCGAAACATAGTGAATGCTTGGGGGCTTGACTCTCGCTCCGGGTGAGAGATCTACCCAACCCACAGGTCCACAAAGACTGGCCGCCCTTACTCTGCAGGTTGAACCTAGGAAATGAGTGTTCAACTTCACATTCTTGTCATTAAAGACCCATGACAAAGGTGCATCTATTGGAGCGACATCGTCTCTGGCTTACACATCTACCGGGTCTCCACTTGACTTTGTATTGTCTCGGAGGAAGTCCACCCACACCTCCACTTCCACAAACTGCTGGGAGTTGCCTCGCTCTGCGTCACAGTCAGAATTCACCTCCTGCTTCACGTTGCCTCCATCGATGTGAAGGTCCCATTTTGGAGTTGAATCTTCATCTTCACATTTTACCTTCACTTCTTCGCTCTTCACCATCACTTCTTCACATTTCATCATCACCTCTTCATATTGCACCTCGATACCTTTAAAAGTGTCCAAGCTGGGATTTTCTTCCGGTTCGTGTTTCATGAGGGATGGGCTATTTGCGGCACTTTGACTTTCACAAGCTGATTTCAGACTCCACTCCTTGTGGATCTTCTGATGCTTCTGTGTTCTCTGGTGTACTTGAAGATTTGATGAATTTGCAAATGCCTTCCCACACACACTGCACTTGAAGGGTTTCTCTCCCATGTGTGTTCTCTGGTGTTTTTTAAGAGCAGATGACCGTGAAAATGCCTTCCCACACACACTGCACTTGAAGGGTTTCTCTCCCATGTGTGTTATCTGGTGTGTTTTAAGAGCAGATGACCGTGAAAATGCCTTCCCACACACACTGCACTTGAAGGGTTTCTCTCCCGTGTGTGTTCTCTGGTGTGTTTTAAGAGCAGATGAAACTGAAAGTCTTCCCACACACTGCATTTGAAGGGTTTATCTCCCATGTGTGTTCTCTGGTGTCTTTGAAGAGCAAATGACTGTGAAAATGCCTTTCCACACACACTGCACTTGAAGGGTTTCTCTCCCGTGTGTGTTCTCTGGTGTGTTTTTAGAGCAAATGAATCTGAAAATGTCTTCCCACACACACTGCACTTGAAGGGTTTCTCTCCCGTGTGTGTTCTCTGGTGTCTTTGAAGATGAGATGAATCTGAAAATGCCTTCCCACACACACTGCACTTGAAGGGTTTCTCTCCCGTGTGTGTTCCCTGGTGTGTTTTAAGAGCAAATGAACCTTAAAATGTCTTCCGACACACACTGCACCTGAAGGGTTTCTCTCCCGTGTGTGTTCTCTGGTGTTTTTTTAAGAGTAGATGAATCTGAAAATGTCTTCCCACACACACTGCACTTGAAGGGTTTCTCTCCCGTGTGTGTTCTCTGGTGTGTTTTAAGAGCAGATGACTGTGAAAATGTCTTCCCACACACACTGCACCTGAAGGGTTTCTCTCCCGTGTGTGTTCTCTGGTGTGTTTTAAGAGTAGATGAATCTGAAAATGTCTTTCCACACACACTGCACTTGAAGGGTTTCTCTCCCGTGTGTGTTCTCTGGTGTCTTTGAAGATGAGACGAATCTGAAAATGCCTTCCCACACACACTACACTTGAAGGGTTTCTCTCCCGTGTGTGTTCCCTGGTGTGTTTTAAGAGCAAATGAACCTGAAAATGTCTTCCGACACACACTGCACCTGAAGGGTTTCTCTCCCGTGTGTGTTCTCTGGTGTTTTTTTAAGAGTAGATGAATCTGAAAATGTCTTCCCACACACACTGCACTTGAAGGGTTTCTCTCCCGTGTGTGTTCTCTGGTGTGTTTTAAGAGCAGATGACTGTGAAAATGTCTTCCCACACACACTGCACCTGAAGGGTTTCTCTCCCGTGTGTGTTCTCTGGTGTGTTTTAAGAGTAGATGAATCTGAAAATGTCTTTCCACACACACTGCACTTGAAGGGTTTCTCTCCCGTGTGTGTTCTCTGGTGTCTTTGAAGATGAGACGAATCTGAAAATGCCTTCCCACACACACTGCACTTGAAGGGTTTCTCTCCCGTGTGTGTTCTCTGGTGTGTTTTTAGAGCAAATGAATCTGAAAATGTCTTCCCACACACACTGCACTTGAAGGGTTTCTCTCCCGTGTGTGTTCCCTGGTGTGTTTTAAGAGCAAATGAACCTGAAAATGTCTTCCGACACACACTGCACCTGAAGGGTTTCTCTCCCGTGTGTTCTCTGGTGTGTTTTAAGAGTAGATGAATCTGAAAATGTCTTCCCACACACACTGCACTTGAAGGGTTTCTCTCCCGTGTGTGTTCTCTGGTGTGTTTTAAGAGCAGATGACTGTGAAAATGTCTTCCCACACACACTGCACCTGAAGGGTTTCTCTCCCGTGTGTGTTCTCTGGTGTGTTTTAAGAGTAGATGAATCTGAAAAAGTCTTCCCACACACAGTGCATTTGAAGGGTTTCTCTCCCGTGTGTGTTCTCTGGTGTCTTTGAAGAGCAAATGACTGTGAAAATGCCTTTCCACACACACTGCACTTGAAGGGTTTCTCTCCCGTGTGTGTTCTCTGGTGTGTTTTTAGAGCAAATGAATCTGAAAATGTCTTCCCACACACACTGCACTTGAAGGGTTTCTCTCCCGTGTGTGTTCTCTGGTGTCTTTGAAGATGAGATGAATCTGAAAATGCCTTCCCACACACACTGCACTTGAAGGGTTTCTCTCCCGTGTGTGTTCTCTGGTGTGTTTTAAGAGCAGATGAATCTGAAAATGCCTTCCCACACACACTGCACTTGAAGGGTTTCTCTCCCGTGTGTGTTCTCTGGTGTGTTTTAAAAGCAGATGAAACTGAAAAAGTCTTCCCACACACAGTGCATTTGAAGGGTTTCTCTCCCGTGTGTGTTCTCAGGTGTCTTTGAAGAGCAAATGACTGTGAAAATGCCTTTCCACACACACTGCACTTGAAGGGTTTCTCTCCCGTGTGTTCTCTGGTGTGTTTTAAGAGCAGATGAAACTGAAAAAGTCTTCCCACACACAGTGCATTTGAAGGATTTCTCTCCCGTGTGTGTTCTCTGGTGTCTTTGAAGAGCAAATGACTGTGAAAATGCCTTCCCACACACACTGCACTTGAAGGGTTTCTCTCCCGTGTGTGTTCTCTGGTGTCTTTGAAGATGAGATGAATCTGAAAATGTCTTCCCACACACACTGCACTTGAAGGGTTTCTCTTCTGTGTGTGTTCCCTGGTGTGTTTTAAGAGCAAATGAACCTGAAAATGTCTTCCGACACACACTGCACCTGAAGGGTTTCTCTCCCGTGTGTGTTCTCTGGTGTTTTTTTAAGAGTAGATGAATCTGAAAATGTCTTCCCACACACACTGCACTTGAAGGGTTTCTCTCCCGTGTGTGTTCTCTGGTGTGTTTTAAGAGCAGATGACTGTGAAAATGTCTTCCCACACACACTGCACCTGAAGGGTTTCTCTCCCGTGTGTGTTCTCTGGTGTGTTTTAAGAGTAGATGAATCTGAAAATGTCTTTCCACACACACTGCACTTGAAGGGTTTCTCTCCCGTGTGTGTTCTCTGGTGTCTTTGAAGATGAGACGAATCTGAAAATGCCTTCCCACACACACTGCACTTGAAGGGTTTCTCTCCCGTGTGTGTTCTCTGGTGTGTTTTTAGAGCAAATGAATCTGAAAATGTCTTCCCACACACACTGCACTTGAAGGGTTTCTCTCCCGTGTGTGTTCCCTGGTGTGTTTTAAGAGCAAATGAACCTGAAAATGTCTTCCGACACACACTGCACCTGAAGGGTTTCTCTCCCGTGTGTTCTCTGGTGTGTTTTAAGAGTAGATGAATCTGAAAATGTCTTCCCACACACACTGCACTTGAAGGGTTTCTCTCCCGTGTGTGTTCTCTGGTGTGTTTTAAGAGCAGATGACTGTGAAAATGTCTTCCCACACACACTGCACCTGAAGGGTTTCTCTCCCGTGTGTGTTCTCTGGTGTGTTTTAAGAGTAGATGAATCTGAAAAAGTCTTCCCACACACAGTGCATTTGAAGGGTTTCTCTCCCGTGTGTGTTCTCTGGTGTCTTTGAAGAGCAAATGACTGTGAAAATGCCTTTCCACACACACTGCACTTGAAGGGTTTCTCTCCCGTGTGTGTTCTCTGGTGTGTTTTTAGAGCAAATGAATCTGAAAATGTCTTCCCACACACACTGCACTTGAAGGGTTTCTCTCCCGTGTGTGTTCTCTGGTGTCTTTGAAGATGAGATGAATCTGAAAATGCCTTCCCACACACACTGCACTTGAAGGGTTTCTCTCCCGTGTGTGTTCTCTGGTGTGTTTTAAGAGCAGATGAATCTGAAAATGCCTTCCCACACACACTGCACTTGAAGGGTTTCTCTCCCGTGTGTGTTCTCTGGTGTGTTTTAAAAGCAGATGAAACTGAAAAAGTCTTCCCACACACAGTGCATTTGAAGGGTTTCTCTCCCGTGTGTGTTCTCAGGTGTCTTTGAAGAGCAAATGACTGTGAAAATGCCTTTCCACACACACTGCACTTGAAGGGTTTCTCTCCCGTGTGTTCTCTGGTGTGTTTTAAGAGCAGATGAAACTGAAAAAGTCTTCCCACACACAGTGCATTTGAAGGATTTCTCTCCCGTGTGTGTTCTCTGGTGTCTTTGAAGAGCAAATGACTGTGAAAATGCCTTCCCACACACACTGCACTTGAAGGGTTTCTCTCCCGTGTGTGTTCTCTGGTGTCTTTGAAGATGAGATGAATCTGAAAATGTCTTCCCACACACACTGCACTTGAAGGGTTTCTCTTCTGTGTGTGTTCCCTGGTGTGTTTTAAGAGCAAATGAACCTGAAAATGTCTTCCGACACACACTGCACCTGAAGGGTTTCTCTCCCGTGTGTGTTCTCTGGTGTGTTTTAAGAGTAGATGAATCTGAAAAAGTCTTCCCACACACACTGCACTTGAAGGGTTTCTCTCCCGTGTGTGTTCTCTGGTGTCTTTGAAGATGAGATGAATCTGAAAATGCCTTCCCACACACACTGCACTTGAAGGGTTTCTCTCCCGTGTGTGTTGTCTGGTGTGTTTTAAGAGCAAATGAATCTGAAAATGCCTTCCCCCACACACTGTACTCGAAGGGTTTCTCTCCCGTGTGTGTTCTCTGGTGTTTTTTAAGAGTAGATGAATCTGAAAATGCCTTCCCACACACACTGCACTTGAAAGGTTTCTCTCCCGTGTGTGTTCTCTGGTGTGTTTTAAGAGCAGATGAATCTGAAAATGTCTTCCCACACACACTGCACTTGAAGGGTTTCTCTCCCGTGTGTGTTCTCTGGTGAATTTTAAGAGCAGATGACTGTGAAAATGCCTTCCCACACACAGTGCACTTGAAGGGTTTCTCTCCTGTGTGTGTTCTCTGGTGTTTTTTAAGAGTCGATGAATCTGAAAATGCCTTGTCACACACAGTGCACTTGAAGGGGTTCTCTCCTGTGCGAGTTCTCTGGTGCTGTGTCAAATGTCCAGTCCGATCCGTGCTGTATGCACGCTGGTCGCATTGTTGACTTGTCGTACCCAGCTGCTGTGCTGACTGCCTTTGCTCCATCAGACCAGCGTCAGCTGCAGACAGAAAATAAGAATATCCACACCATCTACACGTCAGTATCGAGCCATGGAGGAATGAATATATACAGTCACACGTGACTTACACGTCTATATTCATTTACGTATTCATGACTAGCTGTACTACCCGGCTTCGCCCGGGACTTGGATCTACCACGTCCGGCTGCCTTTGTCTCCCCAGTGGCGATGTTCACACCACAACAGTTACTCGTTTGAGGCTGAGTCGACCTAGGGGAGGCCCAGAAGCGGTTCAAATAATCGTCACCGGTGGTGGCCGTGAGCGGGAATCGAACTCGGGTCGCCGGATTTGTAGCGTAGCGTAGCGCTAACCGCTACACTACAATGCGTTACTCTTCCACACACACACAGACACACAGACAGACACACACAGACACACACACACAGACACAAACACACAGACACAAACACACAGACACACGCACACAGACACACGTACACACACACGTACACACACACGTACACACACGTACACACACACGTACACACACAGACACACACACATGGACACACACACACAGACACACACACCCACAGACACAAACACACAGACACAAACACACAGACACACACAGACACACGCACACAGACACACAGACACACACAGACACACACACAGACACACACACAGACACACACAGACACAAAGACAAATATCCCCCGTATAGCCTTGACAGACTGTTGGGGCAAGTGCTGTTAGCGAGCACCTATGAAGGCCGGAACGGTACACGAGGGGGTGGGTGGCCAGCACCACGCCCGACCGCCTTTGTCTCCCTAGTGGCAATGTTTACACACCGCACCAGGTACTCATTTGAGGCTGAGTCGACCTAGGGGAGGCCCGGGACCGGTTCAGATAATCGTCACTGGTGTTGGCCGTGAGCAGGAATCGAACCCGGGTCGCCGGGTTTGTAGCGTAGCGTAGCGCTAACCGCTACACTACAATGCGTTACTCTTCCACACACACACAGACACACACAGACACACAGACACACACACAGACACACACACAGACACACACACAGACACAAACACACACAGACACTCGCACACAGACACACAGACACACACAGACACACACAGACAACGCTAACCACTACACTACAATGAGTTTCGCTTCCACGTGCGAGGGTCACGTGACAAATTTGACGTCACAGCTCACTTGCCGTGCAAAAAATCTATACATTATTGAGCTCCCCTCCCCCCCCCAAAAAAAAAACAAAAGTGTATTTGTATAATGTTTGTACGGTGTACAGTCTGGAAAGTACCCACATGGCGACCAATAAAACAACATGTATTATGGGGTTGAATGCTTTTTGCTATTCACTAAATAAAACAAAAGCAGTCATGCAAACATCGAATTTAATACAGCACAGCAAAACAAGTTGCACCATTCAATTCCGCTCGTCCAGGCGGGGAGAATTCAATCACATTTATTCGATGCGACGTTTCTTATGAGATTTAATAAGCGACAACATTTTGACCCCAAACCGAGAGGATTCTGGTATGTTTGTGGTTTTTTGGTAATAACTCTGGAAGACACACACACATGGACACACACACACAGACACACACACACACAGACGCAAACACACAGACACAAACACACAGACACACACAGACACACGCACACAGACACACAGACACACACAGACACACACACAGACACACACAGACACAAAGACAAATATCCCCCGTATAGCCTTGACAGACTGTTGGGGCAAGTGCTGTTAGCGAGCACCTATGAAGGCCGGAACGGTACACGAGGGGGTGGGTGGCCTGCACCACGCCCGACCGCCTTTGTCTCCCTAGTGGCAATGTTTACACACCGCACCAGGTACTCATTTGAGGCTGAGTCGACCTAGGGGAGGCCCGGGACCGGTTCAGATAATCGTCACTGGTGTTGGCCGTGAGCAGGAATCGAACCCGGGTCGCCGGGTTTGTAGCGTAGCGTAGCGCTAACCGCTACACTACAATGCGTTACTCTTCCACACACACACAGACACACACAGACACACACACAGACACACACACACACAGACACACACACAGACACAAACACACAGACACACACAGACACACGCACACAGACACACACAGACACACACAGACAACGCTAACCACTACACTACAATGAGTTTCGCTTCCACGTGCGAGGGTCACGTGACAAATTTGACGTCACAGCTCACTTGCCGTGCAAAAAATCTATACATTATTGAGCTCCCCTCCCCCCCCCCAAAAAAAACCAAAAGTGTATTTGTATAATGTTTGTACGGTGTACAGTCTGGAAAGTACCCACATGGCAAATTTCCAGTTTGTTGCATGTCGGGAAGTACGCTAAACATTTTGAACAGACAACACACAATCACAACTTTGCCTTTTATATATATATTTGGAGATGCAGTGAAAAACTTCACCAAATTCATCACGCGGTTTCAGTTTTTTGATTTTCAGTTTGATTTATTTTGGTTATAGTCCCATGAGCCATTCGGCTCTTGAATCGGGTGCAACCACAACAAGCAACAAAACAAAAACACGACCAAGAAAATCATCTTACAGTGACTATGTGTGACTGTGCAAACAGCACTGTCATGGCACGCAATGAGAGGGCAAATGTCATAAACATTCCTGTAAGCCCTCGCATCTTCAACATTAATGTTGCCATAGAAACGTCGTGGGGTTTTTGCTTCATTTAAAAAAAGAAAAAATATTATCTGTTATTTTAATTTTATTTTCTATCTACGTGACTTTACCGAAAGAACCAAGAATATTAATTCCTGCAGTCACCAAAGTTTTAAGTCAAAACATTCACACACGTTGACAAAGCCTCACCTTGTGTTGTTGTGGGCAGGTCGCTTCTGATAACAAGAGCGGTATAGCAGCTCAAGCGGGCTTGGCCTGCTAACAAAAGAAAATAAAAACTGCGTGAATATTTACAATAAAACAAAGTTACAAAGTGACGAGCCGGGTGAAGACAAATTAAATTTAAGCGAGATAATTAAAGTGAATGCAATCAGGCGAGGGCAGGAGGCAAGGCCCCGCGTGGCTAGGCCCCACGTTGTAAAGTTCCAACCTGGACATCGATTCCCATGCTCACTGCTACTCAACTGACATCCCTGAGAGAGAGAGCGAGGCTCTACCTTGGTAAACAACAACAACCACCACCACCACAACGACCACCACCACCACAACGATGAGAATTTCTCACCTCGGATTTCAGTGCAAGCGCGCACAAGGCAGCTTCCTGTTGCCTCGCGACAGCAGGAAGTAGTATGACGTCACTTCCCTCCCAAGAGCGGCTCTCCAAACTGAATAAATTATGTTAATGAGGCCGCCCCATGTGTCGAGGGATGGGGGCGTGGGCACTGAACCCGTCGTAATAAACTCGCGACGGCTTTAACGAAAACATTATGTTAATGAGCCACCAGTCACTGGGCGTAACTTTGCCCAAATAAGGATTGCCACTGGAACGATATCGGCAGTGACCCAAGCGGAGGTGACGTCATGTTCAAGAGCGCGGTGGATGGGGGAGGGGTGAATACCTTGGTGACATGACGTCACTAGCAAGGGACACCTCTGGCGTTTCACACCGATGAGGTGATGCTGAGTAGTGACGTCACAGAGCGGGATTGGAGTTTAAGTTGATTTAGATTCATTTTCCATTGCTCCCTCCCTTGAACTCAGCAACAACAACAACGTGGACATTGCATCCCACTGGGATTTTTAGCACACAGCGTTGGTGTACGGTGCTTTTTTCAGGAACATTTAGCTGTTTTTTTCATGAATTTTCTGTTTGCAGAGTCACACAAAGTAGTCACTTTAAGATGTGTTTCTTGTTCGGGTTTGTGTTTGTTGTGGTTGCACTTGATTCAAGAGCCGAATGGCTCACAGGGGTATACCAAAAAATATACTGAAATTATTGTGTACACTGTGTGTGTGTACACTGTGTGTGTGTGTGCACTGTGTGTGTACACTGTGTGTGTGTGCACTGTGTGTGTGTACACTGTGTGTGTGTACACTGTGTGTGTGTGTACACTGTGTGTGCACTGTGTGTGTGTGCACTGTGTGTGTGTACACTGTGTGTGTACACTGTGGGGGGCACAGTCATCTCAGTCAACCAATGGGCATCTTTTCATCAATTTATTATTTTCCAATTTTCTTGTTTTTGTTATTTTCTATTTACGTGACTTTACCGAAAGAGCCAAGAATGTGGTAGCACATTCTCTATTCATTGCAGACGTTCCAGGTTAAAATCCGACAGGCACACCTGGCTACCCCAGTAACATTCACCACAATATGCGGAGTCTGCTAAACGGCAGATGTAAAACATAACGTCGCGTCATTCACAACGCACATTGCATGTTGTTGTCACGGTCAAAATTGTGGCAATTCCAAACATTATCCAGAAACTCCACAACGGAGACACGCACCACCTGTACCAACGATGGAGTCGCAGGGACAGACGTTCGATTACGTTGGAATCGATCTGCAGATGGCCAGCAGCTCCGTGTCGCCTTATCTCGATCCCGCAATCCCAACCAGGTGAAAGTCCGCATCGAACCGAACCCCCGGCAAGGCCATCGTCTACTTAATGAAGAGAGAAAATTCACACAAAATGTCGTTTTCAATGAATAAGCTTTTAATGAAGAAATACAATTATACAATTCAAGACAATACAATTAAAAGCTGTTTCATTTTCACACTTCAAGACGGAGCATCGGGAGTTTGTGTGGAGGCGTCGTTCGCGTGCAATTTCTTTCGTGACTTTCCTGGCCCAAGGCCGCAAATGGTTGTGAGGGGCGCCGCAGGCGGTCAGGCTGGCTTCAACCCTTGGTCGTGAACATCCAGACGTGAATCAGCAAGGAGCATTTCAAATTTACACGCGATGCTGAGTGTCTCTCCCCGTGTCTCTGTATCCTAGTTGTCTGTCTCTTTCCCGTGTCTCTCCGTGTCTCTCTCCCGGTGTATGTCTCCTAGTGTCTCTTCGTGTCTCTTTCCCGTGTCTCTCCCCATGTCTCTCTCCCCAAACACGAACGATACAACAACACGACGTTCGGAGTGCAAAGTTGAGAGAGAGAGAAATGAGCATTTTCCCGGCGGGCGTAACTGGGTGGGGCCGTGGGCTTCCAGTTACTGTAGCGGCCTAGTGTGTGCTCCGTCCACTGCTGCCCTGAGGGAAAGCCGCGCTCTCTCAACTGCTGCCCTGGGGCAGAGCCGTGCTCTGTCCACTGCTGCCCTGGGGTGGGGTCGTGCTCTCTCCGCTGCTGCCCTGAGGGAGAGCCGTGCTCTCTCCACTGCTGCCCTGAGGCAGGGTCGTGCCCCGTCCACTGCTGCCCGGAGGGAGCCCCGTGCTCTCCACTACTGGCATGAGGGAGAGCCGCACTATCTCCACCGCTGCCGTGAGGGAGCCAGACTCTCTCTCCTCTGCTGCCCTGAGGCAGGGTTGTGCTCCATCCACTGCTGCCCTGAGGGAGTGCCGTGCTACGTCCACTGCTCCCCCGAGATGTCGCGGGCGCTGCCCCAGAGCAAGGAGGCGCTGCTGCAGTCATTCAAGCGGCTCAAGGACGACGTGCGCTCCATCCTGGACAACTTCACGGAGATCATTCGAGACGGCCAAGGGTTGTGAATGAAGAGTCACCTGTGTGGGCTTCAGTGGGGCCGTCTGGACGGGCAGCAGAGACACGAGAGGCCAAGAAACGACATTCCAGTCGTGGGCTGAGCTCAAGGAGGGCTAGCTCGAGCACCATCCTGCGGCGGGGAAAGGAGGCGGTGCAAGCGGTTCAGCCGAGCCCACAACAACCAAGAATCTGCTGTCTGGGAGAGGGGGGTGGGCGCTGTTAAACCTTAGCACATGGGCGAGAAGCCGTGCATGTGTGACGAGTGCGGCAAGATGTTTTTCTCACGCTCGGCCTACAAGTATATATATTTTTCTATTCCACTTGTGTGTAAATCTGTGTACACCCTGGATATTTTAGAGATGGCAATTCTCCTGCTGTGTATCCTATTGCTGTCCCTCCCGGCCATATCTAGTGCCACACTCAACTCTACAAACGGCTACCCTCGTTATTTTGCGTCAATACTTGTTGCTCGATTTGCCACTACACCTGCAAATGAAACAGCTCATAGACACTTCTACACTCCATCATTGTATCCTTTTAAACCCTATCTTTGTCCTATTACATCACCAGCACTCCTTCCAAACTTCATTCTGCTCTTAAAAATAACACCATCTGCGAGTTGCTATTCGTCCAAGGTTCGCCGCTCTTCATCCTTTCACAGAAAATACTTATGCAAACTGTTAATTCTACTTTTCTTATTTCTGGGTGGTATTGAGCTTCATCCTGGCCCAAATGAAAAGAGCTCGTATAATTCTGTAGATTTTTCTGGCAGGAAAGGTGTTGGTGTTCTACATGTCAACATCAGAGGGCTTGTGATTAAATTAAGTCAACTAAAACTAGAAGTGGCACATCTTGACCCGGACATTTTTTGCCTAACAGAAACATTTCTCACTCCTGCCGTCAATGACTTGCAGATTACGATTGAAAACTACAACCTTTTTCGGCTTGACCGAGGATCTAAAGGAGGTAGAATTGCCATCTATGTTCGTAACACTATTGCATGTTCACCAGCTCACTCCTTGTTTAAAAAATGTTGCTTTGAAGGTCTGGCTCTCAGAATAACTCTCCCAAATAATCAACAGATATTGGTAGTGTGCTGCTATAGACCGCCTTGTGGGAAGGATGTTGAAGCTGCATCGGCACTGAGAGAGCTTTTTGGGGGCCTCCCTAAAGGTGAAATAATTTTAGTGGGTGATCTAAATTGGAATTGGCTAAACCCGCGGCCGTGGCAACAAATTTTACAGATGAATTTAACTTGTTTCAATTAATAAATGTCCCCACAAGACCCAACCTAAAAAATCCGGGACAGTCAACTCTGCTTGACGTCCTATTGACAAATGCCCCTCACAATTTCGCACTGACTGGTGTTCTGGGTAATAACCTTAGCGATCACTCCTTCATTTTTGGTGTGAGATCATCAGCCAGACCCAAAGCCCCCCCCTAAAATTGTTGAGAAGCACTCTTTGAGGCACTTCAGCACTCAGGCATTTACAAATGATGTGCTTCACTCGGATATTGATAAGGTCTGTGATATCCCCAACCTGACTACGGCTTGGGAGACTTTCAGGTACACGTTTCTCCAAATTCTTAACAAACATGCTCCGTTGGTTAGATTTAAAACTAAAGGCAACCGCCCACCATGGTATGATCCTTTGATTACAAAGCTCATGAAAATTAGGGACAAGGCTTGGGCATGTGCTCAAAAAAGTAATTTGGTAAATGACTGGCTAGAATACAGGATTTTAAGGAATAGATGCGTAAAAAAAATACGGCATGCAAAAAATGCCTATTTTTCCTCCACTCTCCTGGAATCACATGGAAATGCCAGGATTTTTTGGAAAACAATCAAATCTATCGAAAAGGCATCCAAAACAGAAAATCTGCCTGTTGAGCTTCACCGAAATGGGGAATATTTTTCAGATCCCAAAAAAATTGTTGACAATTTTAACCTTCATTTTTCTGAAGCTGGTAATCTTTTTGATGTATTGGGAGTCACACCTGCTCCTGCAAATTCCTACACCCCTGTCCAAACATTAAACGAATTTAGTTTCCAACCAATCCACGAAAGTAATGTTCTGAAACAACTGTCCTACCTCAAAGGGTCCTCCTCTACCGGAGCAGATAGTTTTCCCGTCTTTGCTCTACTAACTGTTGGTCACCTAATATACAAACCTATAGCCCATATTTTCAACCTGTCCATCAAAGAAGCATCAGTTCCTCTAGAATGGAAACATTCCTATGTCCATCCACTTCACAAAGGGGGCCCTAAAGATGATCCCAATAACTACCGACCTATCTCAATTTTGTCCCCATTGATGAAAATTTTTGAAAAATTATTGAACTACCAAATTAGCAGTTTCCTGTCCACCAACAATCTACTACATCTAAAACAATCTGGGTTCCGGAAAAAATACAGCACCACATCTGCTGCATTAGACTCTTTGAATTAAATTTACAATAGCCTTGATAATAAGCAGTACTGTGCCTGTCTTTTTCTTGACCTGTCCAAAGCTTTTGATACAGTTGACCACAACACCCTGCTTAGTAAACTAAGTTGCCTTGGTTTTTCCGAGAACACAGTACAATGGTTAAAAATTACCTCTTTTCTCGCACCCAAACTGTATTCACAGATGGCTGGAGGTCAAACAGTGTTAAGATAACAAAAGGGGTTCCACAGGGTTCCATCCTCGGCCCCCTCTTGTTTTCTCTTAATGTCAATGACTTGGGCACTGAACTGGATCATTCCAGGGTAAATCTTTTTGCAGATGACACGATACTGATTACTGCTGGCCGCTCTCCGGATGCCGTGATTGCTAAGCTCCAGGGTGATTTCAACAAACTACAACATCAGCTAGTTTCTCTTAAACTAGTCCTGAATACAAGAATAGGTTTTACCCTTTTAACTGGCACAAAAACTGACACCTTTATTCAAGGCATCATGTTTGCAATAACCACAACACAAGCAGTCAAAATGCAAACAAAAAAGACAACTCTGATAATAATATGCACTGTCCTTGAATTTGATTGGTCCACACCCGAGACAGCTTTTCTTAGAGCCTAGTCTCCATTGGTGTTGGACCAGAAGACGCCAAAAGGCGTACAACTCAAAAACAGCGCACTATCAGAGTATTGAGGGCTCGGGGTGAGCATTAACATTATGAGACCTCCTTGGCCAGAAACAAGATATAAGAATAGGTTTTACCCTTTTAACTGGCACAAAAACTGACACCTTTATTCAAGGCATCATGTTTGCAATAACCACAACACAAGCAGTCAAAATGCAAACAAAAAAGACAACTCTGATAATAATATGCACTGTCCTTGAATTTGATTGGTCCACACCCGAGACAGCTTTTATTAGAGCCTAGTCTCCATTGGTGTTGGACCAGAAGACGCCAAAAGGCGTACAACTCAAAAACAGCGCACTATCAGAGTATTGAGGGCTCGGGGTGAGCATTAACATGAGACCTCCTTTGCCAGAAACAAGATATAAGAATAGGTTTTACCCTTTTAACTGGCACAAAAACTGACACCTTTATTCAAGGCATCATGTTTGCAATAACCACAACACAAACAGTCAAAATGCAAACAAAAAAGACAACTCTGATAATAATATGCACTGTCCTTGAATTTGATTGGTCCACACCCGAGACAGCTTTTATTAGAGCCTAGTCTCCATTGGTGTTGGACCAGAAGACGCCAAAAGGCGTACAACTCAAAAACAGCGCACTATCAGAGTATTGAGGGCTCGGGGTGAGCATTAACATTATGAGACCTCCTTTGCCAGAAACAAAATATAAGAATAGGTTTTACCCTTTTAACTGGCACAAAAACTGACACCTTTATTCATAGTCCTGAATACCTCCAAAACCAAGGTGCTATGCTTCTCTCCGGGACTAAAGCAAGAAGTTATTTTTCCCCAATTATATTCCTTGAATAATTATCAAATAGAGCAAGTCAAGATCTATAAGTATCTTGGGGTCATCCTGGATTCAAAACTTAGTTTTGAAGATCACATTGATTATATTTGTAAAAAGACAAAAAATAAAATTGGTTTTCTGTATCGACACAAGCACTGCTTCCCCCCAATGTTCCGTTTGGAATTGATAAAAGCTACCATACTGCCTCTACTTGACTACTGTGACATCGTGTATAAATCAGCCCCAAGTACTGTACTGAAGAAGCTTGATTCCATCTATCACTCGGCCTTAAGATTTGCATTGAACTGCCCATATAGGACTCACCACTGTGATCTCTACATTGGGTCAAACTTAACATCTCTTAATGTTCGACGGCTTGTGCACCAGATCTTATTTATTCACAATGTACTTACAAAAAATTCCGCAGACTACCTACTGGATCTCCTCTCTGTTTCAAAGAACAAATTTGACCTCAGGTCTTCGCTCATTTACCAGCTTCACATTCCCTATTGCCGTACAAAAACTGGAGGAAGGGCCTTTGCTATTGATGCCCCCAGGGTCTGGAATGCTATTGCCAATAAACTGCAACTTGAATCACTACCTATGAGATCTTCACTCAAAACTGCTCTAGAGGAGTTGTACAACCCTAGCTGCCACTATTCAGTGGCCTAAAATATGGCTCTAGATTTTGGTGTTATAATTTATTTATGTAGTTTATTGTTAAAAATTCGGTCACAGTCCCTATGATCACTGTTACATTGGATTTATGGCTTTATTTTGGTGATTTCGAAAAGTTTTTTTTGTTTTGGCCATGTTTTTGTTTATTCTAGTACGGAGTTAGACTGATGGCCTTAATCTTAGTTGTCTTGTGGTTGTTGTTGTTGTTATTTGACTTGCATCCCACTGGGATTTTTGCACACAGCGTTGGTGTACGGTGCTATTTCAGGAATATTTTGATATTTTTCCTGGATTTTCTGTTTGCACAGTCACATAATCACTTTAAGATGTTTTCTTGTTCATGGTTTTTGTTTGTTGCGGTTGCACCCGATTCAAGAGCCGAATGGCTCACAGGACTATACCAAATAAATGAACTATGAACTATGAACTATGTCCTAGTTCGACAAAATCTACGTCAACACATAATACAAAACTACAATTCGTGTTGCAGAGAATGAACCTCCTAACGTGTAACCTTTGAGTGGTGTGCCATGTAACTGATTAATGATCCGAGTGTGCTCCTTATTTCAAAGACAATGAGTTGCTCCAGAGGGAGATGCTTCCTGAAAACACAAAAATACCCTTCTTTGGTTCTTTCCTCCAGACAGTCTCGTCCCTTCACCTGATGAAGGCCGCTTGTGTTGTGGCCGAAACGTCGTGAGAATTTTATTGTTATTTTATTTTATCAATTTATTATTTTATTCTCCTTCTACGTGACTTTACCGAAAGAACCAAAGAAGATGAATCCTTGCAGTCACGAAAGTTTTAAATCGAAAAACAAAAATACCCTTTGACCTGTATCACAAGAACAATGAGTCTCACCTGAGTTAGCTGTACAGGTTACTTCCAAACACACACACACACTTTGTCCTAACATCACTTATTCAATGTTTGACCCTCATAGACAAAATGTTACATGTACGCACACAATCAGACAAGTATTAATTCTAAATTATTGACAGGCATATTAACAAAATTGAATTACTGCAGTGAAATAGACTGCATCAGGTTACATCGCATTAACAATAAGCTATTTTAAAAATATGCACCGTCTGCTTAACAGTGTATGTACAACATACTATTGTAGTGTCATTCAGAACGAGTAGGCCGTTGCATGCTGGCGTCTGGGTCAAAATTTATCAAATTCTAAACATTGCCTACAAACTCCACAACTAAGATGCCAAATCAACCATCGCCCCCTACTGACAGGCTCTTGTCCACATGCAGGCCGGTGCAGGGCCACCACCTTGTGCCACACAGGGGCAGCTGCCACTTGGGGATGCTCGAGTGTCTGAGACGAGATACAAAACTCCGAATTGCCAGAGGCGATTAAGCAAGCACCATATAAGTGGAATAATTAAATAACAAAAATCACGACGTTTCGGCCACAACACAAGTGGCCTTCATCAGGTGAAGGGACCGTGCTGTCATGATGAAGGCCACTTGTGTTGTGGCCGAAACGTCGTGATTTTTGTTATTTTATCTTTTATCTACGTGACTTTACCGAATAGAACCAAAGAGTATAGATCCTTGCAGTCACGAAAGCTTCAAATCTAGAATGGAATTATTAAAACCGAGTGAATGCTTGGGAGCTTATTGGCTCTCGCTCCTGGTTAGAGATTAACCCAACCCACAGGTCCACAAAGACTGGCTACTCTAACCATGCAGGTTGCATCTAGGAACTGAGTGTTCAACTTCACATTCTTGTCATTAAAGGCCTGTGACAAAGGTGCATCCATTGGAGCGACCAGAGTGGAGTCGGCTCCGGGAGAGGCAACCACCTTGCCCCACGCCGCTCCTCCACTTCGAGGTCTGCGGAGAACTTCGCCACCACCACCACCAGCGTAGCGATCTTCACGGCTGTGCTCACTGTGGTTTTGCTGCTCACGCAGCCGGTGGTGGAACTCCTCGGAGGATCTCGGCGTGGGGGTTCGAACATCAACGGCTCCAACGCCACCACTACCACCATCACGATAAACAACTACTCGGGACTCATGAAGGACGTCTCTCCACCGGCAGCGGTCGCCACCTGGGGACCGATGTTCACCAGCGGACACGCAGACGGACAGGAGAGGGACGGCCCAGCCTGGCCCCCCGGGATGTCCTGGCTCATGGACAGCGCGCCGACTCCTCTCCTGCAGGCTGCGGGTCAGCTGTGCAGTAGCCACAGTGAGGACATAGTGGACAGCGTGCTCCCTGCCCTAGTGCAGGCTATGGGTCAGCTGTGCAGTAGCCACAGTGAGGACATTGTGGACAGCTCGCTCCCTGCCCTACTGCAGGCTATGGGTCAGCTGTACAGTGGCTGCCAGGACAAAGTGGACAGCGTGCTCCCTGCCCTACTGCAGGCTATGGGTGAGCTGAGCGGCAGCTGCCAGGACATAGTGGACAGCGTGCTCCCTGCCCTGCTCCACGTCGTGCGTCAGCTGTACAGCGGCTGCAAGGAGGCCATCGGCTCCACCGTGCCGCTGAACACCCCGCACATCGCCGTGCGTCTTCGGCGTTTCGTACGTCACAGAGTTGAGTGAGCAACATCCATCGTCGTCATCGTCACCATCAGCCACGGTCAATCCACTGGCGGGTAGAGACTCCCCGTGCCGTCGCCACCTCCCACGATGCCGCTGTGCGGTGATCCATCCAGCACCTGACACGTGGAGCGATTTCATTGCTTCGTCTCCCCACTGGGCATCCTCTCGGATGACCACCTCGCCGCCCATCAGTATCACTCGCCCCCTTCACACCATAATCTTTGGTTCTATTCGGTAAAGTCACGTAGGTAAAAAACAAAACAAAAAATCACGACGTTTCGGCCACAACACAAGCGGCCTTCATCAGGTGACTTTACCGAATAGCACCTTGCAGTCACGAAAGCTTTAAATCTAGAATTGATAACCCCTTCACACCCTCCACCGATCACCCTCAACTCCACCCGCGGTGTTTTCAGCAGCCTGGTTGGGCACTGGAACGGTATCCCGGACAGTGCCGGATTAAGCTCGTGCGGGTCCTGTGGCATGTATTATAAAGGTGCCCAAAATAAAATAAAAAAAACACAATTATTAAAACGCAAAGTTTACACATTTACCGGGTCACCATTTGACTTTGTATTGTCTCGGAGGAAGTCCACCCACACCTCCACTTCCACAAACTGCTGGGAGTTGCCTCGCTCTGCCTCAGTCAGAATTCTCCTCCTGCTTCACGTTGCCTCTGTCGATGTAAAGGTCCCATTTTCGAGTTGAATCTTCATCTTCACATTTCACCTTCACTCCTTTGCTCTTCACTTCTTCACATTTCACCATCACCTCTTCATGTTTCACCCCAATACCTTTAAAAGTGTCCAAGCTGGGATTTTCTTCCGGTTCTTGTTTAATGAGGGATGGGCTCATGGTGGCACTTTGACTTTCACAAGCTGATTTCAGACTCCGCTCCTTGTGGATCTTCTGATGCTTCTGTGTTCTCTGGTGTACTTTAAGTTGTTGTTGCTGTGCAAACGCCTTCCCGCACGGAGTGCACCTGAAGGGTTTCTCTCCTGTGTGTTCTCTGGTGTACTTGAAGATTTGATGAATCTGCAAACGCCTTCCCACACACACTGCACTTGAAGGGTTTCTCTCCCGGGTGTGTTCTCTGGTGTACTACAAGAAGAGATGAACGTACAAACGCCTTTACGCACAGAGTGCACTTGAAGGGTTTCTCTCCTGTGTGTGTCCTCTGGTGTACTACAAGAGTAGATGAATGTGCAAACGCCTTCACGCACACACTGCACTTGAAGGGTTTCTCTCCCGTGTGTGTTCTCTGGTGTATTTTAAGAGTAGATGAATCTGGAAATGCCTTCCCACACACAGTGCACGTGAAGGGTTTCTCTCCCGTGTGTGTTCTCTGGTGTATTTTAAGAGCAGATGACCGTGAAAATGCCTTCCCACACACACTGCACCTGAAGGGTTTCACTCCTGTGTGAGTTCTCTGGTGGGTCTGAAGAACTGATGGCCATGCAAATGCCTTGTCACACACTCTGCACTTGAAGGGTTTCTCTCCTGTGTGAGTTCTCTGGTGCTGTGTCAAATTTCCAGTCCAATCCGTGCTGTATGCACGCTGGTCGCAATGTTGACTTGTCGTACCGAGCTGCTGTGCTGACTGCCTTTGCTCCATCAGACCAGCGTCAGCTGCAGACAGAAAATAAGAATATCCACACCATCTACACGTCAGTATCGAGCCATGGAGGAATGAATATATACAGTCACACGTGACTTACACGTCTATATTCATTCATGTATTCATGACTAGCTGTACTACCCGGCTTCGCCCGGGACTTGGATCCACCACGTCCGGCCGCCTTTGTCTCCCCAGTGGCGATGTTCACACCACGACAGTTACTCGTTTGAGGCTGAGTCTACCTAGGGGAGGCCCAGAAGCGGTTCAAATAATCGTCACCGGTGGTGGCCATGAGCGGGAATCGAACTCGGGTCACCGGGTTCGTAGCACGGCGTAGCGTTAACCGATACACTACAATACGTTATGCTTACACACACAGACACACACACACACACACAGACACACACAGACACACAAAGATCCCCCATATAGCGTTAACAGACTGTAGGGGCAAGTGCTGTTAGCGAGCACCTATGAAGGCCGGAACGGTACACGAGGGGGTGGGTGGCCAGCACCACACCCGACCGCCTTTGTCTCCCTAGTGGCGATATTTACACACCGCACCAGGTACTCATTTGAGGCTGAGTCGACCTAGGGGAGGCCCGGGACCGGTTCAGATAATCGTCACTGGTGTTGGCCGTGAGTGGGAATCGAACCCGGGTCGCCAGGTTCATAGCGCAGCGCGCTAACCGCTACACCACCGCTCCCCACAGACACACACACACACGCACACAGACACACACACACACACACAGACACACACAGACACACACACACAGACGCACACACAGACAACGCTAACCGCTACACTACAATGCGTTACGCTTCCACATGCGAGGGTCACGTGACAGATTTGACGTCACAGCTCACTTGCAGTGCAAAAAATCTATACATTATTGAGCTCCCCCCCCCCCCAACAAAAACACAAAAGTGTATTTGTATAATGTTTGCATGGTGTACAGTCTGGAAAGTACCCACATGGCAAAATTTCCAGTTTGTTGCATGTCGGGAAGTACGCTAAACATTTTGAACAGACGGACGCAATCACAACTTTGCCTTTTATATATATTTGGAGATGCAGTGAAAAACTTTCCCAAATTCATCACACGGTTTCAGTTTTTTGATTTTCAGTTTGATTTATTTTGGTTATAGTCCCGTGAGCCATTCGGCTCTTGAATCGGGTGCAACCACAACAAGCAACAAAACAAAAACACGACCAAGAGAATCATCTTACAGTGACTATGTGTGACTGTGCAAACAGCACTGTCATGGCACGCAATGAGAGGGCAAATGTCATAAACGTTCCTGTAAGCCCTCGCACCTTCAACATTAATGTTGCCATAGAAACGTTGTGGGGTGTTTTGCTTCATTTAAAAAAAGATAATTATCTGTTATTTTCATTTTATTTTCTATCTACGTGACTTTACCGAAAGAACCAAGAATATTAATTCCTGCAGTCACCAAAGTTTTAAGTCAAAACATTCACACACGTTGACAAAGCCTCACCTTGTGTTGTTGTGGGCAGGTCGCTTCTGATAACAAGAGCGGTATAGCAGCTCAAGCGGGCTTGGCCTGGTGAAAAAAATGAAAATAAAAACTGCGTGAATATTGACAATAAAACAAAGTTACAAAGTAGCGAGCCGGGTGAAGACAAATTAAACTTAAGCGAGATCATTAAAGTGAATGCAATCAGGCGAGGGCAGGAGGCAAGGCCCCGCGTGGCTAGGCCCCGCGTTGTAAAGTTCCAACCTGGACATCGATTCCCATGCTCGCTGCTACTCAATTGACATCCCTGAGAGAGAGAGGCTCTACCTTGGTAAACAACAACAACCACAACAACCACCACCACCACAACCACGACCACCAACACGATAATAATTTCTCAACTCGGATTTCAATGCAAGAGCGAAGCGATCGCTTCCTGTTACTTCGTGACGTCACGCGGCAGCTGCAGGTGACATGACGTCACGTCCGGGGTACAAGACACTCCTCTCCCACGAGCGGCTCCGTAACTGAATAAATTATGTTAATGCACCCGGGCCATATGTCGAGGGATGGGGGCGTGGGTGCTGAACCCGTCCCAATAAACTCGCGGCGGCTTTCACGAAAACATTATGTTAATGAGCCACCAGTCACTGGGCGTAGCTTTGCCCAAATAAGGATTGTACCAGAACAGATATCGGCAGTGACCAACCAGAGGTGACGTCACGCTCAAGGGCGCGGTGGACGGGGGTGGGGTGAATACCTTGGTGACATGACGTCACTAGCGAGGCACACCTCCCCCTGGCGTTTCACAGCGATGAGGTCATGCTGAGTGGTGACGTCACAGAGCGGGAATGGAGTTTAAGTTGATTTAGATTCATTTTCCATTGCTCCATCTCTTGAACAGAGACCCCTTGCGTGCGTGAGCTCAGCAACTACAACGTGGACATTACTGTGTGTACACACTGTTTCTGTGTGTACACTGTGTATACACTGTGTGTGTGTACACTATGTGTATACACTGTCTACATTGTGTGTGTGTACACTGTGTGTGTACACTGTGTGTATGTACACACTGTGCCTGTATCTCTGTGTGTGCCTGAGTCTCTGTGTGTGTGCCTGTGTGTGACACCTGATGATGATTGCTTGTGTTGCAGTCGAAACGTCGTGAGAATTTAATTTTTATATTTTAGCTATTTTGTTTCCCTTCTACGTGACTTTACCGAAATAACCAAGAATAAATATCAGCTCTATGTTTTCAAGTAAATACAATTTGGGTAGTGAATAAATTATAGTCTAAAGAAGCTACACATGACGAATTGTAGGCAATTATAGTTATAATCAGACTTTTTTAAACAATAACGTGGTCCCTGTAGTCGCCGTTAGAGACACAAAATCTGCTTGAAAACAGTTCATCAACATATATGAATACATTGATTCGAATAAGCAGAGTTAATTTCCTATTTATGGCATGCCAGCTATGTGTCAGTTTTCGATATCAACATCACCTTATAAAAGAATAACATTTAAAAAATAAGTGCACAACTTTATCCGTGATTAACGCTGCACTTTCTGTCGTATTCCTGCAGGGGGCGGTGTAAACCTACACCCGCCCCCTGCATGCGAACGACGGACGCGCAGGGACAGACGTTCGATTACGTTGGAATCGATCTGCAGACGGCCAGCCGCTCCGTGTCGCCTCATCTCGATCCCGCAATCCCAAACAGGTGAAAGTCCGCATCGAACCGAACCCCCGGCAAGGCCATCGTCTACTTAACGACGAGAGAACATTCACACGAAATGTCCTTCTCAATGAAGTCTTCCGGATGTAATATGAAATAAGCTTTTAATGAAGAAATAACAATCATCTAATTCAAAACACAACACGATTCAAAGATGTTTCATTTTAAAACTTCAAAACGGAGCACGGGGTGCTTGCGTGAATGCGTCCTTCGTGTGCAAATGTTGTGACTTTCCTGGCCTGAAGGCCCTAAAATGCTTGGACCCTTATTGGTGCACAGCGTCTCAACAACAGCAGTGGGGTTTGCTTCAACCGATAGGTACGAACATCCAGACGTGAATCAGCAAGGCACATTTCTAGTCCCAGTTAGACAAAATCTACGTCAACACGTAAGACAAAACTACAATTCGTGTTGTAGAGAATGTACCTCCTCCTATACGTGTAACTTTTAAGTGGTATGCCTTGTAACTGATGAATGATCCGTGCGTGCTCCCTATTGCAAAGACGATGAGTTGCTCCAGAGGCAGACGCTTCGTGAAACACAAAAGTACCCTTTGACCTGTATCACAAGAACAACGGGTCTCACCCGAGTTCTCTGTACAGGTTACTTCCAAACAGACACGCACACTTTGTCCTAACATCACTTATTCAATGTTTGACCCTCAGACAAAATGTTACATGCACGCGCACAATCAGACACGGTATTCATTCTAAATCATTGACGGGCATATTAACAAAATTGAATTACTGCAGCGAAATTGACTGCATCACGTTACATCGTATTAACAAGAAGTAATTTTACAAATACGCACCATCTGCTTAACAGTGTATGTACAACGTACTATTGTTGCGTCATTCAAAACGAGTAGGCCGTTGCATGCTGGCGTCTGGGTCAAAATGTAGCAAATTTAAAACATTACGCTACAAACAATAAATCACGGCGCTCCGATGGCAACACAAGCAATCGTCATCAGGTGGGACAAGCACAGCAGCAAGAAGAAGAAACTGCTGGAGTAGGCGCCTACTACTTCAGCAGTTTCTCTTGCTGTGGTTGTCCCACCTGATGACGATTGCTTGTGTTGTGATCTAAACGCCGTGATCTGTTATGTTTCTACCCACGTGGTGACTTTACCAAAAGAACTCAAGAGTGTGAATTCCTGCAGTCACGAAAGCTTCGAATCAAGATTGCCTACAAACTACACAACTGAGATGACGCATCAATCATCGCCCCCTACTGACAGGTTCTTGTCCACATGCAGGCTGGTGCAGGGCCACCACCTTGTGCCACACAGGGGCAGCTGCTACTTGGGGATGCTCTTCGAGTGCTTCAGACGAGATACAAAACTCCCAGTTGCTGAGGCGGTTAAGCAAGCACCGTGTAAATGCAATTATTATGATAACATAGTGAATGCTTGGGGGCTTATTGTCTCTCGCTCCTGGTTAGAGATCTACCCAACCCACGGGCCCACAAAGATTGGCCGCCCTTACTCCGCAGGATGAACCTAGGAACTGAGTGTTCAACTTCACGTTCTTGTCATTAAAGGCCTGTGACAAAGGTGCATCTATTGGAGCGACATCGTCTCTGGCTTACACATCTACCGGGTCTCCACTTGACTTTGTATTGTCTAGGAACAAGTCCACCCACACCTCTACTTCCACAAACTGCTGGGAGTTGCCTCGCTCTGCCTCACAGTCAGAATTCTCCTCCTGCCTCACGTTGCCTCCATCAATGTGAAGGTACGATTTTGGAGTTGAATCTTCATCTTCACATTTCACCTTCACTTCTTCGCTATTCACCTTCACTTCTTCCCTCTTCACCATCACCTCTTCATATTTCACCTCGATAACTTTAAAAGTGTCCAAGCTGGGATTTTTTCCGGTTTGTGTTTCATGAGGGATGGGCTTATTGTGGCACTTTGACTTTCACAAGCTGATTTCAGACTCCACTCCTTGCAGATCTTCTGATGCTTTTGTGTTCTCTGGTGTACTTGAAGATTTTATGAATGTGCAAACGCCTTCCTGCAGAGTGCACCTGAAGGGTTTCTCTCCCATGTGTGTTCTCTGGTGTACTTGAAGATGTGGTGACTGTGAAAACATCATCCCGCACAAAAAGCACCTGAAGGGTTTCTCTCCTGTGTGTGTTCTCTGGTGTTTTTTAAAGAGCAGATGACCGTGAAAATGCCTTCCCACACACAGTGCACTTGAAGGGTTTCTCTCCCGTGTGTGTACTCTGGTGTCTTTGCAGATTTGATGAATGTGCAAACGCCTTCCCGCACATCGTGCACCTGAAGGGTTTCACTCCCGTGTGTGTTCTCTGGTGTGTTACAAGATTACATGATTCTGAAAATGCGTTCCCACACACAGTGCACTTGAAGGGTTTCTCTCCTTTGTGTGTTCTCTGGTGTTTTTTTAGAACTGATGGGCATGCAAATGCCTTCCCACACACGGTGCACTTGAAGGGTTTCTCTCCTGTGTGTGTTCTCTGGTGGGTCTGAAGAACTGATGGCCGTGTAAATGCCTTCCCACACACACTGCACTTGAAGGGTTTCTCTCCCGTGTGTGTTCTCTGGTGTACTTGAAGATGTGATGACTGTGCAAACGCCTTCCCGCACAGAGTACACCTGAAGGGTTTCTCTCCCGTGTGTGTTCTCTGGTGTTTTTTAACAACAGATGACTGTGAAAATGCCTTCCCACACACAGTGCATTTGAAGGGTTTCTCTCCTGTGTGTGTTCTCTGGTGGGTCTGAAGAACAGATGGCCAAGTAAATGCCTTCCCACACACAGTGCACTTGAAGGGTTTCTCTTCTGTGTGAGTTCTCTGGTGCCGTGTCAAATTTCCAGTCTGATCCGAGCTGTACGCACGCTGGACGCATTGTTGACTTGTCATACCGAGCTGCGCTGACTGCATTTGCTCCATCAGACCAATTCTGCGGAGGAAGCGTCAGAGGAATCGTCAGCTGCAGACAGAAAAAAAATATCCACACCATCTACACGACAGTATCGAGGCACAGAGGAATGCATATATAGTCACATGTGACTTACACGTCTATACTTATTCATATATTCAGGGTGTAGTAAAAACGTTTCCCAAATTCATCACAGGGCTGTTATGGCACACAATGAGAGGGCAAATGGTCATAAACATGCCTGGAAGCCCTCATATCTTCAAAATGAATGTTCACCCAAAACTCCGAGCACACAATTTCGGCTGTCTGGCTGCAAAAGGAATATTTATGAGAGCTAAATTCAGCTGACATAGCAAAGGGTGTTGAAAACAATACTATTTGTGTTAGGCAGAAATGCATAAATCAACGTTCAATCACAACTTAGAGGTGTGAATCCAGGCTCAGATGTCCTTAAATGCTGGGATGAACAGTTCCGACTTCAGCTGAATGTGTGTGCTGTGTTAACTTCCTGTTTCCATTCTTATAAAGAGTTCCAGAGGAAAACAAAAGTAAACTATTGTTACGCTATAACCTCCGTGTTCAATAGAGTGAATAGACGTTACTGCAAACACAAACTGTACACTGTCACCGGGTAAACAGGTGGTGGCGTGTCTAGAATCACGCCTGGCCACCTTCATCTGCTAGGCATTATTGCTTTCTCACTCCACCAAGTAATTAATTGAGGATTAATGAACATAGCCGAGGCTAACTGGTGAGATGTTAACTACCTCACTGGGTATACAGGAAGTCGTGGGTTCGATCCCGACCCTGACGCCTGCTGTATATTTAGAGTTTGAGCGTTTCTCCGTTTAGCGTCTTTGACCGATAGACATTGACACACTTATTCTTTTGATTTAAAGCTTTCGTGACTGCAGTAATTAATATTCTTAGTTTTTTCGGTAAAGTCACGTTGAAGGGAAACAACAAAATAATAAAATATATATAAAACAATAAAAAATTCTCACGACGTTTCGACCATAACTCAAACGGTCGTCTTCAGGTGTGTTGGTTTGCATAAATGTATTTTTAAAAGGTGCATTTATTTATTTATAAAAACGTTAGCGCCACGCGCAACGATTTGCCAGTTTATTTAGGACTAGTCCATCTATATTCTGAAAAGAGGAGGGGGGAGACGAAATTTTTTATAATGTATGCTGTCTGAAAGCCACTGTAAGCGTGAACAATCAATTAAGACCTGAAATGGTTTATCAAATCTTTCCAATGATTGCTAAGATATAATCCATCTTCTCGGTTGAAATTGTCTCTGTGCTTGTATATGTGGATAGCCTTAATTGATTGTTCATGCTTACAGTGGCTTTCAGACAGCATACATTATAAAAAAATTCGTCTCCCCCCTCCTCTTTTCAGAATATAGATGGACTAGTCCTAAATAAACTGGCAAATCGTTGCGCGTGGCGCTAACGTTTTTATAAATAAATAAATGCACCTTTTAAAAATAAATTTATGCAAACCAACACACCTGTTGATGACCGTTTGAGTTATGGTCGAAACGTCGTGAGAATTTTTTATTGTTTTATATATATTTTATTATTTTGTTGTTTCCCTTCAACGTGACTTTACCGAAAAAACTAAGTATATAATATACACTTATTCTTGTTTCTTTCGGTAAAGTTACGTAGACAGAAAATAACAATAACAGATACTACAATTACATTAAATAAAGACCACTTGTGTTGCAATCAAAACGTGGGTTTTTTTTGCTTTATTTACTATTTTTTATGTTTATTATGTTATTGTTATTTTATTTTCTATCTACGTGACTTTACCGAAAGAACCAAGAATATTAATTCCTGCAGTCACCAAAGTTTTAAGTGAAAACATTCACACACGTTGACAAAGCCCCACCTTGTGTTGTTGTGGGCAGGTCGCTTCTGATAACAAGAGCGGTATAGCAGCTCAAGCGGGCTTGGCCTGGTGAAAAAAATAAAAACTGCGTGAATATTTACAATAAAACAAAGTTACAAAGTGGCGAGCCGGGTGAAGACAAATTAAACTTAAGCGAGATAATTAAAGTAAACGCAATCAGGCGAGGGCAGGAGGCAAGGCCCCACGTGGCTAGGCCCCGCGTTGTAAAGTTCCAACCTGGACATCGATTCCCATGCTCGCTGCTACTCAACTGACATCCCTACGAGAGAGCGAGGCTCTACCTTGGTAAACAACAACAACCACCACGACCACCATGAGAATTTCTCACCTCGGATTTCAGTGCAAGCGCGGATCGGCAGCCTCCTATTACCTCGCGACGTCACGCGCGTAAATCAGGTAACATGACGTCACTTCCGGGGTAAGAGACACGCCCCTCCCATAAGGAGCGGCTCTGCAACAGAATAAATTATGTTAATGAGTCCGGGCCTAATGTCCATGGGATGGGGCGTGGCTGCTGAACCCGTCGCAATAAACACTCGACGGTTTCAACGAATACATTATGTTAATGACCGCCAGTCACTGGGCGTACCTTTGCCTAAATAAGGATTGGCACTGGATTGATATCGGCAGACCCAAGCGGAGGTGACGTCACGCTCAAGAGCGCTGTGGACGGGGTTGGGGGAGTGTGAATACCTTGGTGACATGACGTCACTAGCGAGGTACACCTCCCGCTGGAACTTCATGCCGATGAGGTCATGCTGAGTGGTGACGTCACAGAGCGGAGATGGAGTTTAAGTTGATTTAGCTTCATTTTCTATTGCCCCCTCCCTTGGGTGTGTGAGCTCAGCAACAACGTGGACATTATTGTATGTACAGTGTGTGTACGTACACAGTGTGTGTACGTACACAGTGTGTGTGTATGTACACAAACAGAGTGTGTGTAGTGGAGGGCAAAGGCGGGGCATTGGCCAGTCATCTGAGTCAGTAGACCCATGGCATTTTATCAATTTATTTTTAAAATGTATTATTTTTATTTGTTATTTGTATATATTTTTTTATCTTTTATTGTTTATTTTTTGTTTTCTATCTACGTGACTTTACTGAAAGAACCAGGAATATGGTAGCGCATTCTCTATTTGTTGCAAAGGTTCAAAGTTCAAGTCCGACAGGCACACCTGGCTACCCCAGTAACATTCACCACAATATGCACTGTTCTGCTTCACGGCGGATGTCAAACAGAGTATTGTGTCACTCACAACGCACATTGCATGTTGGTGTCATGGTCAAAATTGTGGTAATTCCAAACATTATCCAGAAACTCAACAACGGAAATGCTTGGCTACGTACGGTTTGAAAGAAGTGTTAGTCAAACAGAATGTGTATTTGCGTGCGCGTGTATAAACGTATCTTTGTACGAGCGGTAGGGCAGTGGTTAGCGCTACGCTGTGCTACGAACCCGGAGACACGGGTTTGTTTCCCGCTCACGGCCAACACCGCCAGTGACGATTATCTGAACCGGTCCTGGGCCTTCCCTAGGTCGACTCAGCCTAAAAATGAGTACCCAGTGTGATGTGAGCATCGCCACTCGGGATACAAAGACGGCCGGGCGCGGTGCTAGCTACCCACCCCCCTCGTGTGCCGTGCCAGCCTTCATAGGTGCTCGCTAACAGCACTTGCCCCTAGAGTCTGTTAATGCTCCATCTCTATCTTTGTTCTTGTTGTTGTGTACGAGTGGGGAGCAGTAATTTAGTGGCTATCGCACTGCACTCCGTAACCCGGTGACCCAACTTGGATTCCTGCTCATGACACACAACAGTGGCAGATATTTAAACCAGTCCTGGGTTTTCCCTACATCGATGAAGTCTTGAATGACTTCCTAGCGTGGTGTAAATATCAGGGGAGACAAAGGCGGCCCGGTGCGGTGTTGGCCACCCTCCCCCTCGAGTGCCGTGCGTGCCGGCGTTTATAGGAGCTCACCAACAGCACTTGCCCCATCAGTCTGTTGAAGGCTGTACGGGGGATCTTTGTGTTTGTGTGTGTGAGTGTGTGTGTGCAATAAAATCAGGCAATATGACTGGCAGAGAAAATTGCTTGAGATTATTTTAAAAGCATGGGTTTAGAAAAGTGAACAAAGCATGTCTCTATTATGTGCATTACCATTGAAGGGTGCATTGGGTTCAAAGCCATCCACATAGCCTCAAATCTGCATTAATGCCAATTTGTCTCCGTATCTGGTAAGATCATAGTATTACAGGTCCTCTCACGCGCTAACCCAGACTGATGTGAGTGCACGATCTCTGTATTAGTTTTTTAGTCCTTAACTCAAATCAAACAATATGCAGTTCAGGTCAAATAACATTCCTTTTTAACGCTTTCCAACCAAGGTTGAGATGTTAATGCATTAGCTCTGTTCGTTCATATCTGCCCATCTGTCTGTAGCATGGCAATTCAATAACCCTCTTAAAGATGTATGGACTGATGCTGTACAGAAGGATGTGGAGCTGAGTGGACTTGCCGATGACCGGTACCAGCGGTGTCAAGATCGGCCTCTGTGGAGGAGGCTCGTGAAGCACACTGCTGGGCAGTTGGAGGCAGTCGCCCTCCAGTAACAACGGAGGGCGGATGAGCGACGCTCACGACAACGAGCGGAGCGTCTACCACACCAAGTCGGTGCAGTGGTGCCTGTCAGTCATCTTATTGAGCACATGGCACTTGGGTCTGTCCTGTGAGCTGGCAGAGAGCCTTCGACACATCACGTGGCCTCAACACGTAAGACAAAACTACAATTCGTGTTGTAGAGAATGTACCTCCTCCTAAACGTGTAACTTTTAAGTGGTATGCCTTGTAACTGATGAATGATCCGAGTGTGCTACCTATTTAAAAAAGACAATGAGTTGCTCCAGATGCCTCGTGGAACACAAAAACACCATTTGATCTGTATCACAAGAACAACGGGTCTCACCTGAGTTCTCTGTACAGGTTACTTTCAAACACACACACACACACTTTGTCCTAACATCACTTATTCAATGCTTGACCCTTACAGATCAAATGTTACAAGTATGCACAAAACCAGACAAGTATACATTCTAAATTAATGACAGGCATATTAACAAAATTGGATTACTGCAGTGAAATATACTGCATCACGTTACATCGTATTAACAAGAAGCTTTTAAAAAAAAGTTGCACAGTCTGCTTCAGTGTATGTAAAACATACTATTGTGTCATTCAAAACGAGTAGGCCATTGCATGCTGGCGTCTGAGTGAAAATGTAGCAAATTCTAAGCATTACCTACAAACTACACAACTGAGATGACACATCAATCATTGCCCCCTACTGACAGGCTCTTGTCCACATGCAGGCCGGTGCAGGGCCACCACCTTGTTCCACACAGGGGCAGCTGCTACTTGGGGATGCTCTTCGAGTGTTTCAGACGAGGTACAACACAAAACTCCGAGTTGCTGAGGCGGTTAAGCAAGCACCATGTAAAAGCAATTATTATGATAACATAGTGAATGCTTGCGAGCTCTTGCTCCTGGTTAGAGATCTACCCAACCCACGGGCCCACAAAGACTGGCCGCTCTTACCCTGCAGGATGAACCTAGAAACTGATGTTCAACTTGACATTCTAGTCATTAAAGGCCTGTGACAAAGGTGCATCTATTGTAGCGACATCGTCTCTGGCTTACACATCTACCGGGTCTCCACTTGACTTTGTATTGTCTAGGAGCAAGTCCACCCACACCTCCACTTCCACAAACTGCTGGGAGTTGCCTCGCTCTGCCTCAGTCAGAATTCTCCTCCTGCTTCACGATGTGAAAGTCCCATTTTGGAGTTGAATATTCATCTTCACATTTTACCTTCACTTCTTCGCTCATCACTTCTTCACATTTCACCATCACCTCTTCATATTTCACCTCGATACCTTTAAAAGTGTCCAAGCTGGGATTTTCGTCCGGTTCTTGTTTCATGAGGGATGGGCTCATTGCAGCACTTTGACTTTCACAAGCTGTACTCTGGTGTCTTCGAAGATTTGATGAATCTGCAAACAGCTTCCCGCACAGAGCACACTTGAAGGGTTTCTCTCCTGTGTGTGTTCTCTGGTGTTTTACAAGATCAGATGACTGTGCAAATGCCTTCCCACACACACTGCACTTGAAGGGTTTCTCTCCCGTGTGTGTTCTCTGGTGTACTTTAAGATGTGGTGACTGTGCAAACGCCATCCCGCACACAGTGCACTTGAAGGGTTTCTCTCCCGTGTGTGTTCTCTGGTGTATTACAAGATGCCATGAATCTGAAAACGCCTTGCCGCACAGAGTACACTTGAAGGGTTTCTCTCTTGTGTGTGTTCTCTGGTGTTTTACAAGAGCAGATGACTGTGCAAATGCCTTCACGCACACACTGCACTTGAAGGGTTTCTCTCCCGTGTGTGTTCTCTGGTGTGTTACAAGATTATATGACTGTGTAAACGCCATCCGGCACATCGTGCACCTGAAGGGTTTTTCTCCCGTGTGTGTTCTCTGGTGTGTTACAAGATTACATGACTGTGTAAACGCCATCCCGCACATCGTGCACCTGAAGGGTTTCTCTCCAGTGTGTGTTCTCTGGTGTTTTTTAAGAGCAGATGACCATGAAAATGCCTTCACACACACAGTACATTTGAAGGGTTTCTCTCCTGTGTGACTTCTCTGGTGCCGTGTCAGATTTCCAGTTCGGTCCGTGCTGTATGCACACTGGTCGCATTGTTGACTTGTCGTACCGAGCTGTGCTGAGTGCCTTTGCTCCATCAGACCAATTCTGCAGAGGAAGCGTCAGCTGCAGACAGAAAAAAAGAATATCCACACCATCTACACGTCAGGTACAGAGGAATGCACACGTGACTTACACGTCTATACTTATTAATATATTCATGATGTAGTGAAAAAGTTTCCCAAATTCATCAGATTTGATGAACGTGCAAACGCCTTCCCGCACAGAGTGCACCTGAAGGGTTTCTCTCCACGGGCTGCTATGGCACACAATGATAGGGCAAATGTCATTAATATGCCTGGAAGCCCTCGTATCTTCAAAATGAATGTTAACTCAAAACTCTAAGTACACAATTTCGGCTGTCTGACTAGAAAAGGAATATTTATGAAAGCTAAATTCAGCTGACGTAGCAAAGGGTGTTTAAAATAATACTATTTGTGTGATGTACTAATGCATAAATTAATGTTCAATCGCAACTTAGAGGTGTGAATCCAGGCTCAGATGTCCTTGAATGCTGGGATGAACAGATCCGACATCAGCTGAATGTGTGTGTTGTGTTCACCTCCTGTTTCCATTCTTATAAAGAGTTCCAGAGGAAAACAAAAATAAACTATTGTTTTGATATAACCTCCGTGTTCAATAGAGTTAATAGATTTTACTGCAAACACAAACTTGACACTGTCACACACTGCCATGAGTAAACAGGTGGTGGTGTGACCAGCACCATGCCTGGCCACCTTCATCTGCTCAGCATTAATTCTTCCTCACTCCACCAAGTAATGAATCGATGATCAATCAACATAGCCGAGGCTATCCATGTCTCTGTCTCTCTCTCTCCCCGTGGTGAAGGTGTTCCCCTCCACACATTCAGAGTCAACAGCGGCACGCGCTTAGCGTCTTTGACCGATAGATACATTGACGCACGTATTGTTGGTTCTTTCGGTAAAGTCACGTAGATAGAAAATAAAAATAACAGATTAAATTTAATAAGATAAAGACCACTTGTGTTGCGATAGAAACGTCGTGGGTTTTTTGCTTCATTTTCAATTTTTTATTTTTCATTAAATTTATTATCTGTTATTTTATATTCTATCTACGTGACTTTACCGAATAAACCAAGAATATTAATTCCTACAGTCACCAAAGTTTTAAGCCAAAACATTCACACACGTTGACAAAGCCTCACCTTGTGTTGTTGTGGGCAGGTCGCTTCTGATGACAAGAGCGGTATAGCAGCTCAAGCGGGCTTGGCCTGGTAACAAAAGAAAATAAAAACTGCGTGAATATTTACAATAAAACAAAGTTACAAAGTGGCGAGCCGGGTGAAGACAAATTAAACTTAAGCGAGATAATTAAAGTGAATGCAATCAGGCGAGGGCAGGAGGCAAGGCCCCGCGTGGCTAGGCCCCGCGTTGTAAAGTTCCAACCTGGACATCGATTCCCATGCTCGCTGCTACTCAACTGACATCCCTACGAGAGAGAGGCTCTACCTTGGTAAACAACAACAACCACCACCACCATGAGAATTTCTCACCTCGGATTTCAGTGCAAGCGCGGATCGGCAGCCTCCTGTTACCTCGCGACGTTACGCGGGTAAGCAGGTAACATGACGTCACTTTCGGGGTAAGAGACACGCCCCTCCCACAACGAGCGGCTCTGTAACTGAATAAATTATGTTAATGAGGCCGGCCCATATGTCGAGGGATGTGGGCGTGGGCGCTGATCCCGTCGCAATAAACTCGCGACGGCTTTAACGGATACATTCTGTTAATGAGCCACCAGTCACTGGGCGTAGCTTTGCCCAAATAAGGATTGCCACTGGAACGATATCGGCAGTGACCCCAGCGGAGGAGACGTCACGCTCAAGAGAGCGGAGGATGGGGGAGGGGTGAATACCTTGGTGACATGACGTCACTACCGAGGTACACCTCACCCTGGCGTTTCACGCCGATGAGGTAATGCCGAGTGGGACGTCACAGAGCGGGGATGGAGTTTAAGTTGATTTAGATTCATTTTCCATTGCTCCCTCCTTTGGGTGTGTGAGCTCAGCAACAACGTGGACATTATTGTGTATACACTGTGTGTGTGTGTGTACACTGTGTGTGTATGTACACTATGTGTATACACTGTGTGTGTCACTGTGTGTGTGTCACTGTGCCTGGCACAAGCGTCGTGGTGACGTCATCGCCACTTAGTGGCGAATGGCGGTTCTTGTTGTGTCACTGTGTGTGTACACTGTGTGTGTGTACACTATGTGTGTACACTGTGTGTGTGTGTACACTGTGTGTGTCACTGTGTGTGTGTACACTGTGTATACACTGTGTGTGTGTCACTGTGTGTGTGTACACTGTGTATACACTGTGTGTGTCACTCTGTGTCACTGTGTCACTGTGTGTACACTGTGTGTGTACACTATGTGTGTCACTGTGTCACTGTGTGTGTCACTGTGTGTGTGTGCACACTGTGTGTGTATACACTGTGTGTGTACACACACACAGTGTATACAGTGTGTGTGTACACACACAGTGTATACAGTGTGTGTGTACGTACACTGTGTACACTGTGTGTACACTGTGTGTGTACAGTCTGTGTACACTGTGTGTACACTGTGTGTGTACACTATGTGTGTCACTGTGTCACTGTGTGTGTCACTGTGTGTGTGTGCACACTGTGTGTGTATACACTGTGTGTGTACACACACACAGTGTATACAGTGTGTGTGTACACAGTGTATACAGTGTGTGTGTACGTACACTGTGTACACTGTGTGTACACTGTGTGTGTACAGTCTGTGTACACTGTGTGTACATTGTGTGTACACTGTGTATAAACTGTGTGTGTGTACACTGTGTGTGTACACTGTGTGTACACTGTGTGTGTACACTGTGTGTATACACACACTGTGTATGGCGGTTCTTGTTGTGTCACTGTGTGTCACTGTGTGTGTACACTGTGTGTGTGTACACTATATGTGTACACTGTGTGTGTGTATACTGTGTGTGTCACTGTGTGTGTGTGTACACTGTGTATATACACTGTGTGTATATACACTGTATGTGTACACTGTGTATACACACACTGTGTGTACACTGTGTATACAGTGTGTACACTGTGTGTATACACTGTGTGTACATTGTGTGTGTACACTGTGTGTGTACACTGTGTGTGTACACTGTGTGTGTGTACACTGTGTGTGTACACTGTGTCCGCATTGAACCGAACCCCATCTACTGTGTGTATACACTGTGTGTGTACACTGTGTGTATATACACAGTGTGTATACACTGTGTGTGTGTACACTGTGTGTAATAGACTGTGTGTGTACACTGTTTGTGTACACTGTGTGTTTACATTGTGTGTACACTGTGTGTGTGTACACTGTGTGTACACTGTGTGTGTACACTGTGTGTGTACACTGTGTGTGTACACTGTGTGTGTGTACACTGTGTGTGTACACTGTGTCCGCATTGAACCGAACCCCATCTACTTAATGACGAGAGAAAATTCACACAAAATGTCCTTTTCAATGAAGTCTTCCAGATGTAAATTGATACAAGCTTTTAATGAAGAAATTAAATCATCTAATTCAAAACACAACACAATTCAAAGATGTTTCATTTTAAAACTTCAAAACGGAGCATGGGGTACTTGCGTGAATGCGTCCTTCGTGTGCAAATGTTGTGACTTTCCTGGCCTGAAGGCCGTCAATGTGTTGGACCCTTATTGGTGCACAGCGTCTCAAAAACAGCAGTGGGGTTTGCTTCAACCGATAGGTACGAACATCCAGACGTCAATCAGTAAGGAGCATTTGTAGTCCCAGTTAGACAAAATCTACGTCAACACGTAAGACAAAACTACAATTCGTGTTGTAGAGAATGTACCTCCTCCTATACGTGTAACTTTCAAGTGTTATGCCTTGTAACTGATGAATGATCCGAGCGTGCTCCCTATTTCAAAGACGATGAGTTGCTCCAGAGGGAGACGCTTCGTGGAACACAAAAACACCGTTTGACCTGTATCACAAGAACAATGAGTCTCAGCCGAGTTCTCTGTACAGGTTACTTCATAACACACACACTTTGTCCTAACATCAGTTATTCAATGTTTGACCCTCACAGACAAAATGTTACATGCACGCGCACAATCAGACAAGTATTCATTCTAAATCATTGACGGGCATATTAGCAACATTGAATTACTGCAGCGAAATTGACTGCATCACGTTACATCGTATTAACAAGAAGTTATTTTACAAATACGCACCGTCTGCTTAACCGTGCATGTACAACGTACTATTGTTGCGTCATTCAAAACGAGTAGGCCGTTGCATGCTGCCGTCTGGGTCAAAATGTATCAAATTCTAAACATTAAGCTACAAATAATAAATCAAGGCGTTTCGATGGCAACACAAGCAATCGTTATCAGGTGGGACAAGCACAGCAGCAATAAGAGGAAACTGCTGGAGTAGGCGCCTACTACTTCAGCAGTTTATCTTGCTGTGGTTGTCCCACCTGATGACGATTGCTTGTGTTGCGATCTAAACGCCGTGGTCTGTTATGTTTCTACCCACGTGGTGACTTTACCGAAAGAACTCAAGAGTGTGGATTCCTGCAGTCACGAAAGCTTCGAATCAAGATTGCGTACAAACTACACAACTGAGATGACGCATCAATCATCACCCCCTACTGACAGGCTCTTGTCCACATGCAGGCCGGTGCAGGGCCACCACCTTGTGCCACACAGGGGCAGCTGCTACTTGGGGATGCTCTTCGCGTGTTTCAGACAAGGTACGACACAAAACTCCGAGTTGCTGAGGCGATAAAGCAAGCACTGTGTAAATGCAATTATAATAACATAGTGAATGCTTGGGAGCTTATTGTCTCTCGTTCCTGGTTAAAGATCTACCCAACCCACAGGTCCACAAAGACTGGCCGCCCTTACTCTGCAGGTTGAACCTAGCTAGGAACTGAGTGTCCCAACTTCACGTTCTTGTCATTAAAGGCCTGTGACAAAGGTGCATCTATTGGAGCGACATCATCTCAAGCTTACACATCTACCGGGTCTCCACTTGACTTTGTATTGTCTCGGAGGAAGTCCACCCACACCTCCACTTCCACAAACTGCTGGAAGTTGCCTCGCTTTGCCTCACAGTCAGAATTCTCCTCCTGCTTCACGTTGCCTCCATCAATGTGAAGGTCCCATTTTGGAGTTGAATCTTCATCTTCACATTTCACCTTCACCTCTTCGCTCTTCACCATCACCTCTTCATATTTCATCTCGATACCTTTAAAAGTGTCCAAGCTGGGATTTTCTTCCGGTTCGTGTTTCATGAGGGATGGGCTCATTGCAGAACTTTGACTTTCACAAGCTGATTTCAGACTCCACTCCTTGTGGATCTTCTGATGCTTCTGTGTTCTCTGGTGTACTTGAAGATTTGATGAATCTGAAAATGTCTTCCCACACACACTGCACTTGAAGGGTTTCTCTCCCGTGTGTGTTCTCTGGTGTGTTTTAAGAGCAGATGACTGTGAAAATGCCTTCCCACACACACTGCACCTGAAGGGTTTCTCTCCCGTGTGTGTTCTCTGGTGTATTACGAGATTATATGACCGTGTAAACGCCATCCCGCACATCGTGCACCTGAAGGGTTTCTCTCCCGTGTGTGTTCCCTGGTGCTTTTTAAGAGTAGATGCATCTGAAAATGCCTTCCCACACACACTGCACTTGAAGGGTTTCTCTCCCGTGTGTGTTCTCTGGTGTGTTACAAGATTACATGACTGTGTAAACGCCATTCCGCACATCGTGCACCTGAAGGGTTTCTCTCCCGTGTGTGTTCTCTGGTGTGTTACAAGATTACATGACTGTGTAAACGCCATTCCGCACATCGTGCACCTGAAGGGTTTCTCTCCCGTGTGTGTTCTCTGGTGTTTTACAAGATCAGATGACTGTGCAAATGCCTTCACGCACACACTGCACCTGAAAGGTTTCTCTCCTGTGTGTGTTCTCTGGTGTTTTTAAGAGTAGATGAATCTGAAAATGCCTTCCCACACACACTGCACTTGAAAGGTTTCTCTCCCGTGTGTGTTCTCTGGTGTGTTACAAGATTACATGACTGTGTAAACGCCATCCCGCACATCGTGCACCTGAAAGGTTTCTCTCCCGTGTGTGTTCTCTGGTGGTTCTGAAAAACTGATGGCCATGCAAATGCCTTGTTACACACAGTACATTTGAAGGGTTTCTCTCCTGTGTGACTTCTCTGGTGCCGTGTCAGATTTCCAGTCCGGTCCGTGCTGTATGCACGCTGGTCGCATTGTTGACTTGTCGTACCGAGCTGTGCTGACTGCCTTTGCTCCATCAGACCAAATCTGCAGAGGAAGCGTCAGCTGCAGACAGAAAAAAAGAATATCCACACCATCTACACGTCAGGCACAGAGGAATGCACACGTGACTTACACGTCTATACTTATTAATATATTCATGACGTAGTGAAAAAGTTTCCCAAATTAATCAGATTTGATGAATCTGCAAACGCCTTCCCGCACAGAGTGCACCTGAAGGGTTTCTCTCCACGGGCTGTTATGGCACACAATGAGAGGGAAAATGTCATAAATATGCCTGGAAGCCCTCGTATCTTCAATATGAATGATAACTCAAAACTCTAAGCACACAATTTCGGCTGTCTGACTACAAAATGAATATTTATGAAAGCTAAATTCAGCTGGCATAGCAAAGGGTATTGAAAACAATACTATTTGTGGTATGCAGAAATGCAGAAATTAACGTTCAATCGCAACTTAGAGGTGTGAATCCAGGCTCAGATGTCCTTGAATGCTGGGATGAACAGTTCCGACTTCAGCTGCATGTGTGTGCTGTGTTCACATCCTGCTTCCATTCTTACAAAGAGTTCCAGAGGAAAACAAAAATAAACTATTGTTTTGATATAACCTCTGTGTTCAACAGAGTTAATAGATTTCGATTTAAAGCTTTCGTGACTGCAATGATTCATCTTCTTTGGTTCTTTCGGTAAAGTCACGTAGAATGAGAATAAAATAATAAATTGATAAAATAAAATAACACAATAATATTCTCACGACGTTTCGGCCACAACACAAGCGGCCTTCATCAGGTGAAGGGAGCGAGACTGTCTGGTAGGACAGCGCTGGAGTGAGAGAGCCACGTTCAGATCACGGCTTTTAAGCTGTGTGAGAGGAACAAAGAGCCTTGACGAAGGAATTAGCATAAAATTTAGCATTGAGATGGCTGAATGATTAGCTTGTGACTGGTCACAGAAATAGCTATGTTAAAAGTTAAAGCATACACATCCGCAGAGGCACCCATTGTTAAAAGTAATTAGCATAGAATTTAGCATTGAAATAGCTAAATTAAGGCATTCGCTTGTAACTGCTACAGAAATAGTTACGTTGAAGTCAGAGCATACACATTCACCGAGGCACTTAGTACAAATCAAAACAGGAGAATTTAGCATTGAAATAACTAGGCGAATTTAGCATTGAAATAACTGGGTGATTTGCTAGTGACTGGTCACAGAAATGACTACACATCTGAGCTATTCACAGTACTATATAGTGAACCAATAAAAACTAAAATATAAATTACCTTCATGTTATCAATAAACTCTATATTCTCCAATCAGCTAAGCTACCAACCATAAGTCGTTATATATCACAATGCTATATGGCGAAAAAATGGGTGGATTCTTACCCTCAAATTTCCGTACCACGGATAGCTACGGGCCCCGTTCAGACGGACGAGTTCGTCCATGGTCGGAACAGAGGAGGGGGAGAGAGACAGCTGCGAAGCCCTAGTATACTCCATGTTGTAAACCATACCATTAACCGTGGTGTGAGAGGTATTAAGAGGCAATGCTGGCGAAAAAGCTGCGGTCTGAAGGTCATCGTAAAATTACAATTAATTAAGAACAGAAATGATTTAACACATCTTTCCAGTGGTTACTAAGCCTGAATCCATCTTCTCGGTTGAAATTGTCTCTGTGCTTGTATATGTGAATGGCCTCATGAACGAATCTCTCATGGTAGCCAGTAGGTTTGCAAAGAACCTCCGTCTTGGAGAAGTCAATGTCATGTGAGCCCACTGAATTGTAACAGTGATCTGCCACGGCAGAGGAGTTCGTCTTACCATGTTTCAAGTCTGCTTTATGTTCGCGGATGCGGTCCGAGATATGTCTTTTGGTTTCTCCAATGTAGCTACTACCACAGAGGCACTTTAGTTTGTAAACGCCCGGGTACTGTATGTCTGGAAGAGCATCTTTTACAGATGGAACTAAATCACGGATTTTGTGTACTGTGTTGAATCGGACCTGGATCTTGTGTTTATTCAGGATTTTGGAGATCTTTTTAGTGACCCCTGCAATGTAGGGTAAGGTGATGGTTTTGAGTGGCTCCACAAGAGGATCCTTCTTCATGACTGGAGTGATGGCTTTGCGGATTGTGTAGTCGGAGTAGCCATTAGCCCTGAGAGCCTGGTGTACGTGCTAGAGTTCACTGGTAATGTGTTCCTGGTCGGAAATGCATTGGGCTCTATGGTATAGAGTCTTGATGAGGCAGTTCTTCTGGGATGGATGGTGGTGGGAATCCGGTTTCAAGTAAGCATCTGTATGGGTAGCTTTCCTGTAGACAGAGTGGCTCATTGAACCATCATGTCTCCTTTTAATTAAGACATCCAGAAAGGGTAGTTTGCCATCTTTTTCGACCTCCATGGTAAATCTGATGGCTGGGTGTATGGAATTGATGTGGTCGCGGAATTGGTCTAGAGCAGGCTGGCCATGTGGCCAGATGACAAAGGTGTCATCAACGTACCTCTTCCATAAGGTCGGGCGTAGAGTGGCAGTCTGGATGGCGTCAGTTTCAAATTTTTCCATGAATACGTTGGCTACAACCGGAGATAGGGGGGAGCCCATTGGGGTGCCCTCAGTTTGTTTGTAGAAAGTTCCATTCCAGGTGAAGTATGTGTTGGTTAAGCAATGTCTCACCAGGGGGGGTACATCAGTATGCAGTCCTTGATGAACCAGGTCTTCAATGATAGCGATGGTGTCAGGTACCGGGACTTTGGTGAACAAGGACACCACATCAAAACTGACAAGCAGGTCGTTTGGGGACAGGGAAATGTCTTTGATTGTCGATACCAGGTGAGTAGAATTTAGTACCGCAGAGGTGGTTTTTCCAGTGAAAGGTCGCAGTATATCAGCCAGAAAACGTGCCAGTTTGTAGGTGGGGGAGCTGATAGTAGAGACGATGGGACGAAGGGGTGTATCTTCTTTGTGTATCTTTGGAAGGCCATATAATCTTGGTGGTCTGGCAGCAGAGGGTTTCAACAAGAACTGTTTGTTCTGCGGATGTGTATGCTTTAACTTTTAACATAGCTATTTCTGTGACCAGTCACAAGCTAATCATTCAGCCATTTCAATGCTAAATTTTATGCTAATTCCTTCGTCAAGGCTCTTTGTTCCTCTCACACAGCTTAAAAGCCGTGATCTGAACGTGGCTCTCTCACTCCAGCGCTGTCCTACCAGACAGTCTCGCTCCCTTCACCTGATGAAGGCCGCTTGTGTTGTGGCCGAAACGTCGTGAGAATATTATTGTTATTTTATTTTATCAATTTATTATTTTATTCTCATTCTACATGACTTTACCGAAAGAACCAAAGAAGAAGAGTTAATAGACTTTACTGCAAACACAAACTTGACACTGTCACACACTGCCATGAGTAAACAGGTGGTGGTGTAACCAGCTCCATGCCTGGCCACCTTCATCTGCTCAGCATTAATTCTTCCTCACTCCACCAAGTAATGAATCGAGGATCAATCAACATAGCCGAGGCTATCCGTGTATCTGTCTCTCTCCCCCCGTGGTGAAGGTGTTCCCCTCCACACATTCAGAGTAAACAGCGGCACGCGCTTAGCGTCTTTGACCGATAGATACATTGACACACGTATTGTTGGTTCTTTCAGTAAAGTAACGTAGATAGAAAATAAAAATAACAGATTAAATTCAATAAGATAAAGACCACTTGTGTTGCGATCGAAACGTCGTCGGTTTTTTGCTTTATTTTAAAAAAAAAATTATTTTTCATTTATTTTTATTATCTGTTATTTTCATTTAATTTTCTATCTACGTAACTTTACCGAAAGAACCAAGAATGTTAATTCCTGCAGTCACCAAAGTTTTAAGTCAAAACATTCACACACGTTGACAAAGCCTCACCTTGTGTTGTTGTGGGCAGGTCGCTTCTGATAACAAGAGCGGTATAGCAGCTCAAGCGGGCTTGGCCTGCTAACAAAAGAACGAAAATAAAAACTGCGTGAATATTGACAATAAAACAAAGTTACAAAGTGGCGAGCCGGGTGAAGACAAATTAAACTTAAGCGAGATAATTAAAGTGAACGCAATCAGGCCAGGGCAGGAGGCAAGGCCCCGCGTGGCTAGGCCCCGCGTTGTAAAGTTCCAACCTGGACATCGATTCCCATGCTCGCTGCTACTCAACTGACATCCCTACGAGAGAGAGAGGCTCTACCTTGGTAAACAACAACAACCACCACCACCATGAGAATTTCTCACCTCAGATTTCAGTGCAAGCGCGGATCGGCAGCCTCCTGTTACCTCGCGACGTCACGCGGGTAAGCAGGTAACAGACGTCACTTCCGGGGTAAGAGACACGCCCCTCCCATGAGTAGCTCTGTAACTGAATAATTTATGTTAATATAAACTGCCCATATGTCGAGGGATGGGGCGTGGCTGCTGAACCCGACGGCTTCAACGAGCACAATATGTTAATGAACCGCCAATCACTGGGCGTAGCTTTGCCCAAATAAAGATTGCCACTGGATTGATATCGACAGTGACCCATGCGGAGGTGACGTCACGCTCAAGAGCGCGGTGGACGGGGTTGGGGGAGTGTGAATACCTTGGTGACATGACGTCACTAGCGAGGTACACCTCCCGCTGGCACTTCATGCCTATGAAGTCATGCTGAGTGGTGACGTCACAGAGCGGGGATGGAGTTTAAGTTGATTTAGCTTCATTTTCCATTGCCCCCTCTCTTGGGTGCATGAACTCAGCAACAACGTGTGTACACGTACACACGTTGTTGTGTGTACACGTACACACGTACACACAGAGTGTGTACGTGTGTACGTGTACACACAAGAGTGTGTACGTGTGTACACGTACACACACAGTGTGTACGTGTACACACTGTGTGTGTGTGGGTAGTCATCTGAGTCAGTAGACCCATGGCATCTTCTCATCAATTAATTTTTTTAATGAATTATTTTTGTTTGTATTACTTATTCACACACAGTACACACACACACACGTTACACACACAGTACACACACACAGTACACACACAGTACACACACACACAGTACACACACACACACAGTACACACACGCACGGTACACACACACACACACGCACGTTACATACACACACACAGTACACACACACACGGTACACACAGACAGTACACACACACACAGTACACACACACGGTGCACACACACACGCACAGTACACATACACGATGCACACACACGCACGACACACACGCACAGTATACACACACTCACAGTACACACGCACAGTACACACACACACACGGTACACACACACGCACAGTACACACACACAGTACACACACACAGTACACAAACACGCACAGTACACACACACAGTACACACACACGCACGGTACACACGCACAGTACACACACACACATGCACACACACGCACAGTACACACACACACGCACAGTACACGCACAGTACACACACACACAGTACACACACACGGCACGCCCACACTCCTTCAGTCACGTGACTAAGGTTGACGCGTCGCCCCGTCTCCCGAGGTGACCTCTTGGCTCTCTCGTCTCTCCTCGACATGTAGATTCATTTCTTACTCTTACCTAGAAACGTCATTGTCAGTCTGTCTGTGTCTCTGTGGACGCAACTTGCGAGGAATTGTACTCACACACTGTGGGGTTTACGTTTCAAATAAAGTGCCCAGATACCACGCGATAAGCTCCGTGGTGAGCCAGTGCTATTCCTATTTACAATCCGTCAACATGAAAGTAGTTAAATTAACAATTTATTACCAATCTCCATATATATCAAAGGCAAAGTTGTGAATGTGTGTGTCTGTTCAAAATGTTTAGCGTACTTCCCGACACGCACCAAGCTTGAAATTTGCCATATGGGTAATTTCCAGACTGTACACCGTGCAAACATTATAAAAATAGACTTTTGTATATTTTTTGGGGGGGCGCGCAATAATGTATAAGCATGAAAACACCACGATACATAGGACTTACTTTGATTAGAATCTTTGAATTGATTGTGTACATGTTGAAATTGTTGAATGAGCATTTTGAGCACACTGCTGTTTTAATAAATGTTCATGATTCTGAGAATATAAGTGTAATTCTGAGCATCATAATGACCATAATGGAATTGTCATCATTAATGGGGGTACAATGATTTTTATAATAGGAATGCGGTTTTGAGCATGACTATTGATATTTCGGACTCATTTATGACAATAGATTGATGACTTTGTTTTGCTCATCAATCAGGATACTGTTAATGATGCACATGCCCATAAATTGTTGAAATGACTAGAAATGCAAGTTGTGTATACTCTCCAACCCCATTCCTCTACCTACCCATTCCCTTGACGGGCTCCGTGCCCACTTAAACCCATGACGATGGCGGTGACGATTCCACCTCTCGCCGTAACAATCAAAGCACCTCCAACTTCTGAATGCAAAGGTGCTGGTTGGTGCAACGCCAAAACACATCGTCAACGCCGCTCCCAAGCCCGCCCTACGTCAGTTTACATCGTTAGAATCAACAAAATAAAAAGTTCCACAGAGGAAACTAAAATGACATTACGCAATCCCCAAAGTCGCACGGGGTAGGCTACACGACTCGGAGAACAACGTCAGACTTCAAGACTTGCATCGCCATCATCATCGTTCTTCCTCTCCACAAGTCATCGCACGTCAATATTCAACAAGCTGCACACACGTGCAAGTCACCTCTCGACCCGCCACCTGCACAGTTAACGCGATCAGACCCGGGGGTCAAATTAAAATTGTGTCGTCTTTGGTGACGTATTACAATCGGTGTAATTTTAATGATGCACGTACAGCAACTGCTGTACAGCAACTGCTGTACGTACATGAAATTATATCATTGACAACGGGGTCTGCTTTTGCGGTATCTGCGTGCGGTCTTTTAATTATATAGATACGTAGTCAGTTCATTAGTATGGGGTTCCTCTATAAGGAATTGTAATTGTAAAATGTATTACTTAATAATACGCTTCCAGGCCGCACTTAGCTTGTAGCAGTCAGAGCAGTTAACAAGTTGTCGAGAGGCAACTTGTTAAAAATTTAATTTAACGTAGGTATAAAATAAAATAAATTTGATTTATTAAAACATTTAATTTAATTTAACGTAGGTATAAAATAAATGTAATTTAAATAAAATAAATGTAATTTATAAAAAAATTTAATTTAAATAAAATAATCTAATTTATAAAAATGTTTATTTAACGTAGGTATAATATAAAATGTATTTAAATAATGTAATTTATTTTAAAAATTAAATTAAACGTAGGTATTAAATAAATGTAATTTAAATAAAATAAATTTAATTTATTAAAAATTTCAACTTAATTTAACGTAGCTATGAAATAAAATAAAGAAATTTTGATTTATTACAAATTTCAATTAAATTTAACGTAGGTATAAAATACATTTAAATTAAGAACTCATTCATTTATTTAAAAAATACGTAGATATAAAACAAGTTTAAATCAACTTAATTAAAATTTTAAATCAAATTTAACGTAGGTATAAAATAAAATGTAATTAAATTAAATAATAAATATATAAAAAAATTCTACCTCCGTGACTTTACCGAAAGCAAAGAGTGTGGACCCACGTGACATCAAGGCTGTCCTAGTCTAGGCAAGGCCTCAGGGTGTACCGGGCCTTTCACAACAACAGCCGCAGCAGCAACAACGGTTCTCTTGAGAAAATGCTTTTTAAAAAAAGTCAACTTAGCTTACCTTGACACTCGCGAACTTTAATGATTAAAATAATTAAAACAAAACTAAACACTCACACGCACATGGGCGCGCGCTGCTCAGCGTGTAGGGCATTAAAAATGGTAGCGTCCTCCCGCGATCTGATTGGTCGCCGCGTGCAAAAGTGGGGAGGGGAGGGCCAGCGATCCGATTGGTCGAGAGGCAAACCTGGGCGCGTCTCTGGCGATGGTGCGTAGCGATTGGTCAACGGTTGACCTATGCTAATTTTGGTATGCTAATTAATTTTAATCTTGATTTAAAGCTTTCGTGACTGTAGTAATTCATATTCTTAGCTCTTTCGGTAAAGTCACGTTGAAGGGAAACAATAAAATAATGATATATAAAACAATAAAAATTCTCACGACGTTTCGACCATAACACAAACGGTCGTCATCAGGTGTGTCGGTTCGAATTAATTTATTTATTTTTAAACGGTTTATTTATTTATTAAAAAACGTCAGCGCCACGTGCAGCGATTTGGCAGATTATTTAGAAGGACGAGTCCATCTATGTTCTGAAAAGAGGAGGGGGGAGACGAAAAATTAATGTATGTTGTCTGAAAGCCACCGTAAGCGGGAATAGCTGCGCTATTATCGCTCACGGCCAATACCAGCGACAATTAGGGGCCGTCCGTGAATGACATCACGCACCTAGAGGGTGGGGGGGGGGGTCAGACGTTTGTGACGATGTGTGACAAGGGGGGGGGGGGTTTGAGAAAAGTGACATCACATCAAATTGCGCAACTTTAAATAAATGTAAACACGTTCTACTTAATTAAATCGACTTTGTAATAAATGATTTCTACCTACATCAGAGTGCAGCGGCACATTAACAACGCACTACAATGACAATAGTTTAGAGCGATTTGAAGCATGTTTTATATTTTTTTTGGGAGGGGGGAGGGGGCAGAGCTTTGTGACGTCATATTTGAGGGGGAGGGGTCTGACTTTGTGTGACGTAGTCTTTGGTTCTATTGGGTAAAGTCACGTAGGTGAAAATAAAATAACAAAAAATCACGACGTTTCGGCCACAACACAAGCGGCCTTCATCAGGTGAAGGGACGAGACTGTCTGGAGGACAGCGCTGGAGTGGAAGAAGCCACACTTAGATCACGGCCTTTAACCTGTGTGAGAAGAAAAACACCAAGCGCCTTGACAAATTAATTAGCATATAATTTAGCATTGAAATGGCTCATTGAAATAGCTAAGTTAAAGTATACACATCCGCAGAGGTACCCCTTGACAAAGGAATTAGCATCGAATTTAGCATTGAAATGGCTCATTGAAATAGCTAAGTTAAAGTATAGCTATTTCAATGAGCCATTTCAATGCTAAATTCTATGCTAATTCCTTTGTCAAGGCGCTCTGTGTTTTTCTTCTCACACAGCTTAAAGGTCGTGATCTAAGCGTGGCTTCTCCCACTCCAACACTGTCCTCCAGTCTCGTCCCTTCACCTGATGAAGGCCGCTTGTGTTGTGGCCGAAACGTCGTGATTTTTTGTTATTTTATTTTCACCTACGTGATTTTACCCAATAGAACCAAAGAGTATGGATCCTAGCAGTCACGAAAGCTTTAAATCTAGAATTTGTGTGACGTCATGTGACGATGGGGGGGGGGGGGGTCAAAAATCCTCTAAAATCGCGTGACGTCATTTAAGGTTGGCCCCTTACCTGAAGCAGTCCCGAGCGTCACTTAGGTGGACTCAGCCATAATTAAGGTGGTGGTGAGGTGGGTGGGGGTGCTAACATCAGAATTGGAGAGACGAGCGGCCAGCCGTGGTTGTGTCCACACCATCCCCTGGTGTTGTTCCATCGCGACCCTCACCGGTGCTCGCTAACAGCGCACGCCCAGTGAGAGTCGATGAGTCCGTGGGTTTCTGTGCGAGTCCGTGGGTCCACGTGTGGGTCTGTGGATGCGTCAGTCTACATTGGGGAGCCTTTGTCTTTGCATTTTGGGGACTAGTGCAGCACTAGTGTGTAGTAGTGTATAGTGTAGTGTATAGTAGTGTAGTGTATAGTGTAGTGTATAGTAGTGTATAGTGTAGTGTATAGTGGTGTATAGTGTAGTGTATAGTAGTGTAGTGTATAGTAGTGTATAATAGTGTAGTGTATAGTAGTGTATAGTGTAGTATATAGTGTAGTGTATAGTAGTGTATAGTGTAGTGTATAGTGTAGTGTATATTAGTATATAGTGTAGTGTATAGTAGTGTATAGTAGTGTAGTGTAGTGTATAGTAGTGTATAGCGTAGTGTATAGTGTAGTGTATAGTAGTGTATAGTGTAGTGTATAATAGTGTTTAGTGTATAGTAGTGTAGTGTATAGTGTAGTGTATAGTAGTGTAGTGTATAGTGTAGTGTATAGTTTAGTATAGTGTAGTGTATAGTGTAGTCTATAGTAGTGTATAGTGTAGTGTATAGTTTAGTATACTAGTTATCACGTGACTAGTGTAGCTAGCCAGGTGGTGACCACACTCGTGCGTGCATCTCCACTCGTCCGTGTCTGCAAGTAAGCGCTCGTGTGTGTATGTGCACCCGCGTGTTTGTTCGTGTCTGTATGTACGCACACTGTTGCACATGGTTCGCTCGTGTGGGTGTGTAGTGGAACGCACTGCTCATGAAAACGTTGCCTCGTTACGCGGTAAATGCTGCGGCACAACAGGAGGGAACTGCAGGGATGAGGCTCTCCAGTCTTGGTGCTGTGAATTAAAACAGCGCCAGGGTGGAGCGTCCCGTCCCTACAGCTCGTAGCTGTGACGGAGCGAGAGTGATCAGCGGACAGCCACCATGGTTGCCAGGTAAGGGGAGACTTCACCCGGAACTCTCCTCCACACGTGTTCCCCGTGAACATTGTCGCAATAAACGTACGATCAGGAATCTTTAAAATATCCGACCTTTGTTGTTCCGCAAGAATATTAACGCTCAAACTCGTATCTAACTCTTCATGAATTCACTTGGTCAAACAGTTCAGGTACTCGGCAAAGCATTTCACCACCCGGTATTCAACAGTTAAACAATCTACTCCAAATCAACACCGAAATGTCAAATTATCATCCACATTTGACTTCCACATCGATGGAAGCCATTTGCCATGACGTCCAAGCCATTAAACACCGGAACAATGAACGTGCCATTCAAGTACATCTTGAAACCCATTATCTGAAGTACTTTGTATTAAACAATAACTAAATAATAGAAACACGTTTACAATATTGAGCGAAGTTATAGTCACGGACTTTTTCCAACTTTAGCTCAACAGGACCACAAAAGCTCGGATATGTGGTTCATAATAAATGAATCAATCGGATTGAAATCATGAACTCGCCAAACACTTTCCGATTTCAACATCACCTTATAAAAGAATAACATTTTAAATAAAAGCGCACATCTTTATCTATCTGTGATGAGCGCTGCACTTTCCGTTGTTTTCATGCAGGGGGCACTGCAAACCGACGCACCCCCTGCATGGACGACGGAGGAGCAGGGACAGACGTTCGATTATGTTGGAATCGATCTGCAGACGGCGGTCTTCTCGCACGGCCAGCTCCGTGTCGCCTTATCTCGATCCCGCAATCCCAGACAGGTGAAAGTCCGCATCGAACCGAACCCCCGGCAAGGCCGTCTACTTAACGTTGAGAGAAAATTCACTCGAAATGTCCTTTTCAATGAAGTCTTCCAGATGTAAATTGATACAAGCTTTTAATGAAGAAGTAAAATTATCCAATTCAAAACATAACACAATTCAAAGATGCTTCATTTTAAAACTTCAAAACGGAGCATGGGGTACTTGCGTGAATGCGTCCTTCGTGTGCCATAAATGTTGTGACTTTCCTGGCCTGAAGGCCGTCAATGTGTTGGACCCTTATTGGTGCACAGCGTCTCAATAACAGCAGTGGGGTTTGCTTCAACCAATGGTTACGAACATCCAGACGTCAATCAGCAAGGAGCATTTCTAGTCCTAGTTAGACAAAATCTACGTCAACACGTAAGACAAAACTACAATTCGTGTTGTAGAGAATGTACCTCCTCCTATACGTGTAACTTTCCAGTGGTATGCCTTGTAACTGATGAATGATCCGAGCGTGCTCCCTATTTCAAAGACGATGAGTTGCTTCAGAGGCAGACGCTTCGTGAAACACAAAAGTACCCTTTGACCTGTATCACAAGAACAACGGGTCTCACCTGAGTTCTCTGTACAGGTTACTTCCAAAACACACACACACTTTGTCCTAACATCACTTATTCAATGCTTGACCCTCAGACAAAATGTTACATGTACGCGCACAATCAGACAAGTATTAATTCTAAATCATTGACGGGCATATTAACATTGAATTACTGCAGCGAAATTGACTGCATCACGTTATATCGTATTAACAAGAAGTTATTTACAAATAAGCACCGTCTGCTTAACCGTGTATGTACACCGTACTATTGTTGCGTCATTCAAAACGAGTAGGCCGTTGCATGCTGGCGTCTGGGTCAAAATGTAGCAAATTCAAACCATTACGCTACAAATAATAAATCACGGCGTGTCGATGGCAACACAAGCAATCGTCATCAGGTGGGGCAAGCACAGCAGCAACAAGAAACTGCTGGAGTAGGCGCCTACTCCTTCAGCAGTTTCTCTTGCTGTGGTTGTCCCACCTGATGACGATTGCTTGTGTTGCGATCTAAACGCCGTGATCTGTTATGTTTCTACCCACGTGGTGACTTTACCGAAAGAACTCAAGAGTGTGGATTCCTGCAGTCATGAAAGCTTCGAATCAAGATTACCTACAAACAACACAACTGAGATGACGCATCAATCATCGCCCCCTACTGACAGGCTCTTGTCCACATGCAGGCCGGTGCAGGACCACCACCTTGTGCCACACAGGGGCAGCTGCTACTTGGGGATGCTCTTCGAGTGTTTCAGACGAGGTACGACACGAAACTATGAGTTGCTGAGGCGATAAAGCAAGCAACGTGTAAATGCAATTGTTATAACATAGTGAATGCTTGGGAGCTTATTGTCTCTCGCTCCTGGTTACAGATCTACCCAACCCATGGGCCCACAAAGTGTTCAACTTCACGTTCTTGTCATTAAAGGCCTGTGACAAAGGTGCATCTATTGTAGCGACATCGTCTCTGGCTTACACATCTACTGGGTCTCCACTTGACTTTGTATTGTCTCGGAGGAAGTCCACCCACACCTCCACTTCCACAAACTGCTGGGAGTTGCCTCGCTCTGCCTCACAGTAAGAATTCTCCTCCTGCTTCACGTTGCCTCCATCGATGTGAAGGTCCCATTTTGGAGTTGAATCTTCATCTTCACATTTTACCTTCACTTCTTCGCTCTTCACCATCACTTCTTCACATTTCACCTTCACTTCTTCACATTTCACCTTCACTTCTTCACTCTTCACCATCACTTCTTCACATTTCACCATCACTTCTTCGCTCTTCACCATCACTTCTTCGCTCTTTACCATCACTTCTTCACTCTTCACCATCACTTCTTCACATTTCACCATCACCTCTTCACATTTCACCTCGATACCTTTAAAAGTGTCCAAGCTGGGATTTTCTTCCGGTTCTTGTTTCATGAGGGATGGGCTCATTGCGGCACTTTGACTTTCACAAGCTGATTTCAGACTCCACTCCTTGTGGATCTTCTGATGCTTTTGTGTTCTCTGGTGTACTTGAAGATTTGATGAATGTGAAAATGCCTTCCCACACACACTGCACTTGAAGGGTTTCTCTCCCGTGTGTGTTCTCTGGTGTTTTTTAAGAGTAGATGAATCTGAAAATGTCTTCCCACACACACTGCACCTGAAGGGTTTCTCTCCCGTGTGTGTTTCTCTGGTGTCTTTTAAGAGCAAATGACTGTACAAATGCCTTCCCACATACAGTGCACTTGAAGGGTTTCTCTCCCGTGTGTGTTCTCTGGTGTGTTTTAAGAGCAGATGAATCTGAAAATGTCTTCCCACACACACTGCACTTGAAGGGTTTCTCTCCCGTGTGTGTTCTCTGGTGTTTTTTAAGAGCAGATGACTGTGCAAATGCCTTCCCACACACAGTGCACTTGAAGGGGTTCTCTCCCGTGTGTGTTCTCTGATGTTTTTCAAGAGTAGATGAATCTGAAAATGCCTTTCCACACACACTGCACTTGAAGGGTTTCTCTCCTGTGTGTGTTCTCTGGTGTGTTTTAAGAGCAGATGAATCTGAAAATGGCTTCCCACACACACTGCACTTGAAGGGTTTCTCTCCCGTGTGTGTTCTCTGGTGTGTTTTAAGAGCAGATGACTGTGAAAATGTCTTCACACACACACTGCACTTGAAGGGTTTCTCTCCCGTGTGTGTTCTCTGGTGTTTTTTAAGAGTAGATAAATCTGAAAATGCCTTCACACACACACTGCACTTGAAGGGTTTCTCTCCCGTATGTGTTCTCTGGTGTGTTTTAAGAGTAGATGAATCTGGAAATGTCTTCCCACACACAGTGCACTTGAAGGGTTTCTCTCCCGTGTGTGTTCTCTGGTGTATTTTAAGAGCAGATGACCGTGAAAATGCCTTCCCACACACACTGCACCTGAAGGGTTTCACTCCTGTGTGAGTTCTCTGGTGGGTCTGAAGAACTGATGGCCATGCAAATGCCTTGTCACACACACTGCACTTGAAGGGTTTCTCTCCTGTGTGTGTTCTCTGGTGTGTTTTAAGAGCAGATGAATCTGAAAATGGCTTCCCACACACACTGCACCTGAAGGGTTTCTCTCCCGTGTGTGTTCTCTGGTGTGTTTTAAGAGCAGATGACCGTGAAAATGTCTTCACACACACACTGCACTTGAAGGGTTTCTCTCCCGTGTGTGTTCTCTGGTGTTTTTTAAGAGTAGATGAATCTGAAAATGTCTTCCCACACACACTGCACCTGAAGGGTTTCTCTCCCGTGTGTGTTCTCTGGTGTGTTTTAAGAGCAAATGACTGTACAAATGCCTTCCCACATACAGTGCACTTGAAGGGTTTCTCTCCCGTGTGTGTTCTCTGGTGTGTTTTAAGAGCAGATGAATCTGAAAATGTCTTCCCACACACACTGCACTTGAAGGGTTTCTCTCCCGTGTGTGTTCTCTGGTGTTTTTTAAGAGCAGATGACTCTGCAAATGCCTTCCCACACACAGTGCACTTGAAGGGGTTCTCTCCCGTGTGTGTTCTCTGGTGTGTTTTAAGAGCAGATGAATCTGAAAATGTCTTCCCACACACAGTGCACTTGAAGGGTTTCTCTTCCGTGTGTGTTCTCTGGTGTTTTTTAAGAGTAGATGAATCTGAAAATGCCTTTCCACACACACTGCACTTGAAGGGTTTCTCTCCCGTGTGTGTTCTCTGGTGTGTTTTAAGAGCAAATGAATCTGAAAATGTCTTCCCACACACACTGCACTTGAAGGGTTTCTCTCCCGTGTGTGTTCTCTGGTGTGTTTTAAGAGCAAATGACTGTACAAATGCCTTCCCACATACAGTGCACTTGAAGGGTTTCTCTCCCGTGTGTGTTCTCTGGTGTGTTTTAAGAGCAGATGAATCTGAAAATGTCTTCCCACACACACTGCACTTGAAGGGTTTCTCTCCCGTGTGTGTTCTCTGGTGTTTTTTAAGAGCAGATGACTCTGCAAATGCCTTCCCACACACAGTGCACTTGAAGGGGTTCTCTCCCGTGTGTGTTCTCTGGTGTGTTTTAAGAGCAGATGAATCTGAAAATGTCTTCCCACACACAGTGCACTTGAAGGGTTTCTCTTCCGTGTGTGTTCTCTGGTGTTTTTTAAGAGTAGATGAATCTGAAAATGCCTTTCCACACACACTGCACTTGAAGGGTTTCTCTCCCGTGTGTGTTCTCTGGTGTGTTTTAAGAGCAAATGAATCTGAAAATGTCTTCCCACACACACTGCACTTGAAGGGTTTCTCTCCCGTGTGTGTTCTCTGGTGTCTTTGAAGATGAGATGACTCTGAAAATGCCTTTCCACACACACTGCACTTGAAGGGTTTCTCTCCTGTGTGTGTTCTCTGGTGTGTTTTAAGAGCAGATGAATCTGAAAATGGCTTCCCACACACACTGCACTTGAAGAGTTTCTCTCCCGTGTGTGTTCTCTGGTGTCTTTGAAGATGAGATGAATCTGAAAATGCCTTCCCACACACACTGCACCTGAAGGGTTTCTCTCCCGTGTGTGTTCTCTCGTGTGTTTTAAGAGCAGATGACCGTGAAAATGTCTTCACACACACACTGCACTTGAAGGGTTTCTCTCCCGTGTGTGTTCTCTGGTGTTTTTTAAGACTAGATGAATCTGAAAATGCCTTCACACACACTGCACTTGAAGGGTTTCTCTCCCGTATGTGTTCTCTGGTGTGTTTTAAGAGTAGATGAATCTGGAAATGTCTTCACACACACAGTGCACTTGAAGGGTTTCTCTCCCGTGTGTGTTCTCTGGTGTATTTTAAGAGCAGATGACCGTGAAAATGCCTTCCCACACACACTGCACCTGAAGGGTTTCACTCCTGTGTGAGTTCTCTGGTGGGTCTGAAGAACTGATGGCCATGCAAATGCCTTGTCACACACTGTGCACTTGAAGGGTTTCTCTCCTGTGCGAGTTCTCTGGTGCTGTGTCAAATTTCCAGTCCGATCGGTGCTGTATGCACGCTGGTCGCAATGCTGACTTGTCGTACCGAGCTGCTGTGCTGAGGGCCTTTGCTCCATCAGACCAGCGTCAGCTGCAGACAGAAAATAAGAATATCCACACCATCTACACGTCAGTATCGAGCCATGGAGGAATTAATATATACAGTCACACGTGACTTACACGTCTATATTCATTCATGTATTCACGACTAGCTGTACTACCCGGCTTCGCCCGGGACTTGGATCCACCACGTCCGGCCGCCTTTGTCTCCCCAGTGGTGATGTTCACACCACAAGTTACTCGTTTGAGGCTGAGTCGACCTAGGGGAGGCCCAGAAGCGGTTCAAATAATCGTCGCCGGTGGTGGCCGTGAGCGGGAATTGAACTCGGGTCGCCGGGTTCGTAGCGCGGCGTAGCGCTAACCGCTACACTGCAATGCGTTACGCTTACACACACACACAGACACACACACAACGCTAACCGCTACACTACAATGCGTTACTCTTCCACACACACACACACAGACACACACAGACACACACACACAGACACACACACACAGACACACACACACAGACACACAGACAAGGCTAACCGCTACACTACAATGCGTGACGCTTCCACGTGCGCGGGTCACGTGACAGATTTGACGTCACAGCTCACTTGCCGTGCAAACAATTCAATACATTATTGAGCTCCCCCCCCCCAACAAAAACACAAAAGTGTATTTGTATAATGTTTGCACGGTGTACAGTCTGGAAAGTACCCACATGGCAAATTTCCAGTTTGTTGCATGTCGGGAAGTACGCTAAACATTTTGAACAGACAACACACACAATCACAACTTTGCCTTTTATATATATTTGGAGATGCAGTGAAAAACTTTCCCAAATTCATCACGCGGTTTCAGTTTTTTGATTTTCAGTTAGATTTATTTTGGTTATAGTCCCGTGAGCCATTCGGCTTTTGAATCGGGTGCAACCACAACAAGCAACAAAACAAAAACACGACCGAGAAAAACATCTTACAGTGACTATGTGACTGTGCAAACAGCACTGTCATGACACGCAATGAGAGGGCAAATGTCAAATATTCCTGTAAGCCCTCGCATCTTCAACATTAATGTTGCCATAGAAACGTCGTGGGGTGTTTTGCTTCATTGTAAAAAAGAAATTTTTTTATCTGTTATTTTTATTTTATTTTCTATCTACGTGACTTTACCGAAAGAACCAAGAATATTAATTCCTGCAGTCACCAAAGTTTTAAGTCAAAACATTCACACACGTTGACAAAGCCTCACCTTGTGTTGTTGTGGGCAGGTCGCTTCTGATAACAAGAGCGGTATAGCAGCTCAAGCGGGCTTGGTCTGGTAACAAAAGAAAATAAAAACTGCGTGAATATTGACAATAAAACAAAGTTACAAAGTGGCGAGCCGGGTGAAGACAAATTAAACTTAAGCGAGATCATTAAAGTGAATGCAATCAGGCGAGGGCAGGAGGCAAGGCCCCGCGTGGCTAGGCCCCGCGTTGTAAAGTTCCAACCTGGACATCGATTCCCATGCTCGCTGCTACTCAATTGACATCCCTACGAGAGAGAGCGAGGCTCTACATTGGTAAACAACAACCACCACAACCACCACCACCACAACCGCGATGAGAATTTCTCACCTCGGATTTCAGTTCACGCACGGAGCGGCAGATTTCTGTTACCTCGTGACGTCACGCGGCAGCAGGAGATGACGTCACTTGCGTGGTACAAGAACACTCCCCTCCCGCAACGAGCGGGTTTTAATTTAAATAAATTATGTTAATGAGCCCGGCCCATACGTGGAGGGATGGGGCTTGGGTGCTGAACCCGTCGCAATAAACTCGCGACAGTAGACACGAATATATTATGTTAATGAGCCGCCAGTCACCGGGCGTAGCTTTGCCCAAATAAGGATTGTACTTGAACAGATAACGCAAGTTGACCCAGGCAGAGGTGACGTCACGCTCAAAGGCGCGGTAGACGGGGTGGGGTGAATACCTTGGTGACATGACGTCACTGGCGAGGTACACCTCCCCCTGGCGTTTCACGCCGATGAGGTATTGCTGAGTGGTCACGTTACAGAGCGGGATTGGAGTTTAAGTTGATTTAGATTCATTTTCCATTGCTCCCTCCCTTGAACTCAGCAACAACAACGTGGACATTGCATCCCACTGGGATTTTTAGCACACAGCGTTGGTGTACGGTGCTTTTTTCAGGAACATTTTGCTGTTTTTTTAATGTTTTTTCTGTTTGCAGAGTCACACAAAGTAGTCACTTTAAGATGTGTTTCTTGTTCTTGTTTGTGTTTGTTGTGGTTGCACTTGATTCAAGAGCCGAATGGCTCACAGGGGTATACCAAATATATATAAACTGAAACTATTGTGTACACACTGTGTGTGTATGTAAACACTGTGTGTCACTGTGTATGTGTCACTGTGCCTGGCACAAGCGTCGTGGTGATGTCACCGCCACTTAGTGGCGAATGGCGTTTGTTGTTGTGTCACTGTGTGTGTGTACACTGTGTGTGTACACTATGTGTCACTGTGTGTGTATATACACTGTGTGTGTACACTGTGTGTATACACTGTATGTGTGTACACTGTGTGTGTACAGTGTATACACTGTGCGTGTACAGTGTGCTTGTACACTGTGTGTACACTGTGTATAGACTATGTGTGTACGCTGTGTGTATACACTGTGTGTGTGTACACTGTGTGCATGTGTACACTGTGTGTACACTGTGTGTACATTGTGTGTGTACACTGTGTGTGTGTACACTATGTGTACACTGTTTGTGTCCGAACCCCCGGCAAGGCCATCTACTTAATGACGAAAGAAAATTCACACGAAATGTCCTTTTCAATGAAGTCTTCCAGATGTAAATTGATACAAGCTTTTAATGACGAAATAAAATCATCTAATTCAAAACACAACACGAATCAAAGATGTTTCATTTTAAAACTTCAAAAAGGAGCACGGGGTACTTGCGTGAATGCGTCCTTCGTGTGCCGTAAATGTTGTGACTTTCCTGGCCTGAAGGCCGTCAATGTTTTGGACCATTATTGGTGCACAGCATCTCAACAACAGCAGTGGGGTTTGCTTCAACCGATAGGTAACGAACATCCAGACGTGAATCAGCAAGGAGCATTTCTAGTCCTAGTTAGACAAAATCTACGTCAACACGTAAGACAAAACTACAATTCGTGTTGTAGAGAATGTACCTCCTCCTATACGTGTAACTTTTAAGTGGTATGGCTTGTAACTGATGAATGATCCGAGCGTGCTCCCTGTTTCAAAGACGATGAGTTGCTCCAGAGGCAGACGCTTCGTGAAACACAAGAGTTATCTGTACAGGTTACTTCCAAAACACACACACACACTTTGTCCTAACTGTCCCTAACATCACTTATTCAATGTGTGACCCTCAGACAAAATATTACATGTACGCGCACAATCAGACAAGTATTCATTCTAAATCATTGACGGGCATATTAGCAACATTGAATTACTGCAGCGAAATTGACTGCATCACGTTACATCGTATTAACAAGAAGTTATTTACAAATACGTACCGTCTGCTTAACAGTGTATGTACAACGTACTATTGTTGCGTCATTCAAAACGAGTAGGCCGTTGCATGCTGGCGTCTGGGTCAAAATGTAGCAAACTCTAAACATTACGCTACAAATAATAGATCACGGAGTTTCGATGGCAACACAACCAATCGTCATCAGGTGGGACAAGCACAGCAGCAAGAAGAAGAAACTGCTGGAGTAGGCGCCTACTACTTCAGCAGTTTCTCTTGCTGTGGTTGTCCCACCTAATGACGATTGCTTGTGTTGTGATCTAAACGCCGTGATCTGTTATGTTTCTACCCACGTGGTGACTTTACCGAAATAACTCAAGAGTGTGGATTCCAGCAGTCACGAAAGCTTCGAATCAAGATTACCTACAAACTACACAACTGAGATGACGCATCAATCATCGCCCCCTACTGACAGGCTCTTGTCCACATGCAGGCCGGTGCAGGGCCACCACCTTGTGCCACACAGGGGCAGCTGCTACTTGGGGATGCTCTTCGAGTGCTTCAGACGAGGTACGACACAAAACTCCGAGTTGCCGAGGCGATAAAGCAAGCACCGTGTAAATGCAAATATTATAACATAGTGAATGCTTGGGAGCTTATTGTCTCTCGCTCCTGGCTAGAGATCTACCCAACCCACAGGTTCACAAAGATTGGCCGCCCTTACTCTGCAGGTTGCACCTAGGAGCTGAGTGTCCAACTTCACGTTCTTGTCATTAAAGGCCTGTGACAAAGGTGCATCTATTGGAGCAACATCGTCTCTGGCTTACACATCTACCGGGTCACCACTTGACTTTGTATTGTCTAGGACAGTGGTTCTTAACCTTGTTGGAGGTACCGAACCCCACCAGTTTCATATGCGCATTCACCGAACCCCTCTTTAGTGAAAAATAAAATGTGATTTTTTTCAAATTCAAGACATAGATATGTTTTTTACTGGTACACAAAATGAGCCGTGCATGAACATTACCTTGTTCAAAGAATAAAACCAACACAATGCATAAACTCACAACAAATTACATACCTGGAAATCAATGTGACTTCTGCTGTTGCCTTTGAGAGATCAGTTCAGATATGCGTGGCTTCACCTTGGCAAGTGCCACTCTCATGTCATTTTCACAGCAAAGTCTGTTCCTTTTCTTCGTTTTTATGTCCAGCATCCTCGAAAAGGATTGCTCACAAAGATATGTTGTAACAAATGGTATAAAAAAATCCAGGGCTTTCTTAGCAATAACTGGATACTTGTTCATTTGTCGACACCAAAACGTTGAGAGCGTTGTTGTTCTGAAGAGTTGCTGTTGAACCTGGCTCTGCTGAATTTCAATGATTTCGTCGAGGAATTCATCATTGACATCTGCTGTTTCAACAGCAAACGTGAACGGCTGTCTCACCCATTCTGGATATGACTCTCTTGTAGGGAAATATCCGTCGAGAGACTTTGCAAGCTCATCTAAGTGCGTGGCAATTGTTTGCTTCAGTTCCGTGGATACAGAAATATCTCCGATTCCAGACACATCTTCGATCTTACTTGCACAGTCGTCCAGAAGCGGGAAGTTTGCGAAGTTATTGTTCTCTGTTCGTCGTTTCCATAACGGTAGCTTTTTTTGAAAAGCCTTTAGGTGTTCTTCCGCTTCCATGATATTGACTCCACCACCCTGCATCTGCTGATTGAGATGATTGAGAGCTGCGAATATATCAGCCATGTACGCTAAAATGAGAATGAACTCAGGATTTTTGAAGCAATCTGCATGGCAGTGTTGGTGCTCTTGCAAAAACAGGGCTAATTCCACACGCATGGCAAAAACACGATTCAACACCTGTCCCCGGGATAACCACCGAATATTAGAATGGAGCAGAAGTACCTCAAATTCAGAGCCCATTTCTTTGCACAGCTCACTGAAGATGCGGTGCCTCAGAGCACTTTTTCGCACATAGTTCACACATTCCACCACAGTTTTTAATACTTCTGCCATTTTTGGAGGTAAGGTTTTTGTTGCCAACGCATGCCTGTGCAGAATACAATGCGTCACAATGATGTGTGGTGCATCGGCCTTTACTAGCGCACCAAAACCAGACTTTCTTCCCAGCATGACTGGAGCTCTGTCCATACAAACTGCAGAAACCATATCCCATTAAAGATTGTTGTCTCTGAAGAAGTCATCCACAAGCTTCTTCACATCGGCTGCCTTCGTTGTTGTTGTAAGAGGCTTACAAAATAAAAACTCTTCTTTTATCATGTCGTCTTTCACATAGCGTACAAAAACAGCAAGCTGGCTTAGATCAGAAACGTCTGTGGTTTCGTCGAGTTGAAGGCTGAATTTTGCCGGGCTTGAAATCAGATCCGCGACTACTTGAGCCAAGATGTCTTTACTCATGTCTTCTATTCTGTCACTGACGGTGTCATTTGAAAGGGGAATTTGGGATAATTTACCTTCGGCCGCTGTTCCGAGTATCAGATTCGCCATCTTTAATGCAGCTGGTTTCACAAGTGTTTCACCAATGGTGTGTGGCTTGCCCTGCTTTGCGATCAGGTAAGCAACTTCGTACGATGCTGTCAGGATCGGTTTGTTAACAGGTACAAATCCAAGAGCAGGCAGAGTGGCCCTTTCATCGAATCTGGCTCTCTTCACCCTGAATTCAGCAAGTGTTGTGTTCTTGTATTCCCCGTCTCCATGCAGCTTCAAGAAGTGTTCCTTTAGTTTTGCCGGTGCAAGACTAGAGTTGCTCAACTTGGCGTTGCAAATCATGCAGATAGGACGCTCACTCCCATCACGTTCCATGATACATGAGAATCCATGTTGTACATATTCGTCCGACCACTTTCTTCTTTTGCCCGACATAGTTAGTATGGATAAAATATTAAAGAAATCACACGACGTACGACAACAACAGTCACACGTTGACTACTGAGTACGCACTAAATTCTCCGCAGCGCTGATTGGCCAAGCAGTGTAGCATGATCATCTGCAGCCAGTGATGGCCAAGCGGGCCGTGTGTGTCATCACAAATTTACACAATAATTCAAGTGTGTCCGGACCTCCGTGGCTGGGGCTCTGCCGAACCCCTGAGATCGACTCACCGAACCCCTGGGGTTCGATCGAACCCAGGTTAAGAACCACTGGTCTAGGAGGAAGTCCACCCACACCTCCACTTCCACAAACTGCTGGGAGTTGCCTCGCTCTGCCTCACAGTCAGAATTCTCCTCCTGCTTCACGTTGCCTCCAACGATGTGAAGGTCCCATTTTGGAGTTGAATCTTCATCTTCACAGTTCACCTTCACTTCTTCGCTCTTCACCATCACTTCTTCACATTTCACCTTCACCTCTTCATATTTCACCTCGATACCTTTAAAAGTGTCCAAGCTGGGATTTTCTTCCGGTTCGTGTTTCATGAGGGATGGGCTCATGGTGGCACTTTGACTTTCACAAGCTGATTTCAGACTCCGCTCCTTGTGGATCTTCTGATGCTTTTGTGTTTTCTGGTGTACTTGAAGATGTGGTTGCTGTGCAAACGTTATCCTGCACGGAGTGCACCTGAAGGGTTTCTCTCCTGTGTGTTCTCTGGTGTACTTGAAGATTTGATGAATCTGCAAACGCCTTCCCACACACACTGCACTTGAAGGGTTTCTCTCCTGTATGAGTTCTCTGGTGTTCTACAAGAAGAGCTGAACGTGTAAACCCCTTCACGCACACACTGCACTTGAAGGGTTTCTCTCCCGTGTGTGTTCTCTGGTGTATTACAAGAGCAGATGAATATGCAAACACCTTTCCACACACACTGCACCTGAAGGGTTTCTCTCCCGTGTGTGTTCTCTTGTGTTCTACAAGATTAGATGACTGTGCAAACGCCTTCCCACACACACTGCACTTGAAGGGTTTCTCTCCCGTGTGTGTTCTCTGGTGTATTACAAGAGCAGATTAATGTGCAAACGCCTTCCCACACACTCTGCACTTGAAGGGTTTATCTCCCGTGTGTGTTCTCTGGTGTATTACAAGAGTAGATGAATGTGCAAACGCCTTCCCACACACTCTGCACTTGAAGGGTTTATCTCCCGTGTGTGTTCTCTGGTGTATTACAAGAGTAGATGAATGTGCAAACGCCTTCTCACACACACTGCACTTGAAGGGTTTCTCTCCTGTGTGAGTTCTCTCGTGCCGTGTGAAATCTCCAGTCCGATCCGTGCTGTATGCACACCGGTCGCATTGGAGCCTTGTCCTACCGAGCTGCGCTGAGTGCATTTGCTCCATCAGACCAATTCTGCAGAGGAAGCGTCAGAGGAAGCGTCAGCTGCAGACAGAAAAAAATAATATCCACACCATCTACACGTCAGTATCGAGGCACAGAGGAATGCATATATAGTCACATGTGACTTACACGTCTATACTTATTCATATATTCAGGATGTAGTAAAAACGTTTCCCAAATTCATCACAGGGCTGTTATGGCACACAATGAGAGGGCAAATGGTTATAAATATGCCGGGAAGTCCTCTTATCTTCAAAATGAATGTTCACCCAAAACTCCAAGCACACAATTTCGGCGGTCTGGCTACAAAAGGAATATTCATGAGAGCTAAATTCAGCTGACCTAGCAAAGGGTGTTGAAAACAATACTATTTGTGTTATGCAGACATTCATAAATTAATGAATCCAGGCTCAGATGTCCTTGAATGCTGGGATGAACAGTTCCGACTTCAGCTGCATGTGTGTGCTATGTTAACTTCCTGTTTCCATTCTCATAAAGAGTTCCAGAGGAAAACAAAAATCAACTATTGTTGTGATATAACCTCCGTGTTCAACAGAGTTAATAGACTTTACTGCAAACACAAACTGTACACTGTCACTGGGAAAACAGGCGGTGGCGTGTCTAGAATCACGCCTGGCCACCTTCATCTGCTCGGTATGATTGCTTTCTCACTCCACCAAGTAATTAATTGAGGATCAACAAACATAGCCGAGGCTAACTGGAGTTTGCGTGTCTCTCTCCGTGGTGAGATGTTAACTACCTCACCTGGTATACAGGAAGTCGTGGGTTCGATCCCGACCCTGACGCCTGCTGTATATTTGGAGTTTGCGCGTCTCTCCGTATAGCGTCTTTGACCGATAGACATTGACACACGTATTCTTGCTGATTTCGGTAAAGTTACGTAGATAGAAAATAACAATAACAGATAATACAATTACATTAAATAAAGACTACTTGTGTTGCGATCAAAACGACGTGAGTTTTTTTGCTTTATTTACAATTATTTGCTTATTTGTATTGTTATTTTCATTTAATTTTCTATCTATGTGACTTTACCGAAAGAACCAAGAATATTAATTCCTGCAGTCACCAAAGTTTTAAGTCAAAACATTCACACACGTTGACAAAGCCTCACCTTGTGTTGTTGTGGGCAGGTCGCTTCTGATAACAAGAGCGGTATAGCAGCTCAAGCGGGCTTGGCCTGGTGAAAAAAATAAAAACTGCGTGAATATTGACACTAAAACAAAGTTACAAAGTGGCGAGCCGGGTGAAGACAAATCAAACTTAAGCGAGATAATTAAAGTGAATGCAATCAGGCGAGGGCAGGAGGCAAGGCCCCGCGTTGAAAAGTTCCAACCTGGACATCGATTCCCATGCTCGCTGCTACTCAACTGACATCCCTACGAGAGAGAGAGCGAGGCTCTACCTTGGTAAACAACAACCACCACAACGACCACCACCACCACAACGATGAGAATTTCTCACCTCGGATTTCAGTGCAAGCGCGCACACGGCAGCTTCCTGTTACCTCGCGACAGCAGGAAGTAGAATGACGTCACTTCCCTCCAACGAGCGTCTCTGTAACTGAATAAATTATGTTAATGAGCACGGCCCACATGTTGAGGGATGGGGGCGTGGACGCTGAACCCATCGCAACAAACTCGCGACGGCTTTAACGGACACATTATGTAATGAGCCACAAGTCACTGGGCGTAGCTTTGCCCAAATAAGGATTGCCACTGGACCGATATCGGCAGCTACCCAAGCGGAGGTGACGCCACGCTCAAGAGCTCGGTGGACGGGGGTGGGGTGAATACCTTGGTGACATAACGTCACTAGCGAGGCACACCTTCCCCTGGCGTTTCACACCGATGAGATCATGCTGAGTGGTGACGTCACAGAGTGGGGATGGAGTTTAAGTTGATTTAAATTCATTTTCCATTGCTCCATCTCATGAACAGAGACCCCTTGCGTGCGTGAGCTCAGCAACTACAACGTGGACATTAGTGTGTGTACACACTGTTTCTGTGTGTACACACTGTGTGTGTGTACACTATGTGTATACACTGTGTGTGTGTAAACTGTGTATACACAGTGTGTATACTGTGTGTGTGTACACACTGTGTCTACACTGTGTGTGTGTACACTGTGTGTGTACACTGTGTGTGTACACACTGTGTGTGTGCCTGTATCTCTGTGTGTGCCTGTGTCTCTGTGTGTGCCTGTGTGTGACACCTGATGATGATTGCTTGTGTTGCAGTCGAAACGTCGTGAGAATGTAATTGTTTTATATTTTTGTTATTTTGTTTCCCTTCTACGTGACTTTACCAAAAGAACCAAGAATAAATATCAAATCTATGTTTTCAAGTAAATACATTTTGGGTAGTGAATAAATTATTGTCTAAATAAGCTACACATGACGAATTGTAGGCAATTATAGTAACAATCAAAGACATTTTTAAACAATCACGTGGTCCCTGTAGTCGCCGTTAGAGACACAAAATCTGATTGAAAACAGTTCATCAACATATATGAATACATTGATTCGAATAAGCAGAGTTAATTTCCTATTTATGGCATGCCAGCTATGTGTCAGTTATCGATATCAACATCACCTTATAAAAGAATAACATTTAAAAAATAAGCGCACAACTATATCCATGATGAACGCTGCACTTTCCGTTGTTTTCATGCAGGGGGCGCTGTAAACCTACACGCGCCCCCTGCAAATGACGGACGTGCTGGGACAGACGATCGATTACGTTGGAATTGATCTGCAGACGACCAGCAGCTCCGTGTCGCCTCGTCTCGATCCCGCGATCCCAACCAGGTGAAAGTCCGCATCGAACCGGCCGTCTACTTAACGACGAGAGAAAATTCACACCAAATGTCCTTCTCAACGAAGTCTTCCAGATGTAAAATGAACTTTTAATGAAGAACGAATGTAAATCAAAACACAACACAATTCAAAGATGTTTCATTTTAAAACTTCAAAACGGAGCATGGGGTACTTGCGTGAATGCGTCCTTCGTGTGCAAATGTTGTGACATTCCTGGCCTGAAGGCCGTCAATGTGTTGGACCATTATTGGTGCCCAGCGTCTCAACAACAGCAGTGGGGTTTGCTTCAACCGATAGGTACGAACATCCAGACGTGAATCAGCAAGGAGCATTTCTAGTCCCAGTTAGACAAAATCTACGTCAACACGTAAGACAAAACTACAATTCGTGTTGTAGAGAATATACCTCCTCCTATAGTGTAACTTTTAAGTGGTATGCCTTGTAACTGATGAATGATCCGAGCGTGCTCCCGATTTCAAAGACAATGAGTTGCTCCAGAGGCAGACGCTTCGTGAAACACAAAAGTACCCTTTGAAAAGTATCACAAGAACAACGGGTCTCACCCGAGTTCTCTGTACAGGTTACTTCCAAACACACACACACACTTTGTCCTAACATCACTTATTCAATGTTTGACCCTCAGACAAAATGTTCCATGCACGCGCACAATCAGACAAGTATTCATTCTAAATCATTGACGGGCATATTAACAAAATTGAATTTCTGCAGCGAAATTGACTGCATCACCTTACATCGTATTAACAAGAAGTAATTTTACAAATACGCACCGTCTGCTTAACCGTGCATGTACAACGTACTATTGTTGCGTCATTCAAAACGAGTAGGCCGTTGCATGCTGGCGCCTGGGTCAAAATGTAGCAAATTCTAAACATTATGCTACAAATAATCGATCACGGCACTTCGATGGCAACACAAGCAATCGTCATCAGGTGGGACAAGCACAGCAGCAATAAGAGGAAACTGCTGGAGTAGGCGCCTACTACTTCAGCAGTTTCTCTTGCTGTGGTTGTCCCACCTGAAGACGATTACTTGTGATGTAATCTAAACGCCGTGATCTGTTATGTTTCTACCCACGTGGTAACTTTACCGAAAGAACTCAAGAGTGTGGATTCCTGCAGTCACGAAAGCTTCGAATCAAGATTACCTACAAACTACACAACTGAGATGACGCATCAATCATCGCCCCCTACTGACAGGCTCTTGTCCACATGCAGGCCGGTGCAGGGCCACCACCTTGTGCCACACAGGGGCAGCTGCTACTTGGGGATGCTCTTCGAGTGCTTCAGACGAGATACAAAACTCCGAGTTGCTGAGGCGGTTAAGCAAGCACCGTGTAAATGCAATTATTATGATAACATAGTGAATGCTTGGGGGTTTATTGTCTCTCGTTCCTGGTTAGAGATCTACCCAACCCACGGGCCCACAAAGATTAGCCGCCCTTACTCTGCAGGATAAACCTAGGAACTGAGTGTTCAACTTCACATTCTTGTCATTAAAGGCCTGTGACAAAGGTGCATCTATTGGAGCGACATCGTCTTTGGCTTACACATCTACCGGGTCTCCACTTGACTTTGTATTGTCTAGGAACAAGTCCACCCACACCTCCACTTCCACAAACTGCTGGGAGTTGCCTCGCTCTGCCTCACAGTCAGAATTCTCCTCCTGCTTCACGTTGCCTCCATCAATGTGAAGGTACGATTTTGGAGTTGAATCTTCATCTTCACATTTCACCTTCACTTCTTCGCTATTCACCATCACTTCTTCCCTCTTCACCATCACCTCTTCATATTTCACCTTGATACTTTAAAAGTGTTAAAGCTGGGATTGTTTCCGGTTTGTGTTTCACGAGGGATGGGCTTATTGTGGCACTTTGACTTTCACAAGCTGATTTCAGACTCCACTCCTTACAGATCTTCTGATGCTTGTGTTCTCTGGTGTACTTGAAGATTTTATGAATGTGCAAACGCCTTCCTGCAGAGTGCACCTGAAGGGTTTCTCTCCCATGTGTGTTCTCTGGTGTACTTGAAGATGTGGTGACTGCAAAAACATCATCCCGCACAAAAAGCACCTGAAGGGTTTCTCTCCTGTGTGTTCTCTGGTGTTTTTTAAGAGGAGATGACCGTGAAAATTCCTTCCCACACACAGTGCACTTGAATGGTTTCTCTCCCGTGTGTGTACTCTGGTGTCTTTGCAGATTTGATGAATGTGCAAACGCCTTCCCGCACATCATACACCTGAAGGGTTTCACTCCCGTGTGTGTTCTCTGGTGTGTTACAAGATTACATGAATCTGAAAATGCGTTCCCACACACAGTGCACTTGAAGGGTTTCTCTCCTTTGTGTGTTCTCTGGTGTTTTTTAAGAACTGATGGGCATGCAAATGCCTTCCCACACACGGTGCACTTGAAGGGTTTCTCTCCTGTGTGTTCTTTGGTGGGTCTGAAGAACTAATGGCCGTGCAAATGCCTTCCCACACACACTGCACTTGAAGGGTTTCTCTCCCGTGTGTGTTCTCTGGTGTACTTGAAGATGTGATGACTGTGCAAACGCCTTCCCGCACAGAGTACACCTGAAGGGTTTCTCTCCCGTGTGTGTTCTCTGGTGTTTTTTAACAACAGATGACTGTGAAAATGCCTTCCCACACACAGTGCACTTGAAGGGTTTCTCTCCTGTGTGTGTTCTGTGGTGGGTCTGAAGAACAGATGGCCAAGTAAATGCCTTCCCACACAAAGTGCACTTGAAGGGTTTCTCCTGTGTGTGAGTTCTCTGGTGCCGTGTCAAATTTCCAGTCCGATCCGAGCTGTACGCACGCTGGTCGCATTGTTGACTTGTCATACCGAGCTGCGCTGAGTGCATTTGCTCCATCAGACCAATTCTGCGGAGGAAGCGTCAGAGGAATCGTCAGCTGCAGACAGAAAGAAATAATATCCACACCATCTACATGACAGTATCGAGGCACAGAGGAATGCATATATAGTCACATGTGACTTACACGTCTATACTTATTCATATATTCAGGATGTAGTAAAACGTTTCCCAAATTCATCACAGGGCTGTGATGGCACAGAATGAGAGGGCAAATGGTTATAAATATGCCTGGAAGCCCTCGTATCTTCAAAATGAATGTTCACCCAAAACTCTAAGCACACAATTTCGGCAGTCTGGCTACAAAAGGAATATTTATGAGAGCTAAATTCAGCTGACACAGCAAAGGGTGTTGAAAACAATACTATTTGTGTTAGGCAGAAATGCATAAATTAATGTTCATTCACAACATAGAGGTGTGAATCCAGGCTCAGATGTCCTTGAATGCTGGGATGAACAGTTCCGACTTCAGCTGAATGTGTGTGCTGTGTTAACTTCCTGTTTCCATTCATATAAAGTGTTCCAGAGGAAAACAAAAGTAAACTATTGTTACGCTATAACCTCCGTGTTCAACAGAGTTAATAGACGTTACTGCAAACACAAACTGTACACTGTCACTGGGTAAACAGGCGGTGGCGTGTCTAGAATCACGCCTGGCCACCTTAATCTGCTTGGCATTAATGCTTCCTCACTCCACCAAGTAATTAATTGAGGATTAATGAACATAGCCGAGGCTAACTGGTGAGATGTTAACTACCTCACTTGGTATACAGGAAGTCGTGCGTTCGATCACAACTCTGACGCCTGCTGTATATTTGGAGTTTGCGCGTCTCTCCGTCTATCGTCTTTGACCGATAGACATTGACACACGTATTCTTGTTTCTTTCGGTAAAGTTACGTAGACAGATAATAACAATAACAGATAATACAATTACATTAACTAGAGACTACTTGTGTTGCGATCAAAACGTGGGTTTTTTTGCTTTATTTACTATTTTTATGTTTATTATGTTATTGTTATTTTATTTTCTATCTACGTGACTTTACCGAAAGAACCAAGAATATTAATTCCTGCAGTCACGAAAGTTTTAAGTCAAAACATTCACACACGTTGACAAAGCCTCACCTTGTGTTGTTGTGGGCAGGTCGCTTCTGATAACAAGAGCGGTATAGCAGCTCAAGCGGGCTTGGCCTGGTGAAAAAATAAAAACTGCGTGAATATTGACAATGAAACAAAGTTACAAAGTGGCGAGCCGGGTGAAGACAAATTAAACTTAAGCGAGATAATTAAAGTAAACGCAATCAGGCGAGGGCGCGAGGCAAGGCCCCAGGTGGCTAGGCCCCGCGTTGTAAAGTTCCAACCTGGACATCGATTCCGATGCTCGCTGCTACTCAATTGACATCCCTACGAGAGAGAGAGGCTCTACCTTGGTAAACAACAACCACCACCACCACAACAACAACCACCACCACCACAACGACCACCACCACCACAACGATGAGAATTTCTCACCTCGGATTTCAGTGCAAGCGCGCACACGGCAGCTTCCTGTTACCTCGCGACAGCAGGAAGTAGTATGACGTCACTTCCCTCCCACGAGCGGCTCAGTAACTGAATAAATTATGTTAATGAGGCCGGCCCATATGTCGAGGAATGGGGGCGTGGGCGCTGAACCCGTCGCAATAAACTCGCGACGGCTTTAACGGACACATTATGTTAATGAGCCACCAGTCACTGGGCGTAGCTTTGCCCAAATAAGGATTGCCACTGGACGGATATCGGCAGTGACCCAAGCGGAGGGGACGTCACGCTCATGAGCGCGGTGGACGGGGGAGGGGTGAATACCTTGGTGACATGACGTCACTAGCGAGCTACACACCCCCCCTGGCGTTTCACGCCGATGAGGTAATGCAGAGTGGTGACGTCACAGAGTTGGAGTTTAAGTTGATTTAGATTCATTTTCCATTGCTCTCTCCCTTGGGTGTGTGAGCTCAGCTACAACAACGTGGACATTATTGTGTATACACTGTGTGTGTGTACACTGTGTATGTACACTGTGTGTATACACTGTGTCACTGTGTGTCACTGTGTGTCGCTGTGTGTCACTGTGTGTGTGTACACTGTGTGTATATATACAGTGTTCCCTGTGTGTGTACACTGTGTATACCGTTTGTATAGTGTGTGTGTACACTGTGTGTACAATGTGTACATTGTGTGTGTACACTGTATGTACACTGTGTGTGTACAGTGTGTGTACACTGTGTGTACACTGTGTGTGTACACTGAGTGTGCACACTGTGTGTGTACACTGTATGTACACACACAGTATACGTACACTGTGTGTGTACAGTGTGTACACTCTGTGTACACTGTGTGTGCACACTGTGTGTGTGTACACTGTATGTACACACACACAGTGTACACTGTGTGTGTGTACACTGTTTGTGTCCGCATTGAACCGAACCCCCGGCAAGGCCATCTACTTAATGACGAGAGAAAATTCACACGAAATGTCCTTTTCAATGAAGTCTTCCAGATGAAAATTGATACAAGCTTTTAATGAAGAAATAAAATCATCTAATTCAAAACACAACACAATTCAAAGATGTTTCATTTTAAAACTTCAAAACGGAGCAAGGGGTGCTTGTGTGAATTCGTCCTTCGTGTGCAAATGTTGTGACTTCCCTGGCCTGAAGGCCGTCAATGTGTTGGACCATTAAATGGTGCACAGCGTCTCAACAACAGCAGTGGGGTTTGCTTCAACTGATAGGTAACGAACATCCAGACGTTAATCAGCAAGGTGCATTTCTAGTCCCAGTTAGACAAAATCTACGTCAACATGTAAGACAAAACTACAATTCGTGTTGTAGAGAATGTACCTCCTCCTATACGTGTAACTTTCAAGTGGAATGCCTTGTAACTGATGAATGATCCGAGCGTGCTCCCTATTTCAAAGACAATGAGTTGCTCCAAATGCTTCGTGGAACACAAAAACACCGTTTGACCTGTATCACAAGAACAACGGGTCTCACCTGAGTTCTCTGTACAGGTTACTTCCAAACACACACACACACACACTTTGTCCAAACATCACTTATTCAATGTTTGACCCTTACCGATCAAATGTTACAAGTATGCACAAAACCAGACAAGTATTCATTCTAAATTATTGACAGGCATATTAACAAAATTGGATTACTTCAGTGAAATATCCTGCATCACGTTACATCGTATTAACAAGAAGCTTTTACAAAAAAGTTGCAAAGTCTGCTTCACAGTGTATGTAAAACATACTATTGTCATTCAAAACGAGGCCATTGCATGCTGGTGTCTGAGTGAAAATGTAGCAAATTCTAAACATTACCTACAAACTACACAACTGAGATGACACATCAATCATCGCCCCCTACGGACAGGCTCTTGTCCACATGCAGGCCGGTGCAGGGCCACCACCTTGTGCCACACAGGGGCAGCTGCTACTTGGGGATGCTCTTCGAGTGTTTCAGAAGAGGTACGACACAAAACTCCGAGTTGCTGAAGTGGTTAAGCAAGCACCATGAATGCTTGGGAGCTTATTGGCTCTTGCTCCTGGTTAGAGATCTACCCAACCCACGGGCCCACAAAGACTGGCCGCCCTTACTCTGCAGGATGAACCTAAGAAATGAGTGTTCAACTTCACGTTCTTGTCATTAAAGGCCTGTGACAAAGGTGCATCTATTGTAGCGACATCGTCTTAGGCTTACACATCTACCAGGTCTCCACTTGACTTTGTATTGTCTAGGAGCAAGTCCACCCACACCTCCACTTCCACAAACTGCTGGGAGTTGCCTCGCTCTGCCTCAGTCAGAATTCTCCTCCTGCTTCACGATGTGAAGGTCCCATTTTGGAGTTGAATCTTCATCTTCACATTTTACCTTCACTTCTTCGCTCATCACTTCTTCACATTTCACCTTCACCTCTTCATATTTCAGCTTCACTTCTTCATATTTCACCTTTATACCTTAAAAGTGTCTAAGCTGGGATTTTCGTCCGGTTCTTGTTTCATGAGGGATGGGCTCATTGCAGCACTTTGACTTCACAAGCTGATTTCAGACTCCACTCCTTGTGGATCTTCTGATGCTTCTGTGTTCTCTGGTGTACTTGAAGATTTGATGACTGTGCAAACGCTTTCCCGCACAGAGTGCACTTGAAGGGTTTCTCTCCCGTGTGTGTTCTCTGGTGTTTTTAAAGAGATGACCGTGAAAATGCCTTCCCACACACACTGTACTGGAAGGGTTTCTCTCCCGTGTGTGTTCTCTGGTGTAATACGAGATTATATGACTGTGTAAACGCCATCCCACACACACTGCACCTGAAGGGTTTCTCTCCCGTGTGTGTTCTCTAGTGTTTTACAAGAGCAGATGGATCTGAAAATGTCTTCCCACACACACTGCACTTGAAGGGTTTCTCTCCCGTGTGTGTTCTCTGGTGTACTTTAAGATGTGGTGACTGTGCAAACGCCTTCCCGCACAGAGTGCACCGGAAGGGTTTCTCTCCCGTGTGTTCTCTGGTGGGTCTGAAGAACTGATGGCCATGCAAATGCCTTGTTACACACAGTACATTTGAAGGGTTTCTCTCCTGTGCGAGTTCTCTGGTGCCATGTCAAATTTCCAGTCCGGTCCGTGCTGTATGCACGCTGGTCGCATTGTTGACTTGTCGTACCGAGCTGCGCTGAGTGCCTTTGCTCCATCAGACCAATTCTGCAGAGGAAGCGTCAGCTGCAGACAGTGTACACTGCGTGTACACTGTGTACACTGTGTGTTTGTACACTGTGTGTGTGTACGCTGTGTGTGTGTACACTGTTTGTGTGTGTGTGTACACTGTGTGTGTGTACACTGTGGGGGGCAGTCATCTCAGTCGACCAATGGGCATCTTTTCATCAATTTATTACTTTCCAATTTTTCTTATCTACGTGACTTTACCGAAAGAAGCAAGACTGTAAATGTTAACGAGCTGCACCACGCTGTGTGGGAGCTGCCTGGCCTGTCGCTCCGCACGAAGCTGCGTGGAGCCTCTGCGTGGAAGTTCTGCGCCGGTGAGAAACTCTCTCAGTCTGACCCCCACCCCCATCCCTCCACGCAGATTGAGGCGAGCCGAGTGGTGGCGCATTCTGTTTTGACTCAAAACGTTCGCGACTGCAGGAATTAACGTTCTTGGTTCTTTCCGTCAAGTCACGTAAATTAAAAAAATGTTACATTGAAGAAAAAAATAAATTGACGATTTAAATAATAAAAATAAACGCGTTTTTTTCTTTCTTTTTGTTTTCTATTTACGTGACTTTACCAAAAGAACCAAGAATGTGGTAGCACATTCTCTATTTATTGCAGAGGTTCAAGGTTAAAATCCGACAGGCACACCTGGCTACCCCAGCAACATTCACCACAATATGCGCAGTCTGCTAAACGGCAGATGTAAAATATAACGTTGTGTCATTCACAACGCACAGGTCATTGCATGTTGGTCTCACGGTAAAAATTGGGGTAATTCCAAACATTATCGAGAAACTCCACAACGGAGAAACGCACCCCATGTACCAACGACGGAGGCGCAGGGACAGACGCTCGATTACGTTGGAATCGATCTGCAGACGGCCAGCAGCTCCGTGTCGCCTTATCTCGATCCTGCAATCCCAAACAGGTGAAAGTACGCATCGAACCGAACCCCCGGCAAGGCCGTCTACTTAACGACGAGAGAAAATTCACACGAAATGTCCTTCTCAACGAAGCCTTCCGGGTGTAAAATGAACTTTTAAGCTTTTAATAAAGAAATAACAATCATCTAATTCAAAACACAACACGATTCAAAGATGTTTCATTTTAAAACTTCAAAACGGAGCACCGGGTGCTTGCGTGAATGCGTCCTTCGTGTGCAAATGTTGTGACTTTCCTGGCCTGAAGGCCGTCAATGTGTTGGACCATTATTGGTGCACAGCGTCTCAACAACAGCAGTGGGGTTTGCTTCAACCGATAGGTACGAACATCCAGACGTGAATCAGCAAGGAGCATTTCTAGTCCCAGTTAGACAAAATCTACATCAACACGTGAGACAAAACTATAATTCGTGTTGTAGAGAATGTACCTCCTCCTATACGTGTAACTTTCAAGTGGTATGCCTTGTAACTGATGAATGATCCGAGCGTGCTCCCTATTTCAAAGACAATGAGTTGCTCCAGAGGCAGACGCTTCGTGGAACACAAAAACACTGTTTGACCTGTATCACAAGAACAACGGGTATCACCTGAGTTCTCTGTACAGGTTAGTTCCAAACACACACACACACACTTTGTCCTAACATCACTTATTCAGTGTTTGACCCTTATAGATCAAATGTTACAAGAATGCACAAAACCAGACAAGTATACATTCTAAATTATTGACAGGCATATTAACAAAATTGGATTACTGCAGTGAAATATACTGCATCACGTTACATCGTATTAACAAGCTTTAAAAAAAAGCTGCAGTCTGCTTCACAGTGTATGTAAAACATAATGTTGTGTCATTCAAAACGAGTAGGCCATTGCATGCTGGCATCTGAGTGAAAATTTAGCAAATTCTAAACATTACCTACAAACTAAAGAACTGAGATGACACATAAATCATCGCCCCCTACTGACAGGCTCTTGTCCACATGCAGGCCGGTGCAGGGCCACAACCTTGTGCCACACAGGGGCAGCTGCTACTTGGGGATGCTCTTCGAGCGTTTGAGATACAAAACTCCGAGTTGCTGAGGCAATTAAGCAAGCACCATGTAAAAGCAATTATGATAACATAGTGAATGCTTGGGGGCTTATTGTCTCTCGCTCCTGGTTAAAGATCTACCCAACCCACGGGCCCACAAAGTGTTCAACTTTGCATTCTTGTGATTAAAGGCCTGTCACAAAGGTGCATCTATTGGGGCAACATCGTCTCTGGCTTACACATCTACCGGGTCTCCACTTGACTTTGTATTGTCTAGGAGCAAGTCCACCCACACCTCCACTTCCACAAACTGCTGGGAGTTGCCTCACTCTGACTCACAGTCAGAATTCACCTCCTGCTTCACGATGTGAAGGTCCCATTTTGGAGTTGAATCTTCATCTTCACATTTCACCTTCACTTCTTCGCTCATCACTTCTTCACATTTCACCATCACCTCTTCATATTTCACCTTGATACCTTTAAAAGTGTCCAAGCTGGGATTTTCGTCCGGTTCTTTTTTCATGAGGGATGGGCTTATTGCGGCACTTTGACTTTCACAAGCTGATTTCAGACTCCGACTCCGCTCCTTGTAATGCTTTTGTGTTCTCTGGTGTCTTCGAAGATTTGATGAATCTGCAAACGGCTTCCCGCACAGAGTACACTTGTAGGGTTTCTCTCCCGTGTGTGTTCTATGGTGTTTTACAAGAGCATATGACTGTGCAAACGCCTGCATGCACACACTGCACTTGAAGGGTTTCTCTCCCGTGTGCGTTCTTTCGTGTACTTTAAGATTTGGTGAAACTGTAAACGCCTTCCCGCACAGAGTGCACCTGAAAGGTTTCTCTCCCGTGTGTGTTCTCTGGTGTTTTACAAGATCAGATGAATGTGCAAATGCCTTCACGCACACACTGCACTTGAAGGGTTTCTCTCCCATGTGTGTTCTCTGGTGTGTTACAAGATAACATGAATCTGAAAAGGCCTTGCCGCACAGAGTACATTTGAAGGGTTTCTCTCCTGTGTGAGTTCTCTGGTGCCGTGTCAAATTTCCAGTCCGGTCCGTGCTGTATGCACACTGGTCGCATTGTTGACTTGTCGTACCGAGCTGTGCTGACTGCCTTTGCTCCATCAGACCAATTCTGCAGAGGAAGCGTCAGCTGCAGACAGAAAAAAATAATATCCACACCATCTACACGTCAGGTACAGAGGAATGCACACGTGACTTACACGTCTATACTTAATATATTCATGATGTAGTGAAAAAGTTTCCCAAATTCATCAGATTTGATGAATCTGCAATCACCTTCCCGCACAGAATGCACCTGAAGGGTTTCTCTCCACGAGCTGTTAGGGCACACAATGAGAGGGCAAATGTCATTAATATGCCTGGAAGCCTTCATATCATCAAGATGAATGTTAACTCAAAACTCTAAGCACACAATTTCGGCTGTCTGACTAGAAAAGGAAAATTTATGAAAGCTAAATTCAGCTGACATAGCAAAGGGTGTTGAAAACAATACTATTTGTGTTATGCAGAAATTAATGTTCAATCGCAACTTAGAGGTGTGAATCCAGGCTCAGATGTCCTTGAATGCTGGGATGAACAGTTCCGACTTCAGCTGAATGTGTGTGCTGTGTTCACCTCCTGTTTCCATTCTTATAAAGAGTTCCAGAGGAAAACAAAAATAAACTATTGTTTTGATATAACCTCCGTGTGCAGTAGAGTTAATAGACTTTACTGCAAACACAAACTTGACACTGTCACACACTGCCATGAGTAAACAGGTGGTGGTGTGACCAGAACCATGCCTGGCCACCTTCATCTGCTCAGCATTAATTCTTCCTCACTCCACCAAGTAATGAATCGAGGATCAATCAACATAGCCGAGGCTATCCGTGTCTCTGTGTCTCTCTCCCCATGGTGAAGGTGTTCCCCTCCACATATTCAGAGCCAACAGCGGCACGCGCTTAGTGACTTTGACCGATAGATACATTGACGCACGTATTGTTGGTTTTTTCAGTAAAGTCACGTAGATAGAAAATAAAAATAACAGATTTAATTCAATAAGATAAAGACCACTTGTGTTGCGATCAAAACGTCGTGGGTTTTTTGCTTCATTTAATTTTTTTCATTTAATTTAGCATCCGTTATTTTTATTTAATTTTCTATCTACGTGACTTTACCGAAAGAACCAAGAATATTAATTCCTGCAGTCACCAAAGTTTTAAGTCAAAACATTCACACACGTTGCCAAAGCCTCACCTTGTGTTGTTGTGGGCAGGTCGCTTCTGATAACAAGAGCGGTATAGCAACTCAAGCGGGCTTGGCCTGCTAACAAAAGAAAATAAAAACTGCGTGAATATTTATAATAAAACAAAGTTACAAAGTGGCGAGCCGGGTGAAGACAAATTAAACTTAAGCGAGATAATTAAAGTGAATGCAATCAGGCGAGGGCAGGAGGCAAGGCCCCGCGTGGCTAGGCCCCGCGTTGTAAAGTTCCAACCTGGACATCGATTCCCATGCTCGCTGCTACTCAATTGACATCCCTACGAGAGAGAGAGGCTCTACCTTGGTAAACAACAACAACAACCACCACCACAACAACCACCACCACCACAACGATGAGAATTTCTCACCTCGGATTTCACTGCAAGCGCGCACAGGGCAGCTTCCTGTTGCCTCGCAACAGCAGGAAGTAGTATGACGTCACTTCCCTCCCACGAGCGGCTCTGTAACTTAATAAATTATGTTAATGAGGCCGGCCCATATGTCGAGGGATGGGGGCGTGGGCGCTGAACCCGTCGCAATAAACTCGCGACGGTTTTAACGGACACATTATGTTAATGAGCCACCAGTCACTGGGCGTAGCTTTGCCCAAATAAGGATTGCCACTGGAACGATATCGGCAGTGACCCAAGCGGAGGTGACGTCACGCTCAAGAGCGCGGTGGACGGAGGAGGGATGAATACCTTGGTGACATGACGTCACTAGCGAGGTACACCTCCCCCTGGCATTTCACGCCGAAGAGGTAATGCTGAGTGGTGACGTCACAGAGTTGGAGTTTAAGTTTATTTAGATTAATTTTCCATTGCTCCCTCCCTTGGGTATGTGAGCTCAGCAACAACGTGGACATACACTGTGTATACACTGTGTGCGTGTACACTGTGTGTGTGTGTACACTATGTGTATACACTGTGTCACTGAGTACCTGGTGCGGTGTGTAAATATCGCCACTAGGGAGACAAAGGCGGTCGGGCGTGGTGCTGGCCACCCACCCCCTCGTGTACCGTTCCGGCCTTCATAGGTGCTCGCTAACAGCACTTGCCCCTACAGTCTGTTAAGGCTACACGGGGGATCTTTGTCTTTGTGTGTCACTGTGCTTGGCACAAGCGTCGTGGTGACGTCACCGTCACTTAGTGGCGAATGGCGGTTGTTGTTGTGTCACTGTGTGTGTCACTGTGTGTATATACACTGTGTGTGTACACTATGTGTATACACTGTGTGTGTGTACACTGTGTGTACACTGTGTGTGTGTACACTGTGTGTGTGTACACTGTGTGTGTGTCACTGTGTGTGTGTACATTGTGTATACACTGTGTGTACAGTGTGTGTACACACTGTGTGTGCACACACAGTGTGCACACACAGAGGGTACACTGTGTGTGCACTGTGTGTACATTGTGTGTACACTGTGTGTGCACACTGTGTGTACACTGTGTGTATACACTGTGTGTGTGTACACTGTGTGTCCGAACCCCCGGCAAGGCCATCTACTTAATGACGAGAGAAAATTCACACGAAATGTCCTTTTCAATGAAGTCTTCCAGATGTAAATTGAGACAAGCTTTTAATGAGGAAATAAAATAATCTAATTCAAAACACAACACAATTCAAAGATGTTTCATTTTAAAACTTCAAAACGGAGCATGGGGTACTTTCGTGAATGCGTCCTTCGTGTGCAAATGTTGTGACTTTCCTGGCCTGAAGGCCGTCAATGTGTTGGACCCTTATTGGTGCACAGCGTCTCAACAACAGCAGTGGGGTTTGCTTCAACCGATAGGTAACGAACATCCAGACGTTAATCAGCAAGGTGCATTTCTAGTCCCAGTTAGACAAAATCTACGTCAACACGTAAGACAAAACTACAATTCGTGTTGTAGAGAATGTACCTCCTCCTATACGTGTAACTTTTAAGTGGTATGATCCGAATGATCCGAGCGTGCTACCTATTTCAAAGACAATGAGTTGCTCCAGATGCTTCGTGGAACACAAAAACACCGTTTTACCTGTATCACAAGAACAACGAGTCTCACCTGAGTTCTCTGTACAGGTTACTTTCAAACACACACACACTTTGTCCTAACATCACTTATTCAATGTTTGACCCTTACAGATCAAATGTTACAAGTATGCACAAAACCAGACAAGTATACATTCTAAATTATTGACAGGCATATTAACAAAACTGGATTACTTCAGTGAAATATACTGCATCACGTTACATCGTATTAACAAGAAGCATTTAAAAAAAAGTTGCAGTCTGCTTAATAGTGTATGTAAAACATACTATTGTGTCATTCAAAACGAGGCCATTGCATGCTGGCGTCTGAGTGAAAATGTAGCAAATTCTAAACATTACCTACAAACCACACAACTGAGATGACACATCAATCATCGCCCCCTACTGACAGGTTCTTGTCCACATGCAGGCCGGTGCAGGGCCACCACCTTGTGCCACACAGGGGCAGCTGCTACTTGGGGATGCTCTTTGAGTGTTTCAGGCGAGGTACGACACAAAACTCCGAGTTGCTGAGGCGATTAAGCAAGCACCGTGTAAAAGCAATTATTATAACATAGTGAATGCTTGGGAGCTTATTGGCTCTTGCTCCTGGTTAGAGATCTACCCAACACACGGGCCCACAAAGTGTTCAACTTCACATTCTTGTCATTAAAGGCCTGTGACAAAGGTGCATCTATTGTAGCGACATCGTCTCTGGCTTACACATCTACCGGGTCTCCACTTGACTTTGGATTGTCTCGGAGGAAGTCCACCCACACCTCCACTTCCACAAACTACTGGGAGTTGCCTCGCTCTGCCTCACAGTCAGAATTCTCCTCCTGCTTCACGTTGCTTCCATCGATGTGAAGGTCCCATTTTGGAGTTGAATCTTCATCTTCACATTTCACCTTCACCTCTTCCCTCTTCACCATCACTTCTTCCCTCTTCACCATCACCTCTTCATATTTCACCTCGATACCTTTAAATGTGTCCAAGCTGGGATTTTCGTCCGGTTCTTGTTTCATGAGGGATGGGCTTATTGTGGCACTTTGACTTTCACAAGCTGATTTCAGACTCCACTCCTTGTGGATCTTCTGATGCTTTTGTGTTCTTTGGTGTACTTGAAGATTTTATGAATATGCAAACGCCTTCCCGCAGAGTGCACCTGAAGGGTTTCTCTCCCATGTGTGTTCTCTGGTGTACTTTAAGATGTGATGACTGTGCAAACATCATCCCACACAGAGTGTACTCAAGGGTTTCTCTCCTGTCTGTGTTCTCTGGTGTACTTGAAGATTTGATGAATGTGCAAATGCCTTCCCACACACACTGCACTTGAAGGGTTTCTCTCCCGTGTGTGTTCTCTGGTGTGATTTAAGACCAGATGACTGTGAAAATGCCTTCCCACACACACTGCACTTGAAGGGTTTCTCTCCCGTGTGTGTTTTCTGGTGTGTTTTAAGAGCAGATGACTGTGAAAATGCCTTCACACACACAGTGCACTTGAAGGGTTTCTCTCCCGTGTGTGTTCTCTGGTGTTTTTTAAGAGCAGATGACCGTGAAAATGTCTTCCCACAAACACTGCACTTGAAGGGTTTCTCTCCCGTGTGTGTTCTCTGGTGTGTTTTAAGAGTAGATGTATCTAAAAATGTCTTCCCACACACACTGCACCTGAAGGGTTTCTCTCCCGTGTGTGTTCTCTGGTGTTTTTTAAGAGCAGATGAATCAGAAAATGTCTTCCCACACACACTGCACAAGGGTTTCTCTCCCGTGTGTGTTCTCTGGTGTATTTTAAGAGCAGATGACCGTGAAAATGCCTTCACACACACACACTTGAAGGGTTTCTCTCCCGTATGTGTTCTCTGGTGTGTTTTAAGAGCAAATGAATCTGAACATGTCTTCACACAGACACTGCACTTGAAGGGTTTCTCTCCCGTGTGTGTTCTCTGGTGTGTTTTAAGAGCAGATGACCATGAAAATGTCTTCCCACACACACTGCACCTGAAGGGTTTCTCTCCCGTGTGTGTTCTCTGGTGTGTTTTAAGAGGAGATGAATCTGAAAAAGTCTTCCCACACACACTGCACTTGAAGGGTTTCTCTCCCGTGTGTGTTCTCTGGTGTCTTTGAAGATGAGATGAATATGAAAATGCCTTCCCACACACACTGCACTTGAAGGGTTTCTCTCCCGTGTGTGTTCTCTGGTGTGTTTTAAGAGCAGATGAATCTGAAAATGCCTTCCCACACACACTGCACTTGAAGGGTTTCTCTCCCGTGTGTGTTCTCTGGTGTTTTTTAAGAGTAGATGAATCTGAAAATGCCTTCCCACACACACCGCACTTGAAAGGTTTCTCTCCCGTGTGTGTTCTCTGGTGTGTTTTAAGAGGAGATGAATCTGAAAATGTCTTCCCACACACACTGCACTTGAAGGGTTTCTCTCCCGTGTGTGTTCTCTGGTGAATTTTAAGAGCAGATGACTGTGAAAATGCCTTCCCACACACACTGCACTTGAAGGGTTTCTCACCCGTGTGTGTTCTCTGGTGTATTTTAAGAGCAGATGACCGTGAAAATGCCTTCCCACACACAGTGCACTTGAAGGGTTTCTCTCCCGTGTGTGTTCTCTGGTGTATTTTAAGAGCAGATGACCGTGAAAATGCCTTCCCACACACACTGCACTTGAAGGGTTTCTCTCCCGTGTGTGTTCTCTGGTGTTTTTTAAGAGTCGATGAATCTGAAAATGCCTTCCCACACACAGTGCACCTGAAGGGTTTCTCTCCCGTGTGTGTTCTCTGGTGTTTTTTAACAACAGATGAATGTGCAAATGCCTTCCCACACACACTGCACTTGAAGGGTTTCTCTCCCGTGTGTGTTCTCTGGTGTTTTTTAAGAGTCGATGAATCTGAAAATGCCTTGTCACACACAGTGCACTTGAAGGGTTTCTCTCCTGTGCGAGTTCTCCGGTGCTGTGTCAAATTTCCAGTCCGATCCGTGCCGTATGCACGCTGGTCGCATTGTTGACTTGTCGTCCCGGCTTGCTGTGCTGAGTGCATTTGCTCCATCAGACCAGCGTCAGCTGCAGACAGAAAATAAGGATATCCACACCATCGACACGTCAGTATCGAGCCATGGAGGAATTAATATATACAGTCACACGTGACTTACATGTCTATATTCATTCATGTATTCATGACTAGCTGTACTACCCGGCTTCGCCCGGGACTTTGATCCACCACGCCCGACCGCCTTTGTCTCCCTCGTGGCAATGTTTACACACCGCACCAGGTACTCATTTGAGGCTGAGTCGACCTAGGAGAGGCCCGGGACCGGTTCAGATAATCGTCACTGGTGTTGGCCGTGAGCGGGAATCGAACCCGGGTCGCCAGGTTCATAGCGCAGCGCGCTAACCGCTACACTATCGCTCCCCACACACACAGACACACACAGACACACACACAGACAACGCTAACCGCTATACTACAATGCGTTACTCTTCCACACAGACACACACACACAGACACACACACAGACACACACAGACACACACACACAGACAACGCTAACCGCTACACTACAATGCGTGACTCTTCCACATGCGAGGGTCACGTGACAGATTTGACGTCACAGCTCACTTGCCGTCCAAAAAATCTATACATTATTGAGTTCCCCTCCCCCCCTAAAAAAAACACAAAAGTGTATTTGTATAATGTTTGCACGGTGTACAGTCTGGAAAGTACCCACATGGCAAATTTCCAGTTTGTTGCATGTCGGGAAGTACGCTAAACATTTTGAACAGACACACAATCACAACTTTGCCTTTTATATATATTTGGAGATGCAGTGAAAAAGCTTTCCCAAAATTCATCACGCGGTTTCAGTTTTTTGATTTTCAGTTTGATTTATTTTGGTTATAGTCCCGTGAGCCATTCAGCTCTTGAATCGGGTGCAACCACAACAAGCAACAAAACAAAAACACGACCAAGAAAAACATCTTACAGTGACTATGTGTGACTGTGCAAACAGCACTGTCATGGCACGCAATGAGAGGGCAAATGTCAAATATTCCTGTAAGCTCTAGCATCTTCAACATTAATGTTGCCATAGAAACGTTGTGGGGTTTTTTGCTTCATTTAAAAAAGAAAAATGATTATCCGTTTTTATTTTATTTTCTATCTACGTGACTTTACCGAAAGAACCAAGAATATTAATTCCTGCAGTCACCAAAGTTTTAAGTCAAAACATTCACACACGTTGACAAAGCCTCACCTTGTGTTGTTGTGGGCAGGTCGCTTCTGATAACAAGAGCGGTATAGCAGCTCAAGCGGGCTTGGCCTGGTGAAAAAAATAAAAACTGCGTGAATATTTACAATAAAACAAAGTTACAAAGTGGCGAGCCGGGTGAAGACAAATTAAACTTAAGCGAGATAATTAAAGTGAATGCAATCAGGCGAGGGCAGGAGGCAAGGCCCCGCGTGGCTAGGCCCCGCGTTGTAAAGTTCCAACCTGGACATCGATTCCCATGCTCGCTGCTACTCAACTGACATCCCTACGAGAGAGAGAGGCTCTACCTTGGTAAACAACAACAACCACCACCACCACAACGACCACCACCACCACAACGATGAGAATTTCTCACCTCGGATTTCAGTGCAAGCGCCCACGGCAGCTTCCTGTTACCTCGTGACAGCAGGAAGTAGTATGACGTCACCTCCCTCCCACGAGCGGCTCTGTAACTGAATAAATTATGTTAATGAGCCACCAGTCACTGGGCGTAGCTTTGCCCAAATAAGGATTGCTACTGGACCGCTCAAGAGCGCGGTGGACGGGCGAGTGGTGAATACCTTGGTGACATGACGTCACTAGCGAGGTACACCTCACCCTGGCGTTGCACGCCGATGAGGTAATGCAGAGTGGTGACGTCACAGAGTTGAAGTTTATTTAGATTCATTTTCCATTGCTCCCTCCCTTGGGTGTGTGAGCTCAGCTACAACAACGTGGACATTATTGTGTATACATTGTGTGTGTGTACACTGTGTGTGTGTACACTGTGTATACACAGTGTGTACCCTATGTGTACACTGTGTGTGCACTGTATGTACACTGTATGTGTGTACACTATGTGTGTACACTGTGTGCGTGTACACTGTGTGTGTACACTGTGTTTGTGTACACTATGTGTGTACACTGTGCATACACTGTGTGTGCACACTGTGTACACTCTGTGTGTACACTGTGTATGTACACTGTCTGTGTACACTGTGTGTACACTGTGTATAAACTGTGTGTGTACACTGTGTGTGTACACTGTGTGTACACTGTATACACTGTGTGTGTACATTGTGTGTGTACACTATGTGTATACACTGTGTGTACACACTGTGTACACTGTATGTGTGTACACTATGTGTGTACACTGTGTGTGTGTACACTGTGTGTACACTGTGTGTGTACACTGTGTTTGTGTACACTATGTGTGTACACTGTGCATACACTGTGTGTGCACACTGTGTACACTCTGTGTGTACACTGTGTATGTACACTGTCTGTGTACACTGTGTGTACATTGTGTGTACACTGTGTATAAACTGTGTGTGTACACTGTGTGTGTACACTGTGTGTGTGTACACTGTATACACTGTGTGTGTACATTGTGTGTGTACACTATGTGTATACACTGTGTGTACACACTGTGTACACTGTGTGTACACTATGTGTGTGTGTACACTGTGTGTGTACACTGTGTGTGCACACTGTGTGTGTGTACACTGTTTGTGTGTACACTGTTTGTTTCCACATTGAACCGAACCCCTGGCAAGGCTATCTACTTAACGTTGAGAGAAAATTCACACCAAATGTCCTTTGCAATGAAGTCTTCCAGATGTAAATTGATACAAGCTTTTAATGAAGAAATAAAATCATCTAATTCAAAACACAACACAATTCAAAGATGTTTCATTTTAAAACTTCAAAACGGAGCATGGGGTACTTGCGTGAATGCGTCCTTCATGTGCAAATGTTGTGACTTTCCTGGCCTGAAGGCCGTCAATGTGTTGGACCATTATTGGTGCACAGCGTCTCAACAACAGCAGCGGGGTTTGCTTCAACCGATAGGTAACGAACATCCAGACGTTAATCAGCAAGGTGCATTTCTAGTCCCAGTTAGACAAAATCTACGTCAACACGTAAGACAAAACTACAATTCGTGTTGTAGAGAATGTACCTCCTCCTATACGTGTAACTTTCAAGTGGTATGCCTTGTAACTGATGAATGATCCGAGCGTGCTCCCTATTTCAAAGACGATGAGTTGCTCCAGAGGCAGATGCTTCGTGAAACACAAAAGCACCCTTTGACCTCTATCACAAGAACAACGGGTTTCACCTGACTTCTCTGTACAGGTTACTTCCAAAACACACACACAAACACTTTGTCCTAACATCACTTATTCAATGTTTGACCCTCAGACAACATGATACATGCACGCGCACAATCAGACAAGTATTCATTCTAAATCATTGACGGGCATATTAACATCGAATTACTGCAGCGAAATTGACTGCATCACGTTACATCGTATTAACAAGAAGTTATTTTACAAATACGCACCGTCTGCTTAACAGTGTATGTACAACGTACTATTGTTGCGTCATTCAAAACGAGTAGGCCGTTGTATGCTGGCGTCTGGGTCAAAATGTAGCAAATTATAAACATTACGCTACAAATAATAGATCACGGCGCTTCGATGGCAACACAAGCAATCTTCATCAGGTGGGACAAGCACAGCAGCTAGAAGAAGAAACTACTGGAGTAGGCGCCTACTACTTCAGCAGTTTCTCTTGCTGTGGTTGTCCCACCTGATGACGATTGTTCCTGCTGTGATCTAAACGCCGTGATCTGTTGTTTCTACCCACGTGGTGACTTTACCGAAAGAACTCAAGAGTGTGGATTCCTGCAGTCACGAAAGCTTCGAATCAAGATTGCCTACAAACTACACAACTGAGATGACGCATCAATCATCGCCCCCTACTGACAGGCTCTTGTCCACATGCAAGCTGGTGCAGGGCCACCACCTGGTGCCACACAGGGGCAGCTGCTACTTAGGGATGCTCTTCGAGTGTTTCAGACGAGATACGACACAAAACTCCGAGTTGCTGAGGCGATTAAGCAAGCACCGTGTAAAAGCAATTATTATGATAACAGTGAATGCTTGGGAGCTTATTGGCTCTTGCTCCTGGTTAGAGATCTACCCAACCCACAGGCCCACAAAGTGTTCAACTTCACATTCTTGTCATTAAAGGCCTGTGACAAAGGTGCATTTATTGTAGCGACATCGTCTCTGGCTTACACATCTACCGGGTCTCCACTTGACTTTGGATTGTCTCGGAGGAAGTCCACCCACACCTCCACTTCCACAAACTGCTGGGAGTTTCCTCGCTCTGCCTCACAGTCAGAATTCTCTTCCTGCTTCACGTTGCCTCCATTGATGTGAAGGTCCCATTTTGGAGTTGAATCTTCATCTTCACATTTCACCTTCACTTCTTCGCTCTTCACCATCACTTCTTCCCTCTTCACCATCACCTCTTCATATTTCACCTCGATACCTTTAAAAGTGTCCAAGCTGAGATTTTTGTCCGGTTCTTGTTTCATGAGGGATGGGCTTATTGTGGCACTTTGACTTTCACAAGCTGATTTCAGATTCCACTCCTTGCAGATCTTCTGATGCTTCCGTGTTCTCTGGTGTACTTGAAGATTTTATGACTGTGCAAACGCCTTCCCGCAGAGTGCACCTGAAGGGTCTCTCTCCCGTGTGTGTTCTCTGGTGTACTTTAAGATGTGATGACTGTGCAAACATCATCCCACACAGAGTGTACCTCAAGGGTTTCTCTCCTGTGTGTTCTCTGGTGTACCTGAAGATTTGATGAATGTGCAAATGCCTTCCCGCACACACTGCACTTGAAGGGTTTCTCTCCCGTGTGTACTCTGGTGTTTTTTAAGAGCAGATGAATGTGAAAATGCCTTCCTACAAACACTGCACTTGAAGGGTTTCTCTCCCATGTGTGTTCTCTGGTGTGATTTAAGACCAGATGACTGTGAAAATGCCTTCCCACACACACTGCACTTGAAGGGGTTCTCTCCCGTGTGTTTTCTGGTGTGTTTTAAGAGCAGATGACTGTGAAAATGCCTTCACACACACTGCACTTGAAGGGTTTCTCTCCCGTGTGTGTTCTCTGGTGTTTTTTTAAGAGCAGATGACCGTGAATATGTCTTCCCACAAATACTGCACTTGAAGGGTTTCTCTCCCGTGTGTGTTCTCTGGTGTTTTATTAGATGAATCTGGAAATGCCTTCCCATACACACTGCACTTGAAGGGTTTCTCTCCCGTGTGTGTTCTCTGGTGTGTTTTAAGAGTAGATGAATCTGAAAATGTCTTCCCACACACACTGCATTTGAAGGGTTTCTCTCCCATGTGTGTTCTCTGGTGTGTTTTAAGAGCAAATGAACCTGAAAATGTCTTCCGACACACACTGCACCTGAAGGGTTTCTCTCCCGTGTGTGTTCTCTGGTGTTTTTTAAGAGCAGATGACCGTGAAAATGTCTTCCCACAAATACTGCACTTGAAGGGTTTCTCTCCCGTGTGTGTTCTCTGGTGTTTTATTAGATGAATCTGGAAATGCCTTCCCACACACACTGCACTTGAAGGGTTTCTCTCCCGTGTGTGTTCTCTGGTGTGTTTTAAGAGTAGATGAATCTGAAAAAGTCTTCCCACACACAGTGCATTTGAAGGGTTTCTCTCCCGTGTGTGTTCTCTGGTGTTTTTTAAGAGCAAATGACTGTGAAAATGCCTTTCCACACACACTGCACTTGAAGGGTTTCTCTCCCGTGTGTGTTCTCTGGTGTGTTTTAAGAGCAAATGAATCTGAAAATGTCTTCCCACACACACTGCACTTGAAGGGTTTCTCTCCCATGTGTGTTCTCTGGTGTCTTTGAAGATGAGATGAATCTGAAAATGCCTTCCCACACACACTGCATTTGAAGGGTTTCTCTCCCGTGTGTGTTCTCTGGTGTGTTTTAAGAGCAGATGAATCTGAAAATGTCTTCCCACACACACTGCACTTGAAGGGTTTCTCTCCCGTGTGTGTTCTCTGGTGAATTTTAAGAGCAGATGACTGTGAAAATGCCTTCCCACACACAGTGCACTTGAAGGGTTTCTCTCCCGTGTGTGTTCTCTGGTGTTTTTTAAGAGTCCATGAATCTGAAAATGCCTTCCCACACACAGTGCACTTGAAGGGTTTCTCTCCCGTGTGTGTTCTCTGGTGTTTTTTAAGAGTCGATGAATCTGAAAATGCCTTGTCACACACAGTGCACTTGAAGGGTTTCTCTCCCGTGTGTGTTCTCTGGTGTTTTTTAAGAGTCGATGAATCTGAAAATGCCTTGTCACACACAGTGCACTTGAAGGGTTTCTCTCCCGTGTGTGTTCTCTGGTGTTTTTTAAGAGTCGATGAATCTGAAAATGCCTTGTCACACACAGTGCACTTGAAGGGTTTCTCTCCTGTGCGAGTTCTCTGGTGCTGTGTCAAATTTCCAGTCCAATCCGTGCAGTATGCACGCTGGTCGCATTGTCGACTTGTCGTACCGAGCTGCTGTGCTGAGGGCCTTAGCTCCATCAGACCAGCGTCAGCTGCAGACAGAAAATAAGAATATCCACACCATCGACATGTCAGTATCGAGCCATGGAGGAATGAATATATACAGTCACACGTGACTTACACGTCTATATTCATTCATGTATTCATGACTAGCTGTACTACCCGGCTTCGCCCGGGACTTGGATCCACCACGTCCGGCCGCCTTTGTCTCCCCAGTGGCGATGTTCACACCACGACAGTTACTCGTTTGAGGCTGAGTCTACCTAGGGGAGGCCCAGAACCGGGTCAAATAATCGTCACCGGTGGTGGCCGTGAGCGGGAATCGAACTCGGGTCACCGGGTTCGTAGCACGGCGTAGCGTTAACCGATACACTACAATGTGTTACTCTTCCACAAACACACACACACAGACACACACACACAGACGCACACACACAGACGCACACACACAGACACACACACAGACACAGACAGACACAACGCTAACCGCTACACTACAATGCGTTACGCTTCCACGTGCGAGGGTCACGTGACAGATTTGACGTCATAGCTCACTTGCCATGCAAAAAATCTATACATTATTGAGCTCCCCTCCCCCCCCAAAAAATAAACTAAAAGTGTATTTGTATAATGTTTGCACGGTGTACAGTCTGGAAAGTACCCACATGGTAAATTTCCAGTTTGTTGCATGTCGGGAAGTACGCTAAACATTTTGAACGGACACACACAATCACAACTTTGCCTTTTATATATATTTGGAGATGCAGTGAAAAACTTTCCGAAATTCATCACGCGGTTTCAGTATTTTGATTTTCAGTTTGATTTATTTTGGTTATAGTCCCGTGAGCCATTCGGCTCTTGAATCGGGTGCAACCACAACAAGCAAAACAAACTAAAACACGACCAAGAGAAACATCTTACAGTGACTATGTGTGACTGTGCAAACAGCACTGTCATGGCACGCAATGAGAGGGCAAATGTCATAAATATTCCTGTAAGCCCTCGCATCTTCAACATTAATGTTGCCATAGAAACGTTGTGGGGTGTTTTGCTTCATTTAAAAAAAGATAAATTATTATGTGTTATTTTCATTTTATTTTCTATCTACGTGACTTTACCGAAAGAACCAAGAATATTAATTCCTGCAGTCACCAAAGTTTTAAGTCAAAACATTCACACACGTTGACAAAGCCTCACCTTGTGTTGTTGTGGGCAGGTCGCTTCTGATAACAAGAGCGGTATAGCAGCTCAAGCGGGCTTGGCCTGGTGAAAAAAATAAAAACTGCGTGAATATTGACAATAAAACAAAGTTACAAAGTGGCGAGCCGGGTGAAGACAAATTAAACTTAAGCGAGATAATTAAAGTGAATGCAATCAGGCGAGGGCAGGAGGCAAGGCCCCACGTGGCTAGGCCCCGCGTTGTAAAGTTCCAACCTGGACATCGATTCCCATGCTCGCTGCTACTCAATTGACATCCCTACGAGAGAGAGAGGCTCTACCTTGGTAAACAACAACAACAACCACCACGACAACAACCACAATCGCAATGAGAATTTCTCACCTCGGATTTCAGTGCAGGAAGCGATAGCTTCCCGTTACCTCGTTACGTCACGCGGCAGCAGGTTACATGACGTCACTTCCGGGGGACGAGACACGCTCCTCCCACAATGTGCGGCTCCGTAACTAAATTATCGAGTGAATAAATTATGTTAATGTTGCACCCATATGTCCGTGATTGCTGAACCCGTCGCAATAAACTCGCGACGGCTTTAAAGAATACATTATGTTAATGAGCCGCCAGTCACTGGGCGTAGCTTTGCCCAAGGATTGGCACTGGAACGATATCGACAATGACCCAAGCGGACGTGACGTCACGTTCAAGAGCGCGGTGGACGGAAGAGGGGTGAATACCTTGGTGACATGACGTCACTAGCGAGGTACACCTCCCCCTAACGTTTCACGCCGATGAAGTAATGCTGAGAGGTGACGTCACAGAACGGGGTTGGAGTTTAAGTTGATTTAGATTCATTTTCCATTGCTCCCTCCCTTGGGTGCGTGGGCTCGGCTACAACAACGTGGACATTATTGTGTATACACTGTGTGTGTGTACACTGTGTGTGTGTACACTGTGTGTGTGTACACTGTGTGTATACACTGTGTGTGTGTACACTGTGTATACACTGTGTGTGTGTACACTGTGTGTATACACTGTGTGTGTGTACACTATGTGTGTACACTGTGTGTGCACACTGTGTGTGTGCACTGTGTGTATACTGTGTGTGTGTACACTGTTTGTGTCCGCATTGAACCGAACCCGCGGCAAGGCCATCTACTTAATGACGAGAGAAAATTCACACGAAATGTCCTTTTCAATGAAGTCTTCCAGATGTAAATTGATACAAGCTTTTAATGAGGAAATAAAATCATCTAATTCAAAACACAACACAATTCAAAGATGTTTCATTTTAAAACTTCAAAAACGGAGCATGGGGTACTTGCGTGAAGGCGTCCTTCGTGTGCAAATGTTGTGACTTTCCTGGCCTGAAGGCCGTCAGTGTGTTGGACCCTTATTGGTGTACAGCGTCTCAACAACAGCAGTGGGGTTTGCTTCAACCGATAGGTACGAACATCCAGACGTGAATCAGCAAGGAGCATTTCTAGTCCCAGTTAGACAAAATCTACGTCAACACGTAAGACAAAACTACAATTCGTGTTGTAGAGAATGTACCTCCTCCTATACGTGTAACTTTCAAGTGGTATGCCTTGTAACTGATGAATGATCCGAGCGTGCTCCCTATTTCAAAGACAATGAGTTGCTCCAGAGGCAGACGCTTCGTGAAACACAAAACACCCTTTGACCTGTATCACAAGAACAACGGGTCTCACCCGAGTTCTCTGTACAGGTTACTTCCAAACACACACACACACACACTTTGTCCTAACATCACTTATTCAATATTTGACCCTCAGACAAAATGTTACATGTACGCGCACAATCAGACAAGTATTAATTCTAAATTATTGACGGGCATATTGACGGGCATATTAACAACATTGAATTACTGCAGCGAAATTGACTGCATCACGTTACATCGTATTAACAAGAAGTTATTTTACAAATACGCACCGTCTGCTTAACCGTGTATGTACACCGTACTATTGTTGCGTCATTCAAAACGAGTCGGCCGTTGCATGCTGGTGTCTGGGTCAAAATGTATCAAATTCTAAACATGACGCTACAAATAATAGATGAGGGCGCTTCGATGGCAACACAAGCAATCGTCATCAGGTGGGACAAGCACAGCAGCAATAAGAGGAAACTGCTGGAGTAGGCGCCTACTACTTCAGCAGTTTCTCTTGCTGTGGTTGTCCCACCTGATGACGATTGTGCGTGTTGTGATCTAAACGCCGTCATCTGTTATGTTTCTACCCACGTGGTGACTTTACCGAAATAACTCAAGAGTGTGGATTCCTGCAGTCACGAAAGCTTCGAATCAAGATTACCTACGAACTACACAACTGAGATGACGCATCAATCATTGCCCCCTACTGAAAGGCTCTTGTCCACATGCAGGCTGGTGCAGGGCCACCACCTTGTGCCACACAGGGGCAGTTGCTACTTGGGGATGCTCTTCGAGCGTTTCAGACGAGGTACGACACAAAACTCCGAGTTGCTGAGGCGATTAAGCAAGCACCGTGTAAAAGCAATTATTATGATAACATAGTAAATGCTTGGGAGCTTATTGGCTCTTGCTCCTGGTTAGAGATCTACCCAACCCACAGGCCCACAAAGTGTTCAACTTCACATTCTTGTCATTAAAGGCCTGTGACAAAGGTGCACCTATTGTAGCGACATCGTCTCTGGCTTACACATCTACCGGGTTTCCACTTGACTTTGGATTGTCTCGGAGGAAGTCCACCCACACCTCCACTTCCACAAACTGCTGGGAGTTGCCTCGCTCTGCCTCACAGTCAGAATTCTCCTCCTGCTTCACGTTGCCTCCATCGATGTGAAGGTCCCATTTTGGAGTTGAATCTTCATCTTCACATTTCACCTTCACTTCTTCGCTCTTCACCATCACTTCTTCCCTCTTCACCATCACCTCTTCATATTTCACCTCGATACCTTTAAAAGTGTCCAAGCTGAGATTTTTGTCCGGTTCTTGTTTCATGAGGGATGGGCTTATTGTGGCACTTTGACTTTCACAAGCTGATTTCAGATTCCACTCCTTGCAGATCTTCTGATGCTTCCGTGTTCTCTGGTGTGCTTGAAGATTTGGTGAATGTGCAAACGCCTTCCCGCAGAGTGCACCTGAAGGGTTTCTCTCCCGTGTGTGTTCTCTGGTGTGTTTTAAGAGTAGATGACTGTGCAAACATCCCACACAGAGTGTACCTCAAGGGTTTCTCTCCTGTTTTCTCTGGTGTACTTGAAGATTTGATGAATGTGCAAATGCCTTCCCGCACACACTGCACTTGAAGGGTTTCTCTCCCGTGTGTGTTCTCTGGTGTGTTACAAGAGCAGATGAATGTGAAAATGCCTTCCTACAAACACTGCACTTGAAGGGTTTCTCTCCCGTGTGAGTTCTCTGGTGTGTTACAAGAGCAGATGACTGTGAAAATGCCTTCACACACACACTGCACTTGAAGGGTTTATCTCCCGTGTGTGTTCTCTGGTGTGTTACAAGAGCAGATGACTGTGAAAATGCCTTCACACACACAATGCACTTGAAAGGTTTCTCTCCCGTGTGTGTTCTCTGGTGCATTTTAAGAGCAGATGGCCGTGCAAATGCCTTGACACACACAGTGCACTTGAAGTGTTTCTCTCCCGTGCGAGTTCTCTGGTGCTGTGTCAAATTTTCAGTCCGATCCGTGCTGTATGCACACCGGTCGCATTGTTGACTTGTCGTACAGAGCTGCGCCGAATGCCTTTGCTCCATCAGACCAGCGTCAGCTGCAGACTGAAAAAAATAATATCCACACCATCGACACGTCAGTATCGATGCACAGAGGAATGAATATATACACAGTAACACGTGACTTACACGTCTATACTCATTCATATATTCATGATGTAGTGAAAAAGTGTCCCAAATGCATCACACGGGCTGTGATGGCACACAATGAGAGGGCAAATGGTTATAAACATGCCTGAAAGACCTCGTATCTTCAAAATGAATGTTAACTCAAAACTCCAAGCACACAATTTCGGCTGTCTGGCTACAAAAGGAATATTTATGAGAGCTAAATTCAGCTGACATAGCAAAGGGTGTTGAAAACAATACTATTTGTGTTATGCCGAAATTCATAAATTAATGTTCAATCGCAACTTAGAGGTGTGAATCCAGGCTCAGATGTCCTTGAATGCTGGGATGAACAGTTCCGATTTCAGCTGCATATGTGTGCTGTGTTCACCTCCTGTTTCCATTCTTATAAAGAGTTCCAGAGGAAAACAAAAGTAAACTACTGTTATGCTATAACCTCCGTGTTCAACAGAGTTAATAGACGTTACTAAAAAACACAAACTGTACACTGTCACTGGGTAAACAGGCGGTGGCGTGTCTAGAATCACGCCTGGCCATCTTAATCTGCTTGGCATGAATGCTTCCTCACTCCACCAAGTAATTAATCGAGGATCAATTAACATAGCCGAGGCTAACTGGAGTTTGCGTGTCTCTCTCCGTGGTGAGATGTTAACTACCTCACCTGGTATACAGGAAGTCGTGGGTTCGATCCCGACAATGACGCCTGCTGTATATCTGGAGTTTGCGCGTCTTTGACCGATAAACATTGACACACGTATTCTTGGTTCTTTCAGTAAAGTTACGTAGATAGGAAATAACAATAACAGATAATAACAATAACAGATAATACAATTAAATTAAATAAAGACTACTTGTGTTGCAATCAAAACGTGGGTTTTTTTTGCTTTATTTACTATTTTTTATTGTTATTTTTATTTTATTTTCTATCTACGTGACTTTACCGAAAGAACCAAGAATATTAATTCCTGCAGTCACCAAAGTTTTAAGTCAAAACATTCACACACGTTGACAAAGCCTCACCTTGTGTTGTTGTGGGCAGGTCGCTTCTGATAACAAGAGCGGTATAGCAGCTCAAGCGGGCTTGGCCTGGTGAAAAAAATGAAAACTGCGTGAATATTTACAATAAAACAAAGTTACAAAGTGGCGAGCCGGGTGAAGACAAATTTAACTTAAGCGAGATAATTAAAGTGAATGCAATCAGGCGAGGGCAGGAGGCAAGGCCCCACGTGGCTAGGCCCCGCGTTGTAAAGTTCCAACCTGGACATCGATTCCCATGCTCGCTGCTACTCAACTGACATCCCTACGAGAGAGAGAGGCTCTACCTTGGTAAACAACAACCACCACCACTACCACCATGAGAATTTCTCACCTCAGATTTCAGTGCAAGCGTGGATCGGCAGCCTCCTGTTACCTCGCGACGTCACGCGGGTAAGCATGTAACATGACGTCATTCCAGGGTAAGAGACACGCCCCTCCCACGAGCGGCTCTGTAACTGAATAAATTATGTTAATGAGTCAGGGCCATATGTCGAGGGATGGGGCGTGGCTGCTGAACCCGACAGCTACTGATAATGATGATACTACTACTGATTATGCTACTACTGATAATTATGATACTACTACTAATGATGATACGACTGATAATGATGATACTACTGATTATGCTACTACTGATAATGATGATACTACTACTAATGATGATACTACTGATAATGATGATACTACTACTGATTATGCTACTACTGATGATGATACTACTACTAATGATACTACTGATAATGATGATGATACTACTACTGATGATGCTACTACTGATAATGATACTACTACTAATGATGATACTACTGATAATGATGATGATACTACTACTGATGATGCTACTACTGATAATGATACTACTACTAATGATGATACTACTGATAATGATGATACTACTACTGATTATGCTACTACTGATAATGATGATACTACTACTAATGATGATACTACTCATAATGATGATAATACTACTACTGATTATGCTACTGATAATGATGATATTACTACTAATGATGATACTACTGATAATGATGATGATACTACTACTGATTATGCTACTACTGATAATGATACTACTACTGATGATGATACTACTGATAATGATGATACTACTAATGATTATGCTACTACTGATAATGATGATACTACTACTAATGATGATACTACTGATAATGATGATACTACTACTGCTGATGCTCCTACTGATAATGATACTACTACTAATGATGATACTACTGATAATGATGATAGTACTACTAATGATGATACTACTGATAATGATGATGATACTACTACTAATGATGATACTACTGATAATGATGATGATACTACTACTGATTATGCTACTACTGATGATACTACTACTGATGATACTACTGATAATTATGATGATACTACTACTGATCATGCTACTACTGATAATGATGATACTACTACTACTAATGATGATACTACTGATAATGATGATGATACTACTACTGATGATGCTACTACTGATAATGATGATACTACTACTAATGATGATACTACTGATAATGATGATACTACTACTAATGATAATACTACTGATAATGATGATGATACTACTACTAATGATGACACTACTGATAATGATGATGATACTACTACTGATTATGCTACTACTGATAATGATACTACTACTGATGATGATACTACTGATAATGATGATGATACTACTACTGATTATGCTACTAATGATAGTGATGATACTACTACTAATGATGATACTACTGATAATGATGATGATACTACTACTGATGATGCTACTATTTTAATTTGAAGCTTTCGTGACTGCAGGAATCCACACTCTTTGGTTCTGTCGGTAAAGTCGTCACGTGGTAGGTAGAAACATAACAGATCACGTGACGTTTCGATCGCAACACAACAAGCAATCGTCATCAGGTGGTACAACGACAGCGAGAAACAAAGTGCTGAAGTAGTGGGCGAGAGATCTGCTGTGGGACCAAGTTCTAGAGTAGGAGCCCTCGGCTGTTGTGTCTCGCTGTGGTTGTCCCACCTGATGACGATTGTTTGTGTTGCGATCGAAAAGTCACGTGATCTGTTATGTTTATACCTACCACGTGATGACTTGACCGAAAGAAACAAAGAGTGTGGATGCTACTATGACTGATGATGATGCTGCTACCACAGACTCGTCACACAGAGACTCATCACACAGAGACCCATAGACTCGTCACACAGAGACCCATAGACTCACCACACAGAAACCCACAGACTCACCACACAGAGACCCACAGACTCATGACACAGAGACCCATAGCCTGACCACACAGAGACCCATAGACTCACCACACAGAGACCCATAGACTCGTCACACAGAGACCCACAGACTCGCCACACAGAGACCCATAGACTCATCACACAGAGACCCATAGACTCACCACACAGAGACCCATAGACTCATCACACAGAGAAACACAGACTCACCACACAGAGACCCATAGACTCATCACACACAGACCCATAGACTCGTCACACAGAGACCCATAGACTCGTCACACAGAGACCCATAGACTCACCACACCGAGACCCACAGACTCATCACACAGAGACCCACAGACTCATCACACAGAGACCCATAGACTCATCACATGAAGACCCATAGACTCATCACACAGAGACCCATAGACTCATCACACAGAGACCCACAGACTCGTCACACAGAGACCCATAGACTCACCACACAGAGACCCATAGACTCATCACACAGAAACCCACAGACTCATCACACAGAGACCCATAGACTCACCACACAGAAACCCACAGACTCACCACACAGAGACCCACAGACTCATGACACAGAGACCCATAGCCTGACCACACAGAGACCCATAGACTCACCACACAGAGACCCATAGACTCGTCACACAGAGACCCACAGACTCGCCACACAGAGACCCATAGACTCATCACACAGAGACCCATAGACTCACCACACAGAGACCCATAGACTCATCACACAGAGAAACACAGACTCACCACACAGAGACCCATAGACTCATCACACACAGACCCATAGACTCGTCACACAGAGACCCATAGACTCGTCACACAGAGACCCATAGACTCACCACACCGAGACCCACAGACTCATCACACAGAGACCCACAGACTCATCACACAGAGACCCATAGACTCATCACATGAAGACCCATAGACTCATCACACAGAGACCCATAGACTCATCACACAGAGACCCACAGACTCGTCACACAGAGACCCATAGACTCACCACACAGAGACCCATAGACTCATCACACAGAAACCCACAGACTCATCACACAGAGACCCATAGACTCACCACACAGAGACCCATAGACTCATCACACGGAAACCCACAGACTCATCACACAGAGACCCATAGACTTATCACACAGAGACCTATAGACTCACCACACAGAGACCCACAGACTCATCACACAGAGACCCACAGACTCATCACACAGAGACCCATGGACTCATCAGACAGAGACCCATAGACTCAATACAGAGACCCATAGACTCATCACACAGAGACCCATAGACTCATCACACAGAGACCCATAGACTCATCACACAGAGACCCATAGACTCATCACGCAGAGACCCATAGACTCATCACAGAGACCCATAAACCCAGCACAAACACACCACTCACTCACTCACTACAGTCACCACACACACCACACACACCACACACTCACCACCACCACTCACCTCCCTCACCCTCCGTGCCAGGGTCTGGTAGTTGCCAGGTCCATCTCTCAGTCCGTGGACTATCACCACAGGCCGCCTCACACCACTACTCACACCACTACTACCACCACTACTACTACCACTAGTACCACCACTACTACTACTACCACTAGTACCACCACTACTACTACCACTACTCACACAACTACCACCACTACTACCACCACTACTACTACCACCACTACTACTACCACCACTACTACCACCACTACTACTAGTACCACCACTACTACCACTAGTACTACCACTACTACTACCACCACTACTACCACCACTCACACCACCACTACCACCACCACCACTACTCATCACAAGACTCTTCATTCTACTCATCATTCCCTCACCACCTCCTTCATTCGCTCCTTCCCTCGCCACCGCTGCGAGCGAAGGAACGAACGGAAGCAACAACAACAACACAGCCACCACCACCACTCTGGCCCCTGACGTTCTCTATTTCATTCCTTGCCTCGTTCCTCCTTGTTTCCTTCCCCCTCCCTCCTTCCTTCCCCCTCCCTCCTTCGTCCCCTCGTTCCCTCCTTCCCTCGTTCCCTCCCTCTTTCGTTCCCTCCCTCCCTCCTTCCCCTCTGCCTCCTTCCCTCCAGCTTTCGTTCCCTCCCTCCTTCCTTCCCCCTCCGTTCCCTCGTTCCTTCTTCTTTCGTTCCCTCCCTCCTTCCCCCTCCGTTCCCTCGTTCCTCCTTCTTTCGTTCCCTCCCTCCCTCCTTCCCCTCTCCCTCCTTCCCTCCTGCTTTCGTTCCCCCGTCGACTCGCTAAGAATGAAAGATAAATTATCCACGCGGAGCGAGGCGGCCGCTGTCAAAGAACAAACCGCGGAAGTCGACTCCAGGTGGGGCGGGGCTGTCGATGGCCATTGTATGACGTCATTAATACTCGAGCGGGGGCGGGGCTGTCGATGTTCATTGTATGGCGTCATTAACACTCGAGCAGGGGCGGGGGTGTCGATAATAATTGTATGACGTCAATAATCCACGCTCGGAAGGGTTGGGGTCAATGTTTATGTACGGACGTCATGACGTCATCTTTAGTAGAGGGATTCTCAATCTTTATTGACAGGGGTCATGACGTCATGTTTAGTAGAGGAGGTGTCAATGCTCGGAGAGTCGTGACGTCATTAAGCCCGACTCAATGTGTGGACGGCCGTGACGTCATTCTAGGTAGTAGGGGAGGTGCCGCTGCTGGCTGTATAACGTCACGAAGCCATCTTGGTAAGGAGTGAGTCCCAATGTTAATTACCTTGCAGAGGCCATCCTGGTGAATAACAATGTGAATTAGCTTGGAGAGGCCATCTTGGTAAGGGGTGAGTCCCAATGTTAATTAGTTTGTAGAGGCCATTTTGGTAAGTGGTGAGTCCCCATGTTATTTACCCTGCAGAGGCCATCCTGGTGAATCACAATGTTAATTAGTTTGGAGAGGCCATCTTGGTAAGGGGTGAGTCCCAATGTTAATGAGTTTGTAGAGGCCATCTTGGTAAGTGGTGAGTCTAAATGTTAATTACCTTGCAGAGGCCATCCTGGTGAATCACAATGTTAATTAGCTTGGAGAGGCCATCTTGGTAAGGGGTGAGTCCCAATGTTAATGAGTTAGTAGAGGCCATCTTGGTAAGTGGTGAGTCCCAATGTTATTTACCTTGCAGAGGCCATCCTGGTGAATCACAATGTTAATTAGTTTGGAGAGGCCATCTTGGTAAGGGGTGAGTCCCCATGTTAATGAGTTGTAGAGGCCATCTTGGTAAGTGGTGAGTCCCAATGTTAATTACCTTGCAGAGGCCATCCTGGTGAATCACAATGTTAATTATCTTGGAGAGGCCATCTTAGTAAGGGGTGAGTCCCAATGTTAATTAGCTTGTAGAGACCATCTTGGTAAGGGGTGATTCCCAATGTTAATTATCTTGTAGAGGCCATCTTGGTATTTGAGTGAGTCCCAATGTTAATTAGCTTGGAGAGGACATCTTAGTAAGGGGTGAGTCCCAATGTAATGAGTTTGTAGAGGCCATCTTGGTAAGTGGTGAGTCCCAATGTTAATTAGCTTGGAGAGGCCATCTTGGTAAGGGGTGAGTCCCAATGTTAATTAGCTTGAGAGGCCATAGATTCATCACACAAAGATCCATATAATAACCACACAGAGACCCATAGAATCGTCACACGAAGACCCATAGACTCATCACACAGAGACCCATAAACCCAGCACACACCACACACTCACCAAACACAGCACACATACTACTCACCACACACTCACCACCCTCACCCCACACTCACCACACTCACCACCACCACTCACCTCCCTCACCCTCCGTGCCAGGGTCTGGTAGTTGCCAGGTCCATCTCTCAGTCCGTGGACTATCACCGCAGACCGCCTCACACCACTACTCACACCACTACCACCACCACTACTACCACTAGTACCACTACTACTACTAGTACCACCACCACTACCACCACTACTACCACTAGTACCACCACTACTACCACCACCACTACTACCACTAGTACCACTACTACTACCACCACTACTACTACCACTTGTACCACCACTACTACCACCACTACTACTACTCACACTACTACCATCACTACTACTACTCACACTACCACCACCACTGCTACTCACACTACCACCACTACCACTACTCACACTACCACCACCATCACTACTACTAATCACACCACCACCACTACTACTCACACTACCACCACTACTACTCACACCACCACCACTACTAATCACACTACCACCACTACTACTACTCACACCACCACCATTACTACTAATCACACCACCACTACTCACACTTCCACTACTACTAATCACACCACCACTACTACTCACACCACCACCACTACTATTCACACTACCACCACCACCACTACTCACACTACCACTACTACTACTCACACCACCACTGCTACTCACACCACCACCACCACCACTATTAATCACACTACCACTACTCACACTACTAATACTACTACTACTCACACTACTACTACTCACACTACCACCACTAATCACACTACCACCACCACTACTAATCACACTACCACCACCACTACTCACACTACCACCACCACTAATCACACTACCACCACCACTACTACTCATCACACTACCACCACCACTACTCACACTACCACTGCTACTCACACCACCACCACTACTCACACCACCACCACTACTCACACTACCACCACTACTCACACTACAACCACCACTACTACTCACACTACCACAACTACTAATCACACCACCACCACTACTCACACTACTACTAATCACACCACCACTGCTACTCACACTACCACCACCACTACTCACACTACCACCACCACCACTACTCATCACAAGACTCTTCATTCTGCTCATCATTCCCTCACCACCTTCATTCGCTCCTTTTTTTCAACTGTAATTGGTCTTTATTTGGAACACATGAAAATAAAAAGCGGGAGACAATTTATGCACATTTGGAAGTATAATTGTATAAATGAGAAGTTGCCACATCAGGGAAGAGAGAAAGAGTGAGTTGGCTGGGCTGGTAAAGGAGGGAGGACAAAAAAAACCCCAACAGAATATTAATCCATTACGCAAGCGTGTTGTTAACAAGACGAGACAGATACATCGATCAAAGATTTGCACCATCTTACAGGTACGTATTCCAATATTTGTGCTTTAGACAACAAATATGTACCAATGCATTCAACTCGGCCGCACAGCAAGAAGCAGACCGCACTATTTCTTGGCGCGCTGCCTCTGTACCTAGCCTGGCACAGCAGTCAACCCATGGCATTTTGTGGGTCTGCCCCGTGAGCTGTACCTAGCCTGGCACAGCAGTCAACCCATGGCACTTTGTGGGTCTGTCCCATGACCTGTACCTAGCCTGGTACAGCAGTCAACCCATGACACCTACTGGGTCTGTCCCGTGACCTGTACCTAGCCTGGCACAGCAGTCAACCCATGGCACCTGCTGGGTCTGTCCCGTGACCTGTACCTAGCCTGGCACAGCAGTCAACCCATGGCACCTGCTGGGTCTGTCCCGTGACCTGTACCTAGCCTGGCACAGCAGTCAACCCATGGCACCTGCTGGGTCTGTCCCGTGACCTGTACCTAGCCTGGTACAGCAGTCAACCCATGGCACTAGCTGGGTCTGTCCCGTGACCTGTACCTAGCCTGGCACAGCAGTTAACCCATTGCCCTTGCTGGGTCTGTCCCGTGACCTGTACCTAGCCTGGCACAGCAGTCAACCCATGGCACCTGCTGGGTCTGTTGTTGGAATCGAATCGATTCAAAGGCAATGTGCCGAGTGGGTATTGGAATCGTATCGATTCAGAGGCAACGTGTCGGCGGGTGGGTGTTTGAATCGAATCGATTCAGAGGCAATGTATAGGAGGGTGAATGTTGGAATCGAATCGATTCAGAGGCAATGTGCAGGCGGGGTCGGTGTTGGAATCGAAAAACGTTTATTCGTGACTACGAATCGAATCGTCCATGAAAGTTTAAATAAAACGCGGGAACACGAACTGCCCCGAGACCCAATCAGCGGCGAGTTTTGTGTCACTTAGAGGCAGCCAATCAGAGATAAGAATACTCCCCTCCCTCTTCAGCCCACAGCCAATCAGATGCGAGCATCACCCCTGACCACCCCTCTCGGCCCACAACCAATCAGAGGCGAGCATCCCCCCTTCCCCTCCCCCTCCCTCCTCGGCCCACAGCCAATCAAAGGCGAGCATCATCACCCCTCCCCTCACCTCCCTCGGCCTACAGCCAATCAGAGGCGAGTATCACCCCTCCCGCAGCCAATCGGAGGCGAGTTCAGGGGGCAAAGGTCGCGAAATTTCAGAATTTGTCGATGGCCGCCTCGAAGGCCTCCACTTAGGCTGCGACTTTAACCATTTAACTGTACGACTTTAAACATTAAACTACAAATAAACAACGACTATACAACAGCTATACAACGACGACTAAACAACAGCACAACAACGACTATACAACAGCTATACAACGACGACTAAACAACAGCTATACAACGACGACTAAACAACAGCACAACAACGACTATACAACAGCTATACAACGACGACTAAACAACAGCTATACAATGACGACTATACAACAGCTATACAACGACGACTAAACAACAGCACAACAACGACTATACAACAGCTATACAACGACGACTAAACAACAGCACAACAACGACTATACAACAGCTATACAACGACGACTAAACAACAGCACAACAACGACTATACAACAGCTATACAACGACGACTAAACAACAGCACAACAACGACTATACAACAGCTATACAACGACTATACACCAGCTATACAACAACGACTATACAACAGCACAACAACGACTATACAACAGCTATACAACGACGACTAAACAACAGCACAACAACGACTATACAACAGCTATACAACGACGACTATACAACAGCTATACAACGACGACTAAACAACAGCACAACAACGACTATACAACAGCTATACAACAACGACTAAACAACAGCACAACAACGACTATACAACAGCTATACAACGACGACGACTGAACAACAGCACAACAACAACAACAACTTCTCCGGCGATGTCTACGATGGACAAAGAGAACTCGCGCGCCTCAGCTGCCCAAGGTTCGAGTCCCTTTGAGGGCGAAATTTTTTTAAAATTTGTTTTAATTTATTTAAGTCGAAAAATGTTTTAAGTTTTTAATTTAATTCAGTCGAATTTTTTTTATTTGTTTTAATTAAATTAAGTCGAAAAATGTTTTAAGTTTTTAATTTAATTTAGTCGAAATTTTTTTTTAATTTAAAGTCAAACATTTTTTATTTAAAGCTTTCGTGACTGCAGCCGCCCACACCTCCTGCACCACCACCACCCCAGCCCCCACACCTCCTGCACCACCACCACCCCAGCCGCCCACATCTCCTGCACCACCACCACCACCACCCCAGCCGCCCACACCTCCTGCACCACCACCACCACCCCAGCCGCCCACATCTCCTGCACCACCACCACCCCAGCTGCCCACATCTCCTGCACCACCACCCCAGCTGCCCACACCTGCACCACCACCACCACCCCAGCCGCCCACATCTCCTGTACCACCACCCCAGCCGCCCACACCTGCACCACCACCACCCCAGCTGCCCACACCTCCTGCACCACCACCACCACCCCAGCCGCCCACACCTGCACCACCACCACCACCCCAGCCGCCCACATCTCCTGCACCACCACCACCACCCCAGCCGCCCACACCTCCTGCACCACCACCCCAGCCGCCCACATCTCCTGCACCACCACCACCACCCCAGCCGCCCACACCTCCCGCACCACCACCACCACCCCAGCCGCCCACAAATCCTGCACCACCACCACCACCACCCCAGCCGCCCACACCTCCTGCACCACCACCACCACCCCAGCCGCCCACACCTGCACCACCACCACCCCAGTCGCCCACATCTCCTGCACCACCACCACCACCCCAGCCGCCCACATCTCCTGCACCACCACCACCACCCTGGCTGCCCCCCCTAACATCACGGCCCCCCCTTCCACCGCAGCGCCGGCGGCCCCCCCCTCGCGGCCGCGGCTCGTGACGCCGGTGCGCCGCTCGGCGCGGATCCACGCGGCGGGGGGGGCGGTGGGGAGGGGAGCGACCACCCCGGGGAGGGCCCTGAGGGACGGCGACACGGTGGGAGGCATTGCGGAGCTGCTGCTGGCAGCGGCCTACGCGGAGGAGGAGGAGGCGGACGAGGTGGTGGTGCAGGAGGGCGCTGCTGGCAGGGGAGGGATGGGGGGGGAGAGGCGGCGTCACCGCACGAGGTTCCTGCTGAGGGCCAACGTGGCGCTGGTGGACAACGCCCCCCAGCAGCAGCTCGGGCTACTGGGGGGCTGGGCGGTGAGCGGAGTGAGATGAGTGGTGGGGTGAGCGGAGGGGTGAGTGGAGGGGTGAGCGGAGGGGTGAGCGGAGGGGTGAGTGAGATGAGTGGAGGGGTGAGCGGAGGGGTGAGCGGAGGGGTGAGTGGGTGAGTGAGATGAGTGGAGGGGTGAGTGGGGTGAGTGGAGGGGTGAGTGGGTGACTGGGTGAGTGAGATGAATGGAGGGGTGAGTGGGGTGAGTGGAGGGGTGAGTGAGTGAGATGAGTGGAGGGGTGAGTGGTGGGGTGAGTGGAGGGGTGAGTGGGTGAGTGAGATGAGTGGAGGGGTGAGTGGGGTGAGTGGAGGGGTGAGTGGGATAAGTGGAGGGGTGAGTGGGTGACTGGGTGAGTGAGATGAGTGGAGGGGTGAGTGGGGTGAGTGGAGGGGTGAGTGAGATGAGCGGAGGGGTGAGTGGGGTGAGTGGAGGGGTGAGTGAGATGAGTGGAGGGGTGAGTGGGGTGAGTGGAGGGGTGAGCGGAGGGGTGAGCGGAGGGGTGAGTGGAGGGGTGAGTGGAGGGGTGAGTGAGATGAGTGGAGGGGTGAGTGGAGGGGTGAGTGAGATGAGTGGAGGGGTGAGCGGAGGGGTGAGCGGAGGGGTGAGTGGAGGGGTGAGCGGAGGGGTGAGCGGAGGGGTGAGTGGAGGGGTGAGTGGGTGACTGGGTGAGTGAGATGAGTGGAGGGGTGAGTGGGGTGAGTGGAGGGGTGAGCGGAGGGGTGAGCGGAGTGGTGAGTGGAGGGGTGAGTGAGATGAGTGGAGGGGTGAGCGGAGGGGTGAGCGGAGGGGTGAGTGGAGGGGTGAGTGGGTAACTGGGTGAGTGAGATGAGTGGAGGGGTGACCGGAGGGGTGAGTGGAGGGGTGAGTGGATGGGTGAGTGAGATGAGTGGAGGGGTGAGTGGAGGGGTGAGTGAGATGAGTGGAGGGGTGAGTGGAGGGGTGAGTGAGATGAGTGGAGGGGTGAGTGGGGTGAGTGGAGGGGTGATTGGGGGGGTGAATGGGGTGACTGGGTGAGTGAGATGAATGGAGGGGTGAGTGAGATGAGTGGTGGGGTGAGTGGAGGGGTGAGTGGAGGAGTGACTGGGTGAGTGGGGTGAGTGGAGGAGGGGAATGTTTCTGCAGCTGGCTGATGGCCTGTGGTGCTGTCCACCCCCCTATCTCCCCACCCCGGAGTGCCCTACAGTGCTGCCCTTAATTGCTACTCCCAACAGAACTTGCCACAAAAGTGTGCTGAGGCTACTGGGGGTGCCTTTGTCTTTGTATAGGCTGCCTGTCCTCCTCGCATCGCGTGTCACCGAGGCCACGTGGTTTGCTGTGCGTTTCAAGCTTTATTATCCAGCCACTCCGAGCGTAGCTGCCGTCACTACACACGCCACGTGATGGGGGCACGGCCACGCCCACTGGTGGGGGCACTGCCACGCCCACTGGTGGGGCACGGCCACGCCCACTGGTGGGGCACGGCCACGCCCACTGGTGGGGCACGGCCACGCCCACTAGTGGGGCCCCTCGGCGCGAGGGTTTCCCGACGTTCAATTGCTGACCAGGATCGGAGGTCAGAATGAAACCACCAGATTCTGATGTTTATTTCTGCATTCACAAACGATGAGGATCATCAACCTCGTCAACCTCATCATCTTCCCCTAGGAGGGAGCTCGAGAGCGATGGGTGACAGGGTGAGCTCGGAGCGACCCCACAAACTTTCACCACTTTTGCTCGACTCACCATTACCGCCACCACATGGACAAACCCCGCACGCACACAACAATATTTACACGCCGCAAGACAAAGGTCCACCACCACCACCCCCCCCCCTCTCTATCTCGCTCCCCCTACCCTATGGCTTGGAACAGACTGGCGAGCGACGTTTAGCGGCGAAGGCGGGCAGGGGGGGCGCCCAGTAATCATCGCCAGCACCCGCAGCCACCTTAATCTCCCCAGTGGCGATGTTCACGATACGTACGGCGTGAAAGAAGTTCGACATGCACCATACGGCCGCCACCACTACCGCCATCACTACCACCACCGCGCGTCACTGTAGACACACACAGACACATAGACACATGCAGACACATAGACACACACAGAGACACATAGACACAGACACATAGACAAACACACAGAAAGACACACGCAGAGATATATAGACACAGACATACACAAGACACATAGACACACGCAGAGACACAGACACACAGAGACACAGGCACACGTAGAGACACATAGACACACACGCAGAGACACATAGACACACACAAAGACACAGACACACGCAGAGATACATAGACACAGACACACACAAGACACAGACACACGCAGAGACACAGACACACAGAGACACAGGCACATGCAGAGACACACAGACACACACGCAGAGACACACAGACACACACACACAAAGACACAGACACACGCAGAGATACATAGACACAGACACACACAACAACAACAACAACCGCCATTCGCCACTAAGTGGCGGTGACGTCACCACGACGCTTGTGCCAGGCTATGTGCACCCTGAGGCCACGTGAAGTGTCGAACGCCCGCTGGCAGGAGGTCACGGGGCAGACCCAGGTGCCACGGGTCGACTGACTGAGATGACTGGCTGATGCACCACCTGTGCCCCCTACTGTGCCAACCTGCTGTGCTTTAGCCACCCGGCGCTCCGCTCGCTGTTGTGAGCGTCGCTCCTCCGCCCTCCGTTGTTGTTGGAGGGCGACTGCCTCCAACTGCCCAGTAGCATCCTTCACGAGCCTCCTCCACAGAGGCCGATCTTGACACCGCTGGTACCAGTCATCGGCAAGTCCACTCAGCTCCACGTCCTCCTGTACCACATCACTCCATCTCTTCTCTAGCCCGTGCCGCGCCCGCTTAGCCCCCTCAATCCGGCCAAACAAAAGCTGTTTTGGCATGCTGTGGCTTGGCATGCGGGCTACATGACCCAGCCATCGCAGCCTTGCCTGCCGGAGGAGCTCACCGATGGGACCCTGCCCAGATCTTTCAAGGATTTGTGAGCTCCTCACACAATCCAGTCTGGTTAAACCCAGGATGGATCGTAGGCAGGTCAGCCTAAATGTTTCTAACCGGCGAAGATGTTCCATTAGGGGGGTCCACGTTTCGCAAGCGTAGAGAAGGGAGGGAATGACCGTGGCCGAGAAGACCTGAAGCTTAGTGCGGAGCGACAGACCAGGTAGCTTCCACACAGCGTTACGCAACCGATGAAAAGATATTGCCGCTCGACTGATTCGGAGTGAGACCTCTGCTGTTAAACTGGAGCCAGTCATAAGCACACTGCCCAGGTATGGGAAACTCTCCACTCTCTCCACAACTGCCCCATCACCGATTGGGAGTTGTGGGGGTGGAGTGTCCGATGGTACAAAATACCCAGGCAGGTGCTTAGTTTTGGTGGGGCTGATGGTAAGGCCCCACCTCTTAGTGGCACGCTCCAGTCTCAGCAGCAGCGTCTGCAACTCCTCCTCTGACTGAGCAGCTATTACCAAGTCATCAGCATACATAACGTGGTTGAGCAATAGGGAGCCATCCCTTGACCGCACCCGGGCATCGATTAGCCTCCCATTATATCTGTACCATATGGAGATTCCCCCGGTACAGCTATTGAAGGCTTCACGAACTACGTGGTCAAAATAGATGTTAAATAATGTGGGAGCCAGAGGACATCCCTGTCGCACCCCAAGGTGTACAGGGAATGGCTCTGACTCCCGGCCACGTAGTTTTACCCGGGCCCGCCCACCATCATGAAGGTCCTTAATGATCGTGAGCAGAGGGTCAGGTACTCCAAAAGCACGAAGAACGACCCAGAGCCCAGGCCTACTGATGGTATCATAGGCCTTGACCAGGTCAATAAAGCAGAGATGTAGGTCTTGTTGGAATTCCCTACACCTCTGCTGTAGCAGACGGACAGAAAATATGGCATCTGTGCAGGACCGCCCTTTCCTGAAACCGCATTGGGGCTCCGCAAGCCTCTCCTCAGCGTGCCTGGCAAGGCGATGCTGAATAATCCTTGCCAGGACCTTTCCCGGCACACTGAGGAGTGAGATGCCCCTGTAGTTGTTACAGTCTGTGCGGTCCCCCTTCTTAAAAAGGGGGACCACCAGGGCATCCTTCCAATCCTGCGGAACCCGTCCAGTGGTCCAGACTGTTGTTATGATGTCATATAGGGCAGTCTGTGCACAAACGCCACCCTCCCTCAGCATTTCGCTTGGGAGATCATCTCTGCCCGCTGCCTTTCCTGGTCTCAGACTCCGGATCGCCTTCAATACTTCCTCAGCAGATGGCACCTCAGCCAGCCACTCACAGGGGGTGACTTCATCCAATATTTGAGGCACCGCAGCCTCAGCAGGGTCATCCTCACTTTGTGCCACGATGTTTTCCTGGCTGTGGGATTTTCCCTCCCCCAGGACCTCACAGAAATGCTCAGCAAATCTGCGAACCTGTTCCTGGGGGTCGGAAATTGGATCACCGTTTTTTCCCCTAATGATGGTAATAGGTGTGGCGCTGCAGGTTACTTTTTTGATGGAGTTAAATAGCGATTTGTGATCACGGGCCACTGAGGCAGACTCCATCTCCTCAGCAACCCGCGACCACCACCCATCCTTGCAGCGCCTCACGGCTCTCCGAACCTCCGAGCGAAGGCTGCGGTAAGCCTCCTCATTCTCTGACGTGGGATTCTGTAGCCGATGACAGTGGGCCTGTCGCTTTTTCTCAACCATCCTGAACAACTCCTCTGTCATCCAGGGTGTCTGGGGAGGTCTGGACCGCGTACCCAAAGCAGCCATTGCAGCTGCATGAGTCACAGTCCTAAACCTCGCCCATTTACCCTCGACATCAGGAGGAGTCGGGGACGATGCCAATCCCAGCCGCAAGCGATGATGAAATTCTCGCTTGCAACTTTCATCAGATAACTGAGACCAGGCCACTTTAGGTTGGAATGGGGTCCTGGGTGTACACCCACCACCGGAGTGGAAGAATGGCAGGCGCATCTTACAGATGACTAGTCGATGGTCAGAGGGCAGATCAGCTCCACGGTAGGTCCTGGTGTCAAGGACATGGGCTCGCATTCGCTGGTCCGTCACTATGTAGTCCAGCAGATGTTCTTGCTTGGACCCGGCATGCATCCATGATGTTGTGTGGATGCGCCGATGCCGGAACAGCGTGTTGGTAATTACAAGCCCATGGGCTGCACAAAAATCTAGCAGCCTCCTACCATTGTTATTGAGCTGATCTGGCCCATGCCCTCCAATCACTCCAGACCAGGTGCCAGTATCATGACCAACTCGGGCATTGAAGTCACCCAACATGATGACTCTATCCCGAGGGGCCACTTTAGCCAGCACCTGTGACAGGAGGTCATAGAAGGCATCTGACTCATCGGCTTTGCCTGCATCCCTCCACGGATGTTCATCTTCGGTGGGGGCATAAGTAACCACGACCACCATTCCTCGCCTCCGGTTGATGGGAAGGCGAGCCCAAAGTAGCCTGGGGCTTACAGCTTCCCACACCTCACCGCCACGCTCCCACGCCCCCTTCATTCTTTTGTTCAAAAGAAGACCCACACCCTGTTGTTTGGCAGTCTGCTGCCCCGAGTAGAGGACTGTCCACCCCTCATGGTGGCAGGAGCCAGAGCCGGTCCACCGGACCTCCTGAATGCCGCATAGATCCAGGCGGTACCGGTCCAGCTCCCGACAGAGGAGTGGCAGCCTCTCCTCTGCAGTGAGCGTTCGAACATTCCACGTGGCCACCCGTAGTGGCTTTTCGTTGGAGTAGCCCCGAGGGTAGGTATTCAATCTCCTGGCTCCGCCAATTGGGGTTTGGCCAGGAGACGTCATAGACGCCTGGCCCCCCGGGGCCTCCGGCACAAGCTTAGTTGTTACATATTTCACTTTAATTCGTGGTTTTGTGGTAATTAATTGAAGGTGGAGGGGTTACCAGCCCCTCGCACCCGTCCAGAGCCCCCGTTTAGCCCCTGTGGTGGACACATATGCCATGAGGGGAGGAGCCAATCAAAATTGGAACTCCCCCCACAGCACTGTCCACGACAGAGTTGCCCGTCCGGCACCGCGAGGAGGTAGGGGGTTGTTTTGCCGGACAGACACACACAAGACACATAGACACACGCAGAGACAGACACACACAGAGACACAGGCACATGCAGAGACACACGCACAGACACAGACACACACAAACATACTCACAGACACATAGACACACACACAGAGACACAGACACATATAGACAGGCGTGTCTGTGTGTCTGCCAGGATAAGTAAAAAAAGGTGTCGTCTATCGACTTGGAAATAATCCCACGGGAACGCTGTCTCGAGAAAGAGATGACCGATAAAAGTGTTTTGAAGTTATATCCGTTGACTTGTGAGCCGAATAAATCCTGTGTTCTTCACACATTGAGTCTCATCATCGTTTTTCTTTTCTTACCTATAAAAGGCATTTTTTCTGTGTGTCTGTCTGTCTCTGTGTGGACGCACACTTGCTCGTGAACCGTGGAGTTTACGTTTAAAAAAAGTAGCCGGGTACCACGCCGCAAGCCCCGTGGTGAGCCAGCACCATTCCGTTTTCCCATCCGTAAACTTTAAAATTGTTAAATTAACAATTTATTGCTATTTCGCAGTATTTAAGTATTTCCTTGCACCGCTAAAGCTGCCCGGGGGTTGCCCCTAGCAATGCTCGCGCGTCATCGGTGGAGGGTGGGGGGGGATTTCTCATTCGCGTTCAAAATGGTTTTACTTAACTTGATTCCTCTGTTTGTCGTGGTCAAATGTTGTGATAAAAATTTTGTCCACTTCCCGCCGTCCAATCAATTCCACATTTTGCACACGGTACTCAGATCCGGTGACAATGCATGCCTGTATCAAAATCGGCATCAATGAATCAATTAATTGGCTCCTTTAAAGCGATTAACATTTTGTATGTACGCCTTATTCATATATATGTGTGTAGGTCAAAAACGCCGCGGTCCCTAAACTGTGGAATCGCCTCGCCTGCTCCGTGTGAACGAGCTACGGGCACCCTCACTCCACACAAACAAAAGTTGTACATTGAAGATTGATTTATAAAATAACCAATTAATTCAAGTAAGCGTTGATGTGGGAGATGGCGCCGCATCATTGACGCACTTCTCGATGGTCAGTTGAACGAAGTTGTGACAAAAAAGTTATTAAACTTCATTCCTGTGTTTGATGTCGTGGTCAAATCTTGTACTCAAGATGTCGTCCACTTCCCGTTGTCCAATCGATTTCTTTACTTTTTAGTGCACTTTAAAATAAAACCGTTTTTAAAAGGAGTTTTTCACTATTCAAAAGCCACCACAACCATTTCAATGCTACGACGCTTGGGCAATTATAATTGAATTAATAAACATTCTTGTCATAACCATTCTTGTATTACTATCCGAGTGTCTACCCTTAATTAACTCCTGTCTGGTTCTCATGAATTAACCAAAGCAGCATTACATTTTTGTGAACAGGGCTGAGGGTTCAGAGCATATACATTCTAATCTCAAATCATCAGTTACGTCGATAACTGGAACAGATGAGTATTCTTGGTTTTTTCGGTAAAGTCAACTCGAAGGGAAACAAAATAATAAAAATATAAAACAATAAAATTCTCACAACGTTTCGACTGCGGCGTGGGGAGGCCTTCGTCCAGCAGCGGAGTGGAAGAGCAGCTGTCCGTGTGCGCAATGGGAACCGTCATGAGACCGGGATGCTCATGGAGCTTTGTTTTCAAGGATTCTTTCATCAAAGCCAGACGCCTGTTTGAACGATGAGATCCTGCAGGCATATTGCCACATGACGTTGGTGCTGATGTTACGTAGGCCAGGCGTTACTCACAATGTTTGGGACGCTTTCAATCGGCAACCCAAGCAATCGGGATGGCGAGATTAATCTTCTTGGTTCTTTCGGTAAAGTCACGTAGAATGGGAATCAAATAATAAAAATTAAACATAATAACTAAAGCGCTGTCTTCCCGACAGTTATGTTCCTTCACCTGAGGAAGGCTACTTGTGTTGTGGCCAAAACGTCGTGAGAATTTTATTTTATTATGTTTTATTTTTACTACTTTATTATTTTATTATTTCCATTCTACGTGGTGATTTTACCGAAAGAACCAAGAAGATGAATTCCTGCAGTCGCGAAAGCTTTAAAAAGGCAAGATTAATGTTTAGTTTTTGGCTGCTACAAATTTGCACGTACAATCTTAATTCGTTGAGCTTTAATTTGAGATAGCAAGGTCGCTTCTGAAATAGAGCTATATAGCTCACTGGGCCTTACCTGGTAAAATAATAAATAGTTGTAATAGTTGAGTTGTAATGTACCATCCAAGGTTGGCATGCTTATATATGTGTGATATAACCTACCCTTGGTACATTAGCAGTGGGATGATTGGCTGCCACCGTGTTCTAAACTTGTGTTTACTACTGCACTTGTAATGACTATCGATTTATGACTTAAAGTTATCGCTTTTAAACTCCTGGGGAATTTGATTGGACAAGCGCACACACACATCTCATTTTCATTATTTCCTTTTGGGAGCACAAATCTGCTCTGGAGCTGATTTGTTCATGCGTCAGAGGTATTCCTGTGAGTTCCAAAAGCGTTCTGGTTCCATACACCTGCAAATATTATTAGAAGAACCAAACTTAGGTAAGAGAGGAAGGGCGGAGGTCAAGTAGACAATTAAACAAATATATGTTGCGGCTAAGATTGGGGGTTAAATTTTGATTTAAAGCTTTCGTGACTGCAGTAATTCTTATTCTTAGCTCTTTCGGTAAAGTCAAGTTGAAGGGAAACAATAAAATAATAAAATATATATAAAACAATAAAAATTCTCACGACATTTCGACCATAACACAAACGGTCTTCATCAGGTGTGTTGGTTTGCATAAATTTATTTATTTTCAAACAGCGCATTTATTTATTTAAAAAGCGTCAGCGCCACGCGCAGCGATTTGTCAGTTTATTTAGAAGGACGAGTCCATCTATGTTATGAAAAGAGGAGGGGGGAGACGAAATTAATGTATGCTGTCTGAAAGCCACCGTAAGCGTGAACAATCAATTAAGACCTGAAATGGTTAATCAAATCTTTCCAATGATTGCTAAGCTAGAATCCATCTTTTCAGTTGAAATTGTCTCTGTGCTTGTATATGTGGATAGCCTCATGAACGAATCTCTCATGGTAGCCAGATGGCTTACAAAGAACCTCTGTCTTGGAAAAGTCAATGTCATGTGAGCCTACTGAATTATAACAGTGATCTGCCACGGCCAAGGTGTTGGTCCTACCGTGTTTAAGGTCTGCTTTGTGTTCATGAATGCGGTCCGAGACATTGCGTTTGGTTTCTCCAATGTAACTACTACCACAGAGGCAACTTAGTTTATAGACACCAGGGCACTGTATGTCCAGAATCACATCTTTTACAGACGGAACCAGATCACGGATTTTATGTAATGTGTTGAAACAGACCTGGATCTTGTGTTTATTCAAGATTTTGGAGATCTTTTTTGTGATCCCCGCAATGTAAGGTAAAGTGATGGTTTTGAAAGGCTCCTCAAGAGGGTCCTTCTTCATGGTTTGAGTGATAGCTTTGCGGATGGTATAGTCGGAGTAACCATTAGCCTTAAGAGCTTGGTGTACGTGCTTGAGTTCACTGCCTATGTGTTCCTAGTCGGATATGCATTGGGCTCTATGGTACAGAGTCTTGATGAGAGAATTCTTCTGTGATGGATGGTGGTGGGAATCCGGTTTCATATAAGCATCCGTATGGGTAGCTTTCCTGTAGACAGAGTGGCTCATTGAGCCATCAGGTCTCTTTTTAATTAGGACATCCAAAAAAGGTAGCTTGCCATCCTTTTCGACTTCCATGGTAAATCTGATGGCTGGGTGTATGGAATTTATGTGGTCGAAGAATTGGTCTAGAGCAGGCTGGCCATGTGGTCAGATGACAAAAGTGTCATCCACGTACCTCTCCCATAAGGTTGGGCGCAGAGTGGCAGTCTGGATGGCGTCAGTCTCAAATCTCTCCATGAAAATGTTAGCTATAACCGGAGATAGGGGGGTGCCCATTGGGGTGCCCTCAGTTTGTTTGTAGAACGTTCCATTCCAAGTGAAGTATGTATTGGTTAAACAGTGTCTCACCAGGGGGGGTACCTCAGTGTTTAGTCCTTGATGAATAAAGTCTTCAATGATTGCGATGGTGTCAGGTACAGGAACTGACTGGTGTAGCTAGCCTGGTGGTCACCACCTGGCAAGATACACTAGTCACGTGATAACTAGTGTAGCTAGCCTGGTGGTCACCACCTGGCTAGCTACACTAGTCACGTGATAACTAGTGTAGCTAGCCTGGTGGTCACCACCTGGCTAGCTACACTAGTCACGTGATAACTAGTGTAGCTAGCCTGGTGGACACCACCTGGCTAGCTACACTAGTCACGTGATAACTAGTGCAGTTAGCCTGGTGGTCACCACCTGGCTAGCTACACTAGTCACGTGATAACTAGTGTGGCTAGCCTGGTGGTCACCACCTGGCTAGCTACACTAGTCACGTGATAACTAGTGTAGCTAGCCTGGTGGTCACCACCTGGCTAGCTACACCAGTCACGTGATAACTAGTGTAGCTAGCCTGGTGGTCACCACCTGGCTAGCTACACCAGTCACGTGGTCACCACCTGGCTAGCTACACTAGTCACGTGTCTCTGGTCTGGCGGGCACAGACCACGTGCAGCGAGACGCCGTACACTCAGTGTTGCTCTGCTACATCAGTTAGAGTTTTTAATTTCCGCCATCACACCGCGTCAAATATATCCTCAGCTATCAACAACAAATTAAATACGTCATTTTATATTTTCCTCTCACTCTCTCTCGAAAAACGAACCGTATTCCAAATATGTGCACGCAATACACATTCGCGAAAATCAAACACGCATGAACAAATATGAAATATCGCAACAAATATCGTGCCACACCGCAATGAATTGACCTACAAGTCTTGGGGGGGGGGGGGGGGGGGACCTCCCTTGCAGTTTGCAGTGGCACGGCTGAGACGCTTGACTGAGAGGTACTCACTTGATGACTCCCACTAGCAAAGAAACCTCGTGTGCAATGTCTCTGAAGCATCGAGAATTAACGTGGCATTAGCCCGGGCAACAAAAGACGCAGATCCCCCCCGTGGCAGCCTTTAACAGACTGTTGGGGCAAATGCCCGTTAGCGAGTACCTCGGAAGCAGAATGTTTATTTAAACTGGAGAAATCCGATGAGCTATGAAGCTCTTTTTCACAGATGTCCAGTAGGCGCACGGGGTGAGAACGTTAAAACAACACAAAGTAGAACACGTGATGGTAGTGCAAAGTACAACAATGGTAAATAAATCGCCCACACACACGCAACTAAACCATCCCCGTCCTACCAGGCAAAGCCCACTGAACTGCTATTCACTTATTTTACAGAAGCGATTTGAGGGTCGACTGACTGAGATGACTCGACAATGCACCGCCATTGCCCCCCACTAGCGTACGTACACACACTGTGTGTGTGTGCACGTACACACAGTGTGTACATACACACTGTAGTACACACACACAGTATACACAACAATGTCCACGTTGTTGTTGCTGAGTTCACGCACACAAGGGAGGGGGCAATGGAAAATGAAGCTAAATCAACTTAAACTCCATCCCCGCTCTGTGACGTCACCACTCAGCATGACCTCATCGCCAAGAAGTGCCAGCGGGAGGTGTACCTTGCTAGTGACGTCATGTCACCAAGGTATTCACACTCCCCCAACCCCGTCCACAGCGCTCTTGAGCGTCATGTCACTTCCGCTTGGGTCACTGCCGATATCAATCCAGTGGCAATCCTTATTTGGGCAAAGCTACGCCCAGTGACTGCGGTTCATTAACATAATGCATTCGTTGAAGCCGTCGGGTTCAGCAGCCACGCCCTATCCCTCGTCATATGGCCAGTTAACATTAACATAATTTATTCATATTCTTATTTTTTTCGGTAAAGTCACGTTGAAGAGAAACAACAAAATATATATAAAACAATAAAAAATTCTCACGACGTTTCGACCATAACTCAAACGGTCATCATCAGGTGTGTTGGTTTGCATAAATTTATTTTTAAACGGCACATTTATTTATTTATAAAAAACGTTGGTGTCACGCGCAGCGATTGGCAGTTTGCCCAGGACTAGTCCATCTATTTTTTTGAAAAGAGGAGGGGGGAGACGAAATTTTTTATAATGTATGCTGTCTGAAAGCCACTGTAAGCATGAACAATCAATCAAGAACTGAAATGATGTATCAAATCTTTCCAATGATTGCTAAGATAGAATCCATCTTCTCGGTTGAAATTGTCTCTGTGCTTGTATATGTGGATAGCCTCATGAACGAATCTCTCATGGAAGCCAGATGGCTTACAAAGAACCTCCGTCTTGGAAAAGTCAATGGCATGTGAGCCTACTGAATTAGAACAATGATCTGCTACGGCCGAGGTGTTGGTCCTACCGTGTTTAAGGTCTGCTTTATGTTCACGAATGCGGTCCGAGACATGGCGTTTGGTTTCTCCAATGTAACTACTACCACAGAGGCAACTTAGTTTGTAGACACCAGGGTATTGTATGTCCGGAATCACATCTTTTACAGACGGAACCAGATCACGGATTTTATGTAATGTGTTGAAACGGACCTGGATCTTGTGTTTATTCAAGATTTTGGAGATCTTTTTAGTGATCCCAGCAATGTAGGGTAAAGTGATGGTTTTGAAAGGCTCCTCAAGAGGGTTCTTCTTCATGGTTTGAGTGATAGCTTTGCGGATTGTATAGTCGGAGTAACCATTAGCCCTAAGAGCTTGGTGTACGTGCTTGAGTTCACTGCTTATGTGTTCCTGGTCGGATATGCATTGGGCTCTATGATACAGAGTCTTGATGAGAGAATTCTTCTGTGATGGATGGTGGTGGGAATCCGGTTTCAGATAAGCATCCGTATGGGTAGCTTTCCTGTAGACAGAGTGGCTCATTGAACCATCAGGTCTCTTTTTAATTAGGACATCCAAAAAAGGTATCTTGCCATCTATTTCGACTTCCATGGTAAATCTGATGGCTGGGTGTATGGAATTGATGTGGTCGAAGAATTGGTCTAGAGCAGGCCGGCCATGTGGCCAGATGACAAAAGTGTCATCCACGTACCTCTTCCATAAGGTTGGGCGCAGAGTGGCAGTCTGGATGGCGTCAGTCTCAAATTTCTCCATGAAAATGTTAGCTATAACTGGAGAAAGGGGGGAGCCCATTGGGGTGCCCTCAGTTTGTTTGTAGAAAGTTCCATTCCAAGTGAAGTATGTATTGGTTAAACAGTGTCTCACCAGGGGGGGTACCTCAGTGTTTAGTCCTTGATGAACCAAGTCTTCAATGATTGCAATGGTGTCAGGTACAGGAACCTTGGTGAATAAGGAAACTACATCAAAACTGACAAGCAGGTCGTCTGGGGACAGGGAAATACCCTTGATTGTTGATACCAGGTGAGTAGAATTTTGTACCGCAGAGGTGGTCTTTCCAGTGAAAGGACGCAGGATTTCAAACAAAAAACGAGCTAGTTTGTAGGTGGGGGAGCTGATAGTAGAGACTATGGGACGAAGAGGTGTATCAACTTTATGTATTTTTGGTAAGCCGTATAATCTTGGTGGCCTGGCAGCAGAAGGTTTCAACGTCATTAATCCTTAATCCTTATTCACCAAGGTTCCTGTACCTGACACCATTGCAATCATTGAAGACTTGGTTAATCAAGGACTAAACACTGAGGTACCCCCCCTGGTGAGACACTGTTTAACCAATACATACTTCACTTGGAATGGAACTTTCTCCAAACAAACTGAGGGCACCCCAATGGGCTCCCCCCTTTCTCCAGTTATAGCTAACATTTTCATGGAGAAATTTGAGACTGACGCCATCCAGACTGCCACTCTGCGCCCAACCTTATGGAAGAGGTACGTGGATGACACTTTTGTCATCTGGCCACATGGCCGGCCTGCTCTAGACCAATTCTTCGACCACATCAATTCCATACACCCAGCCATCAGATTTACCATGGAAGTCGAAATAGATGGCAAGATACCTTTTTTGGATGTCCTAATTAAAAAGAGACCTGATGGTTCAGTGAGCCACTCTGTCTACAGGAAAGCTACCCATACGGATGCTTATCTGAAACCGGATTCACACCACCATCCATCACAGAAGAATTCTCTCATCAAGACTCTGTATCATAGAGCCCAATGCATATCCGACCAGGAACACATAAGCAGTGAACTCAAGCACGTACACCAAGCTCTTAGGGCTAATGGTTACTCCGACTATACAATCCGCAAAGCTATCATTCAAACCATGAAGAAGAACCCTCTTGAGGAGCCTTTCAAAACCATCACTTTACCCTACATTGCTGGGATCACTAAAAAGATCTCCAAAATCTTGAATAAACACAAGATCCAGGTCCGTTTCAACACATTACATAAAATCCGTGATCTGGTTCCGTCTGTAAAAGATGTGATTCCGGACATACAATACCCTGGTGTCTACAAACTAAGTTGCCTCTGTGGTAGTAGTTACATTGGAGAAACCAAACGCCATGTCTCGGACCGCATTCGTGAACATAAAGCAGACCTTAAACACGGTAGGACCAACACCTCGGCCGTAGCAGATCATTGTTCTAATTCAGTAGGCTCACATGCCATTGACTTTTCCAAGACGGAGGTTCTTTGTAAGCCATCTGGCTTCCATGAGAGATTCGTTCATGAGGCTATCCACATATACAAGCACAGAGACAATTTCAACCAAGAAGATGGATTCTATCTTAGCAATCATTGGAAAGATTTGATAAATCATTTCAGTTCTTGATTGATTGTTCACGCTTACAGTGGCTTTCAGACAGCATACATTATAAAAAATTTCGTCTCCCCCCTCCTCTTTTCAAAAAAATAGATGGACTAGTCCTGGGCAAACTGCCAATCGCTGCGCGTGACGCCAACGTTTTTTATAAATAAATAAATGTGCCGTTTAAAAATAAATTTATGCAAACCAACACACCTGATGATGACCGTTTGAGTTATGGTCGAAACGTCGTGAGAATTTTTTATTGTTTTATATATATTTTGTTGTTTCTCTTCAACGTGACTTTACCGAAAAAACTAAGAATATGAATTACTGCAGTCATGAAAGCTTTAAATCAAAATATAATTTATTTAGTTACAGAGCGGCTCTTTGCGGGAGGGGCGTGTCTCTTACCCCGGAAGTGACGTTCTGTTACCTGCTTACACGTGTGACGTCACGAGGTAACAGGAGGCTGCCGATCCACGCTTGCACTGAAATCCGAGGTGAGAAATTCTCATGGTGGTGGTGGTTGTTGTTTACCAAGGTAGAGCCTCTCTCTCTCGTAGGGATGTCAGTTGAGTAGCAGCAAGCATGGGAATCGATGTCCAGGTTGGAACTTTACAACGCGGGGCCTAGCCACGCGGGGCCTTGCCTCCTGCCCTCGCCTGATTGCGTTTACTTTAATGATCTCGCTTAAGTTTAATTTGTCTTCACCCGGCTCGCCACTTTGTAACTTTGTTTTATTGTCAATATTCACGCAGTTTTTATTTTCGTTCTTTTGTTAGCAGGCCAAGCCCGCTTGAGCTGCTATACCGCTCTTGTCATCAGAAGCGACCTGCCCACAACAACACAAGGTGAGGCTTTGTCAACGTGTGTGAATGTTTTGACTTAAAACTTTGGTGACTGCAGGAATTAATATTCTTAGTTCTTTCAGTAAAGTCACGTAGATAGAAAATTAAATAAAAATAATTAAAACATTGTAAATAAAGCAAAAAAACTCACGTCGTTTTGATCGCAAAACAAGTAATATTTATTTAATGTAATTGTATTATCTGTTATTGTTATTTTCTATCTTCGTAACTTTACCAAAAGAAACAAGAATACGTGTGTCAATGTCTGTCGGTCAAAGACGCTAAACGGAGGGACCCGCAAACTCCAAATATACAGCAGGCGTCAGGGTCGGGATCGAACCCACGACTTCCTGTGCACCAGGTGAGGTAGTTAACATCTCACCACGGAGAGAGACACGCAAACTCCAGTTAGCCTCGGCTATGTTCGTTGATCCTCAATTAATTACTTGGTGGAGTGAGAAAGCAATCATGCCGAGCAGATGAAGGTGGCCGGGCGTGATTCTAGACACGCCACCGCCTGTTTACCCAGTGACATTGTACAGTTTGTGTTTGCAGTAACGTCTATTAACTCTGTTGAATACGGAGGTTATAGCGTAACAATAGTTTACTTTTGTTTTCCTCTGGAACTCTTTATAATAATGCAAACAGGAGGTGAACACAGCACACACATTCAGCTGAAGTCGGAACTGTTCATCCCAGCATTCAAGGACATCTAAGCCTGGATTCACACCTCTAAGTTGCGATTGAACGTTAATTTATGCATTTCTGCATAACACAAATAGTATTATTTTAAACACCCTTTGCTATGTCAGCTGAATTTAGCTTTCATAAATATTCCTTTTGAAGCCAGACAGCTGAAATTGTGTGCTCGGAGTTTTTGGTGAACATTCATTTTGAAGATACGAGGGCTTCCAGGCATGTTTATAACCATTTGCCCTCTCATTGTGTGCCATAACAGCCCGTGTGATGAATTTGGGACACTTTTCCACTATATCATGAATATATGAATAAGTATAGACGTGTAAGTCACGTGTTACTGTGTATATATGCTTTCCTCTGTGCATCGATACTGACGTGTAGATGGTGTGGATATTATTTTTTTCTGTCTGCAGCTGACGCTTCCTCTGACGCTTCCTCCGCAGAATTGGTCTGATGGAGCAAATGCACTCAGCGCAGCTCGGTATGACAAGTCAACAATGCGACCAGCGTGCATACAGCACGGATCGGACTGGAAATTTGACACGGCACCAGAGAACTCACACAGGAGAGAAACCCTTCAAGTGCACGATGTGCGGGAAGGCGTTTGCACATTCATCACAGCTGCAAAGACACCAGAGAACACACACGGGAGAGAAACCCTTCAAGTTCAGTGTGTGTAACAAGGCATTTTCACAGTCATTTGCTCTTAAAATACACCAGAGAACACACACGGGAGAGAAACCCTTCAAGTGCACTGTGTGTGGGAAGGCATTTTCACAGTCATCTGTTCTTAAAGAACACCAGAGAACACACACAGGAGAGAAACCCTTCAAGTGCAGTGTGTGTGGGAAGGCGTTTGCACGTTCATCTGCTCTTGTAACACACCAGAGAACACACACGGGAGTGAAACCCTTCAAGTGCACTGTGTGTGGAAAGGCATTTTCACAGTCCCCACATCTTCAAGTACACCAGAGAACACACACAGGAGAGAAACCCTTTAAGTGCACTGTGTCTGGGAAGGCATTTGCATGGCCATCAGTTCTTCAGACCCTCCAGAGAACACACACGGGAGAGAAACCCTTCAAGTGCACTGTGTGTGGGAAGGCATTTGCACATTCATCAAATCTGCAAAAACACCAGAGAACACACACTGGAGAGAAACCCTTCAAGTGCACTGTGTGTGGGAAGGCATTTTCACATTCATCTACTCTTGTAGAACACCAGAGAACACACACGGGAGAGAAACCTTTCAAGTGCAGTGTGTGTGGGAAGGCGTTTCCACGTTCATCTGCTCTTGTAATACACCAGAGAACACACACGGGAGAGAAACCCTTCAGGTGCAGTGCGTGTGGGAAGGCGTTTGCACGTTCATCTGCTCTTGTAACACACCAGAGAACACACACGGGAGAGAAACCCTTCAGGTGCACGATGTGTGGGAAGGCGTTTGCACATTCATCTACTCTTGTAGAACACCAGAGAACACACACGGGAGAGAAACCCTTCAAGTGCAGTGTGTGTGGGAAGGCATTTTCACAGTCACCTGTTCTTAAAAAACACCAGAGAACACACACAGGAGAGAAACCATTCAAGTGCACTGTGTGTGGGAAGGCATTTTCACTGTCATCTGTTCTTAAAAAACACCAGAGAATACACACAGGAGAGAAACCCTTCAGGTGCATTTTGTGTGGGATGATGTTTGCACAGTCATCAAATCTTCAAGTACACGAGAGAACACACACGGGAGAGAAACCCTTCAGGTGCAGTGTGTGTGGGAAGGCATTTTCACGGTCATCTGTTAAAAAACACCAAAGAACACACACAGGAGAGAAACCCTTGAGGTACACTCTGTGCAGGAAGGCGTTTTCACAGTCACCACATCTTAAAGTACACCAGAGAACTCACACGGGAGAGAAACCCTTCAGGTGCACTCTGCAGGAAGGCGTTTGCACATTCATAAAATCTTCAAGTACACCAGAGAACACGGAAGCATCAGAAGATCTGCAAGGAGTGGAGTCTGAAATCAGCTTGTGAAAGTCAAAGTGCCACAATAAGCCCATCTCTCATGAAACAAGAACCAGAAGAAAATCCCAGCTTGGACACTTTTAAAGGTATCGAGGTGAAACATGAAGAGGTGATGGTGAAGAGGGAAGAAGTGATGGTGAATAGCAAAAAAGTGAAGGTGAAATGTGAAGATTCAACTCCAAAATGGGACCTTCACATCGATGGAGGCAACGTGAAGCAGGAGGAGAATTCTGACTGTGAGGCAGAGCGAGGCAACTCCCAGCAGTTTGTGGAAGTGGAGGTGTGGGTGGACTTCCTCCGAGACAATACAAAGTCAAGTGGAGACCCGGTAGATGTGTAAGCTTCAGATGATGTCGCTACAATAGATGCACCTTTGTCACAGGCCTTTAATGGCAAGAATGCAAAGTTGGACACTCAGTTGCTAGGTGCAACCTGCAGAGTAAGGGCGGCCAGTCTTTGTGGACCTGTGGGTTGGGTAGATCTCTAACCAGGAGCGAGCCAATAAGGTCCCAAGCATTCACTATTTTATCAATTGCATTTATATGGTGCCTGCTTAATCGCCTCTACGTGACTTTACCGAAAGAACCAAGGAGTATGGGTCCCTGCAGTCACAAACTTCAAATCAAGATTGTCTCAGCAACTCGGAGTTTTGTATCTCGTTTCAGACACACGAGGAGCATCCCCAAGTAGCAGCTGCCCCTGTGTGGCACAAGGTGGTGGCCCTGCACCGGCCTGCATGTGAACAAGAGCCTGTCAGTAGGGCGCGTTGGTTGATGTGGCATCTTAGTTGTGGAGGTTGTAGGTAATTTTTCGATTTAAAGCTTTCGTGACTGCAGGGATTCATCTTCTTGGTTCTTTCGGTAAAGTCACGTAGAAGGGAAATAAGATAATAAAAATAAAACATAATAAAATAAAATTCTCACGACGTTTCGGCTGATTGCGAACGTCGTGAGAATTTTATTTTATTGGTTTATTATTTCCTTTCTACGTTACTTTGTAGGTAATGTTTAGAATTGTATAAATTTTGACCGAGATGCCAGCATGCAAATGCAATAGTACGTTGTACATACACTGTTAAGTAGACGGTGCATATATTTTTTTAAACAGCTTGTTGTTAATACGATGTAACCTGATGCGGTCTATTTCACTGCGGTAATTCAATTTTGTTAAAATGCCTGTCAATAATTTAGAATGAATACTTGTCTGATTGTGCGTGTGCATGTAACATTTTGTCTGAGGGTCAAACATTGAATAAGTGATGTTAGGACAAAGTGTGTCTGTTTGGAAGTGACCTGTACAGAGAACTCGGGTGAGACCCATTGTTCTTGTGATACAGGTCAAAGGGTACTTTTGTGTTTCACGAAGCGTCGGCCTCTGAAGCAACTCATTGTCTTTGAAATAGGGAGCACGCTCGGATCATTCATCAATTACGAGGCACACCACTTGAAAGTTACACGTATAGGAGGAGGTACATTCTCTACAACACGAATTGTAGTTTTGTGTTACGTGTTGACGTAGATTTTGTCTAACTAGGGCTAGAAATGCCCTTTGCTGATTCACGTCTGGATGTTCGTACCTTTCGCTTGAAGCAAGCCCCACTGCTGTTGTTGAGACGCTGTGCACCAATAAGGGTGCAAGCATTTTAGGGCCTTCGGCCAGGAAAGTCACAACATTTACGGCACACGAAGGACGCATTCACGCAAGCGCCCCGTGCTCTGTTTTGAAGTTTTAAAATGAAACATCTTTTAATCGTGTTGTGTTTTGAATTAGATGATTGTTATTTCTTCATTAAAAGCTTATTTCATTTTACATCCGGAAGGCTTCGTTGAGAAGGACATTTCGTGTGAGTGTTCTCTCGTCGTTTAGTAGACGGCCTTGCCGGGGGTTCGGTTCGATGCGGACTTTCACCTGTTTGGGATTGCGGGATCGAGATAAGGCGACACGGAGCTGCTGGCCGTCTGCAGATCGATTCCAACGTAATCGAGCATCTGTCCCTGTGCCTCCGTCGTTGGTACAGGGGGTGCGTGTCTCTGTTGTGGAGTTTCTGGATCATATTTGGAATTAACCCAATTTTGACCGTGACACCAACATGCAATGACCTGTGCGTTGTGAGTGACACAACGTTATGTTTTACATCTGCCGTTTAGCAGATTGCACATATTGTGGTGAATGTTACTGGGGCTTTAAGCTTGAACCTCTGCAATAAATAGAGAATGTGCTACCATATTCCTGGTTCTTTCGGTAAAGTCACGTAAATAGAAAAAAAAAGAAAATTGGAAAATAATAAATTGATGAAAAGATGCCAATTGGTCGACTGAGATGACTGTGCCCCCCACAATGTACACACACAGTGTACACACACAGTGTTCACACATACACACAGTGTACACACACAGTGTACACACACACAGTGCACACACACAGTATACACACAGTGTGTACACGTACACAGTGTACACACACACTGTGTACTTGTACACACACAGTGTACACACAGTGTACATTCACAGTGTACACACACACAGTGTACACACACAGTGTACACATACACAGTGTACACACGTACACACTGTGTACGTGTGTACACACACAGTGTACACACACACTGTACACACACACACTGTGTATGTGTACACACACTGTACACACACACAGTGTGTACGTGTACACACACAGTGCACACACACACAGCGTGTACGTACACAGTGTGTACACAATAATTTCAGTTTATATATTTTGGTATACCCCTGTGAGCCATTCGGCTCTTGAATCAAGTGCAACCACAACAAACACGAACAAGAAACACATCTTAAAGTGACTACTTTGTGTGACTCTGCAAACAGAAAATCCATGAAAAAAACAGCAAAATGTTCCTGAAAAAAGCACCGTACACCAACGCTGTGTGCTAAAAATCCCAGTGGGATGCAATGTCCACGTTGTTGTTGTTGCTGAGTTCAAGGGAGGGAGCAATGGAAAATGAATCTAAATCAACTCCAATCCCGCTCTGTGACGTCACTACTCAGCATCACCTCATCGGCGTGAAACGCCAGGGGGAGGTGTCCCTCGCTAGTGACGTCATGTCACCAAGGTATTCACCCCACCCCGTCTACCGCGCCCTTGAGCGTGACGTCACCTCTGCCTGGGTCAACTTTCGTTATCTGTTGAAGTACAATCCTTATTTGGGCAAAGCTACGCCTGGTGACTGGCGGCTCATTAACATAATGCATTCGTGACGGCCGTCGCGAGTTTATTGCGACGGGTTTCAGTACCCACGCCCCCATCCCTCCACGTATGGGCCGGGCTCATTAACATAATTTATTTAAATTAGGACCCGCTCGTTGTGGGAGGGGAGTGTTCTTGTACCACGCAAGTGACGTCGTCTCCTGCTGCCGCGTGACGTCACGAGGTAACAGAAATCTGCCGCTCCGCGCGTGAACTGAAATCCGAGGTGAGAAATTCTCATCGCGGTTGTGGTGGTGGTTGTGGTGGTTGTGGTGGTGGTGGTGGTTGTTGTTGTTGTTGTTTACCGAGGTAGAGCCTCTCTCTCTCAGGGATGTCAGTTGAGTAGCAGCGAACATGGGAATCGATGTCCAGGTTGGAACTTTACAACGCGGGGCCTAGCCACGCGGGGCCTTGCCTCCTGCCCTCGCCTGATTGCATTTACTTTAATTATCTCGCTTAGTTGAGCAATCTTTGTAAGAAAGTAATCTACCAGGCTATGCGTTTATTGTGTGTTGATCGACTCTCTGTGTTGCATTGCATTACATTTCAAAAATTTTACTCAGTTTCTTTGATTAAGTGTGCTTTTGATTTAAAGCTTTCTTGACTGCAGGGATTTATATTCTTGGTTCTTTCGGTAAAGTCACCACCACGTAGAAGGGAAACAATAAAATAATAAAAATATCAAACAATAAAATTCTCACGACGTTTCGACTGCACGACGAGCAATCATCATCAGGTGTGAAAACCACAGCAAGAACATTTTCTTGCTGTGGTTTCTTGCTGTGGTTTTCACACCTGATGATGATTGCTTGTGTTGCAGTCGAAACGTCGTGAGAATTTTATTGTTTTATATTTTAATTATTTTATTGTTTCCCCTTCTACGTGGTGACTTTACCGAAAGAACCAAGAATATAAGTGTGCTTTCTCTCTCTCTCTCTGCGTGTACTCGTGTTATTATTATTTCCTGCAGTCACCAAAGTTCCAAATCTCTCATTGACACAAGGCCGTAATTATATATTATAATAATTATAATATATATTGGTGGGGGACATATCCCCCCACAATAATCAAACATGCTCAAAATGTCTCCCCCAATTTATTGCTATAAAAATATTTTTTAAAATAATAATTGCTATGCTATGTTAATAAAAACAATTTGCTAAACCTTGGCCACAAAATGTGGACTTGTCTTCATATAACAATGCGTAGATTTGTGTTTATATGATTGGGTTGTACTTTATGAATCCCTAATCTCTGCCATTATATACTATGAAACAAGAAAAGTAAAAAAATAAACAACAGAGCAATGTAATACAATACAATATTATACAATATTGTATTATACAATATTGTATCAAATAATACAAATTCCATCCCATGTGTTAGTGAAATTTTTCAATATTTTAGAAATTAGTTTTCAAATTTAGATTTTCTTTCTGGGGGGGGGGAGACCCCAGAGCCCCTGGTAGATTTGTTCCCCCCCCAATGTTGACTCCATGGCTACGGCCTTGCATTGACTCGCGGATTTCTCTAAACCCCTCCCCTCTCTCTCTGCCCCCCTCTCTCTCTATTTAAGGCCTCGACACAGAGGCGTTGTTTCTCTGTGTGCCTACAGTGAGGGAGAAAAGTATTTGATCCCCTGCTGATTTTGTACGTTTGCCCACTGACAAGGAAATGATCAGTCTATAATTTTCATGGTAGGTTTATTTGAACAGTGAGAGACAGAATAACAACAAGAAAATCCAGAGAAACGCATGTCAAAATATTATAAAATGATTCGCATTTTAATGAGGGAAATAAGTATTTGACCCCCTCTCAATCAGAAAGATTTCTGGCTCCCAGGTGTCTTTTATACAGGTAACGAGCTGAGATTAGGAGCATACTCGTAAAGGGAGTGCTCCTAATCTCAGCTTGTTACCTGTATGAAAGACACCTGTCCACAGAAGCAATCAATCAATCAGATCCCAAACTCTCCACCATGGCCAAGACCAAAGAGCTCTCCAAGGATGTCAGGGACAAGATTGTAGACCTACACAAGGCTGGAATGGGCTACAAGACCATTGCCAAGCAGCTTGGTGAGAAGGTGACAACAGTTGGTGCGATTATTCGCAAATGGAAGAAATGCAAAAAAACTGTCAATCTCCTTCGGCCTGGGGCTCCATGCAAGATCTCGCCTCGTGGAGTTGCAATGATCATGAGAACGGTGAGGAATCAGCCCAGAACTACACGGGTGGATCTTGTCAATGATCTCAAGGCAGCTGGGACCATAGTCACCAAGAAAACAATTGATAACACACTTCACCGTGAAGGACTGAAATCCTGCAGCGCCTGCAAGGTTCCCCTGCTCAAGAAAGCACATATATATGCCCGTCTGAAGTTTGCCAATGAACATCTGAATGATTCAGAGAACAACTGGGTGAAAGTGTTTTGGTCGGATTAGACCAAAATGGAGGTCTTTGGCATCAACTCAACTCGCCGTGTTTGGAGGAGGAGGAATGCTGCCTATGACCCCAAGAACACCATCCCCACCGTCAAACATGGAGGTGGAAACATGCTTTGGGGTGTTTTTCTGCTAAGGGGACAGGACAACTTCACCGCATCAAAGGGACGATGGACGGGGCCATGTACCATCAAATCTTGGGTGAGAACCTCCTTCCCTCAGCCAGGGCATTGAAAATGGATGGTGGATGGGTATTCCAGCATGACAATGACCCAAAACACAGCCAAGGCAACAAAGGAGTGGCTCAAGAAGAAGCACATTAAGGTCCTGGGGTTGCCTAGCCAGTCTCCAGACCTTAATCCCATAGGAAATCTGGAGGGAGCTGAAGGTTCGAGTTGACAAACGTCAGCATCGAAACCTTAATGACTTGGAGAAGATCTGCAAAGAGGAGTGGGACAAAATCCCCCCTGAGATGTGTGCAAACCTGGTGGCCAACTATAAGAAACGTCTGACCTCTGTGATTGCCAACAAGGGTTTTGCCACCAAGTACTAAGTCATGTTTTGCAGAGGGGTCAAATACTTTTTTCCCTCATTAAAATGCAAATAAATTTATAACATTTTTGACATGCGTTTATCTGGATTTTTTTGTTGTTATTCTGTCTCTCACTGTTCAAATAAACCTTCCATTAAAATTATAGACTGATCATTTCTTTGTCATTGGGCAAACGTACAAAATCAGCAGGGGATCAAATAATTTTTTCCCTCACTGTATGTGTGTATCTCTCTCTGTGTGTCTCTGTGTTCTATCTCTCTCTGTCTGTGTGTCTCCGTGTCTGTGTTTTGTCTCTCTTTCAAATTGAGCAATCTTTGGAAGAACGTTATCAACCAGGTGGGGTGTTGACTCTTATGTTGGCCGACTCTCTGTGTTGTATTGCATTACATTTCTATTCTAGATTTAAAGCTTTCGTGACTGCTAGGATCCATACGCTTTGCTTCTATTGGGTAAAGTCACGTAGGTAAAAAATAAAATAACAAAAATCACGACGTTTCGGCCACAACACAAGCGGCCTTCATCAGGTGAAGGGACGAGACTGTCTGGAGGACAGCGCTGGAGTGGAAAAAGCCACGTGCAGATCACGACCTTTAAGCTGTGTGAGAAGAAACAAAGCACCTTGACAAAGGAATTAGCATATAATTTAGCATTGAAATGGCTCATTGAAATAGATAAATTAAAGTATACACATCCGCGGAGGCACCCCTTGACAAAGGAATTAGCATAGAATTTAGCATTGAAATAGCTGAGTGAGTAGCTTGTAACTGGTCACAGAAATAGCTATGTTAAAGTCAGAGCATATACATTCACCGAGGCACCTAGTACAAATCAAACAGGAGAATTTAGCGAAACACAACCACGCTCAGACCGCGGACCTTTAAACTTTGTGCGAGCAAACAAGGTGTCCTGACAAAGAAATTAGCATAAAAATTAGCATTTGATTGGCCGATTTTAGAAAAGAGGTGTTGTACGTGCCGGTGGACTTGCCGTTTGGCGCGGGGGGGGGGGGGAGAGTTTACCTATTGATGGTGTGAAAAGGGAATTTATAAGAGCTGCGAAAGTTTGGGGTACCACTACTTGAAAAATATACTGTACCATTGAAATTAGTTTAATGTTTAGTTCGATTTAGAACATCTTTCCAATGGTTGCTAAATTTGAAACCATCTCGGTTGAAATTGTGTCTGTGTTTGTAGATCTGAATTGCCTCGTGAACAAATCTCTGATAAAAACCCGTGGGTTTGCAAAGAACCTTGGTATCGGAGAAAATGATATCGTGATCACCCACAGCATTGTAACAGTGATCAGCCACGGCAGAAGAATTCGTTTTGCCGTGTTTCAAATCTGATTTGTGCTCGCGGATTCGGTCAGAGACATGTCGCTTTGTCTCCCCGATATAGCAATCACCGCAGGTACAACTCAATTTGTAAACCCCGGGGTACTGTAAGTCAGGAATGACATCCTTCATGGATGGGATCAGATTACGAATTTTGTGTACTGTATTGAACCGGACCTGGATCTTGTGTTTGTTTAGAATTTTGGAAATCTTTTAGTAACGCCTGCTATATATGGTAGTGTGATGGTTTTGACCGGAGTATCAAGTGGTTGTTTCTGTATGGAGGGAGAAACAGCTTGGCGGATGATACGGTCAGAGTAACCATTCCTTTTGAGGGCCAGGTGTACATGTTTTAATTCACTGGTCAGGTGGTGTTCGTCCGAAATGCAATGAGCCTTATGGTATAAAGTTTTGATGAGAGAATTATTTTGGGCTGGGTGGTGGTGGAAATCAGGTTTCAAGTAGGAATCTGTGTGGGTGGGTATCCTGTAGACAGAATGCCCCAATGAGCCATCAGGTCTCCTCTCAAACAGAACATCTAAGAATGGTAGCTTGCCATCTTTCTCCACTTCCATGGTGAATTTGATGGCGGGATGTTTGGAATTGATGTGGTGTAGGAAAAGGTTCAAAGCTGGGAGGCCATGTGGCCAAATGACGAAAGTATCATCCACATATCGCTTCCACAGGGAAGGTCTGAGGGTGGAAGTCTGGATGGCGTCTGATTCAAATTTCTCCATGAAAATATTGGCTATCACTGGTGATAAGGGGGATCCCATGGGGGTACCCTCATTTTGTTTGTAGAAGGAGCCATTCCAAGTAAAGTAGGTATTGTTGAGGCAGTGCCTAACCAGTGCAGGTGTGTCGGGGTCTAGTCCATGTTGGACCAAATTTTCAATTATTTCAATGGTATCAGGTACTGGGACCTTGGTGAACAAAGAGACCACATCGAAGCTGACAAGGATATCGTCAGGGGACAGTACAACATCTTTGACCTACGTGACTTTACCCTTTGAACCAAAGAGTATGGATCCTTGCAGTTACGAAAGCTTTAAATCTAGAAGTGTACACACACACACACACTGTACACACACACAGTGCACACACAGTGTACACACACACACACTGTACACACACACAGTGTACACACATAGTGTACACACACACACAGTGTACACACACAGTACACACACACACAGTATACACAGACACACAGTGTATACACACAGTGTACACACACACAGTGTATACACAATAATGTCCACGTTGTTGTTGTAGCTGAGCCCACACACCCAAGGGAGGGAACAATGTAAAATGAATCTAAATCACTTAAACTCCAACCCCGCTCTGTGACGTCACCACTCTGCATTACCTCATCGGCGTGAAACGCCAGGGTGAGGTGTACCTCGTTAGTGACGTCATGTCACCAAGGTATTCCACCGCGCTCTTGAGCGTGACGTCACCTCCGCTTGGGTCACTGCCGATTGCGTTCCAGTGCCAATCCTTATTTGGGCCAGTGAGCGGGCCGCACGTGATGCCAACGCATCGTCCGCCGTGGCTTCGTAAGCCCGGCACCACGCGGTGACAGTCGCAGTCACTACACACGCGTTTTCATCTTTGGTTCTTTCGGTAAAGTCACCACGTAGAATGAGAATAAAGTAATAAATTAATAAAATAAAATAACACGATAAAATTCTCACGACGTTTCAACACAAGTGGCCTGTTCTCGAGACAGTCTCGTCCCTTCACCTGATGAACACACACTACACCGATAACTCTTTAGAATTGCCGCTTGTTGTCGTCTTTCAGCACGGTTGGGCAACATGCGGTGGTGGTGTGACAGAAAGAGTTCAACGTACACACACATACACACATACACACACATACATACACACACACATACACACATACACACACATATACATACATACACATACACACACATACAAAGACAAAGATCCCCCATATAGCCTGTACCAGACTGTAGGGGCAAGTGCTGTTAGCGAGCACCTATTAAGGCCGAACGGTACACGAGGGGGTGGGTGGCCAGCACCACGCCCGACCGCCTTTGTCTCCCTAGTGGCGATGTTTACACACCACACCAGGTACTCATTTGAGGCTGAGTCGACCTAGGGGAGGCCCGGGACCGGTCCAGATAATCGTCACTGGTGTTGGCCGTGAGCGGGAATCGAACCCGGGTCGCCATGTTCATAGCGCAGCGCGCTAACCGCTACACTATCGCTCCCCACACACACACATACACACACATACACACATACATACACACACATACATACACACACATACATACACACATACATACACACATACACACACACATACATACACACACATACATACACGTACATATACATACACACATACACATACATACACACATGCACACATACACACACACATACACACACATACACACATACACACACATACACACATACACACACACATACATACACACATACATACATACACAACAACAACCGCCATTCGCCACTAAGTGGCGGTGACGTCACCACGACGCTTGTGCCAGGCTATGTGCACCCTGAGGCCACGTGAAGTGTCAAACGCCCGCTGGCAGGAGGTCACGGGGCAGACCCAGGTGCCACGGGTCGACTGACTGAGATGACTGGCTGATGCACCACCTGTGCCCCCTACTGTGCCAACCTGCTGTGCTTTAGCCACCCGGCGCTCCGCTCGTTGTTCTGAGCATCGCTCCTCCGTCCTCCGTTGTTGTTGGAGGGCGACTGCCTCCAACTGCCCAGTAGCATCCTTCACGAGCCTCCTCCACAGAGGCCGATCTTGACACTGCTGGTACCAGTCATCGGCAAGTCCACTCAGCTCCACGTCCTCCTGTACCACATCACTCCATCTCTTCTCTAGCCCGTGCCGCGCCCGCTTAGCCCCCTCAATCCGGCCAAACAAAAGCTGTTTCGGCATGCGGTGGCTGGGCATGCGGGCTACATGACCCAGCCATCGCAGCCTTGCCTGCCGGAGGAGCTCACCGATGGGACCCTGCCCAGATCTTTCAAGGATTTGTGAGCTCCTCACACAATCCAGTCTGGTTAAACCCAGGATGGATCGTAGGCAGGCCAGCCTAAATGTTTCTAACCGGGGAAGATGTTCCATTAGGGGGGTCCACGTTTCGCAAGCGTAGAGAAGGGAGGGAATGACCGTGGCCGAGAAGACCTGAAGCTTAGTGCGGAGCGACAGACCAGGTAGCTTCCACACAGCGTTACGCAACCGATGAAAAGATATTGCCGCTCGACTGATTCGGAGTGAGACCTCTGCTGTTAAACTGGAGCTAGTCATAAGCACACTGCCCAGGTATGGGAAACTCTCCACTCTCTCCACAACTGCCCCATCAACGATTGGGAGTTGTGGGGGTGGAGTGTCTGATGGTACAAAATACCCAGGCAGGTGCTTAGTTTTGGTGGGGCTGATGGTAAGGCCCCACCTCTTAGTGGCACGCTCCAGTCTCAGCAGCAGCGTCTCCAACTCCTCCTCTGACTGAGCAGCTATTACCAAATCATCAGCATACATAACGTGGTTGAGCAATAGGGAGCCATCCCTTGACCGCACCCGGTCATCGATTAGCCTCCCATTATATCTGTACCATATGGAGATTCCCCCGGTACAGCTATTGAAGGCTTCGCAAACTACGTGGTCAAAATAGATGTTAAATAATGTGGGAGCCAGAGGACATCCCTGTCGCACCCCAAGGTGTACAGGGAATGGCTCTGACTCCCGGCCATGTAGTTTTACCCGGGCCCGCTCACCATCATGAAGGTCCTTAATGATCGCGAGCAGAGGGTCAGGTACTCCAAAAGCACGAAGAACGACCCAGAGCCCAGGCCTACTGATGGTATCATAGGCCTTGACCAGGTCAATAAAGCAGAGATGTAGGTCTTGTTGGAATTCCCTACACCTCTGCTGTAGCAGACGGACAGAAAATATGGCATCTGTGCAGGACCGCCCTTTCCTGAAACCGCATTGGGGCTCCGAAAGCCTCTCCTCAGCGTGCCTGGCAAGGCGATGCTGAATAATCCTTGCCAGGACCTTTCCCGGCACACTGAGGAGTGAGATGCCCCTGTAGTTGTTACAGTCTATGCGGTCCCCCTTCTTAAAGAGGGGGACCACCAGGGCATCCTTCCAATCCTGCGGAACCCGTCCAGCGGCCCAGACCGTTGTTATGATGTCATATAGGGCAGTCTGTGCACAAACGCCACCCTCCCTCAGCATTTCGCTTGGGAGATCATCTCTGCCCGCTGCCTTTCCTGGTCTCAGACTCCGGATCGCCTTCAGCACTTCCTCAACAGATGGCACATCAGCCAGCCACTCACAGGGGGTGACTTCTTCCAATATTTGAGGCACCACAGCCTCAGCAGGGTCATCCTCACTTTGTGCCACGATCTTTTCCTGGCTGAGGGATTTTCCCTCCCCCATGACCTCACAGAAATGCTCAGCAAATCTGCAAACCTGTTCCTGGGGGTCGGAGATTGGATCACCGTTTTTTCCCCTAATGATGGTAATAGGTGTGGCGCTGCAGGTTACTTTTTTGATGGAGTTAAATAGAGATTTGTGATCGCAGGCCACTGAGGCAGACTCCATCTCCGCAGCAACCCGCGACCACCACCCATCCTTGCAGCGCCTCACGGCTCTCCGAACCTCCGAGCGAAGGCTGCGGTAAGCCTCCTCATTCTCTGACGTGGGATTCTGTAGCCGATGACAGTGGGCCTGTCGCTTTTTCTCAACCATCCTGAACACCTCCTCTGTCAGCCAGGGTCTCTGGGGAGGTCTGGACCGTGTACCCAAAGCAGCCATTGCAGCTGCATGAGTCACAGTCCTAAACCTCGCCCATTTACCCTCGACATCAGGAGGAGTCGGGGACGATGCCAATCCCAGCCGCAAGCGATGATGAAATTCTCGCTTGCAACTTTCATCAGATAACTGAGACCAGGCCACTTTAGGTTGGAATGGGGTCCTGGGTGTACACCCACCACCGGAGTGGAAGAATGGCAGGCGCATCTTACAGATGACTAGTCGATGGTCAGAGGGCAGATCAGCTCCACGGTAGGTCCTGGTGTCAAGGACATGGGCTCGCATCCGCTGGTCCGTCACTATGTAGTCCAGCAGATGTTCTTGCTTGGACCCGGCATGCATCCATGATGTTGTGTGGATGCGCCGATGCCGGAACAGCGTGTTGGTAATTACAAGCCCATGGGCTGCACACAAATCTAGCAGCCTCCTACCGTTGTTATTGAGCTGATCTGGCCCATGCCCTCCAATCACTCCAGACCAGGTGCCAGTATCATGACCAACTCGGGCATTAAAGCCACCCAACATGATGACTCTATCCGGAGGGGCCACTTTAGCCAGCACCTGTGACAGGAGGTCATAGAAGCCATCTGACTCATCGGCTTTGCCTGCATCCCTCCACGGATGTTCATCTTCGGTGGGGGCATAAGTAACCACGACCACCATTCCTCGCCTCCGGTTGATGGGAAGGCGAGCCCAAAGTAGCCTGGGGCTTACAGTTTCCCACACCTCACCGCCACGCTCCCACGCCCCCTTCATTCTTTTGTTCAAAAGAAGAGCCACACCGTGTTGTTTGGCAGTCTGCTGCCCCGAGTAGAGGACTGTCCACCCCTCATGGTGGCAGGAGCCAGAGCCGGTCCACCGGACCTCCTGAATGCCGCATAGATCCAGGCGGTACCGGTCCAGCTCCCGACAGAGGAGTGGCAGCCTCTCCTCCGCAGTGAGCGTTCGAACATTCCACGTGGCCACCCGTAGTGGCTTTTCGTTGTTTCTGGAGGAGCCCCGAGGGTGGATATTCAATCTCCTGGCTCCGCCAATTGGGGTTTGGCCAGGAGACGTCATAGACGCCTGGCCCCCGGGGGCCTCCGGCACAAGCTTATTAGTTACATATTTCAGTTTACCTCGTGGTTTCGTGGTAATTAATTGAAGGTGGAGGGGTTACCAGCCCCTCGCACCCGTCCAGAGCCCCGGTTTAGCCCCTGTGGTGGACACATATGCCATGAGGGGAGGAGCCAATCAAAATTGGATCTCCCCCCACAGCACTGTCCACGACAGAGTTGCTCGTCCGGCACCGCGAGGAGGTAGGGGGTTGTTTTGCCGGACACATACACACACACATACACATACCAACATACACACACATACACACACATACATACACACATACACACACACATACACACACATACACACATATACACACACATACACACATACACATACACACACATACACACACACAGACACACACACACATACAACAACCACACCCGCCTTTCGCCACTAAGTGGCGGTGACGTCACCACGACGCTTGTGCCAGGCTATGTGCACCCTGAGGCCACGTGAAGTGTCGAACGCCCGCTGGCAGGAGGTCACGGGGCAGACCCAGGTGCCACGGGTCGACTGACTGAGATGGCTGGCTGATGAGCGTGAAGTCGCGATTGAGTAATGGGGGCTAACGAATGAGTAATTAGTAATACACGTTGCTTTAAGAGATGGTTGAAGTTACAATGTTCTAATACGTGTTTAATGTAAATTACTTTTTGAATGTCATTAATTTTGTTGTATTATTTAATGACTAATTAAAATAGCTCAGAGGCTACTTCATTTCCACTCGTCCTATCAATTCACCCAGACCCACTGCCCTTCTAAGGGCGGGACCGAGCGGGCTAGTGGTGAGACCCTGGGAGCCCCCGGGTCCCGACGTCCTTGTAAGGGCCGGGACCGAGCGAGACAGTGGTCGAGACCCGTACCTTGGCTGGGTCGGGTTAGTGTAGCCTCCCCTAGGTCACGGTTAGCCGGAGGCGAGAGAGCCCGTGGTCCCAGTGATAGGCCACGCTTGTCCGGGGGCCGTACCACCCCCAGGTAGCGGGTTAAGGGGCCGTTACCCCTTTGTGTTAGGGACCGCTACTATTGCTGTTACCGTTGTCGTTAAATCAACGTGTTGCCTCTACACGCCGTCTCCAATCTCCCTGCACCCACTACACGCGCAGCGTTTGTTTCACGTCTCGTGCGGTTACTGTGGTAAGAAACTTGCTTGGCTTTGATTCCCAGACAATTCGTAATGGTAAAGAAATTTAATAATAATAGAATACGACGTTTCGATTGCAACACAAGCGACCATCATCAGGTACAAATGAATGAGAACAAACATAGTAAACTTGGAAATATAATGCAATATAACACAGAGTCGGCCAACAAAACAATCAACGCCCCACCTGGTTGATTACGTTCTTCCAACGATTGATAAATTTGAGAGAGACAAAACATAGACACGGGGACACACAAGCAGAGAGAGAGAGACAACACAGAAACACACAGAGAGAGACACACAACATAGACACACAGACAGACACACAAGCAGAGAGAGACAACACAGAAATACACAGAGACACACAACATAGACACACAGACAGACACACAAGCAGAGAGAGAGACTCACACAGAGACAAACAGAGAGAGACACGCAGCAAAGACACACAGACACACAAGCATAGAGAGACTCACACAGAGACAAACAGAGAGAGACACACAACATAGACACACAGACAGACACACAGAGAGAGACAACACAGAGACACACAGAGTAACACACAGCATAGACACACAGACACACAAGCATAGAGACTCACAGAGACAAACAGAGAGAGACACACACAACATAGACACACAGACAGACACACAAGCAGAGAGAGACTCACAAAGAGACACACAGGGAGTGACACAACATAGACAGACAGACACACAGAGAGAGACTCACACAGAGACAAACAGGGAGAGACACACAACATAGACACAGAGACAGACACACAAGCAGAGAGAGACTCACACAGAGACACACAACATAGACACACAGACAGACACACAGGCAGAGAGAGACAACACAGAGACAAACAGAGAGAGACACACAGAGACACACAGAGCGACACACACAACATAGACACACAGACAGACACACAAGCAGAGAGAGACTCACACAGAGACACAGAGAGTGACACACAACATAGACACAGAGACAGACACACAAGCAGAGAGAGAGACTCACACAGAGACAAACAGAGAGTGACACACAACATAGACAGACAGACACACACAGAGAGAGACTCACACAGAGACAGAGAGAGACAATTTAATAGCTCTTAAAACCCCTCCCACCGCTCCTGCAGTCTAAACACAACAAGACTCCCAAGTCCTCTGGTGACATCAAAAATGATTTAATAACGAGACGATCAAACGAGCCACAGAGCGAAGCCTCGGCCCTACGCGTTGGGCCTTGCGTGGCCCATTAATGGGCACTCGACTCGAATGTGCGGACGTTTCATTGACTGAACGCAACATTGAAAGCAGCCTTGAGAATCTTCACTTGAAGCTTTCGTGGCAACTGCAGGGATCCACGCTCTCAAAGTCATCACGTGGTAGGTGTATAAAATACATCACCACGTTTCCATCGCGACACAAGCGACCGTCATCAGGCGGAACAGGTACAGTTCAACTGATGGGGGGGTCGCTTGTGTTGCGACAGAAACGTCGTGATTTATTTTATTTTGTCCCTACGTCACTTGACCGAAAGAACCTTGAAGAATGTTCTTGGTTCTTTCGGTAAAGTCACCACGTAGAAGGGAAACAATAAAATAATATAAATATAAAACAATAAAAATTCTCACGACGTTTCGACTGCAACACGAGCAATAATCATCGGGTGTGAAAACCACAGCAAGAAAATTTGAAAAAGGGGCGTTTTTTTTAACGTTAGCACCACGGAAAGATTACAGAACAGTCTTAAAACTTCACTTCCTTCACTTTCCAAGTCTGACATCATACGCCTTCAAACCACCACACTGATAATTATTAACGAACCCTTTCACATTCCGGAAACCCCCCCCAAAAAAGGCTGCTCTATGGGTGGAGGGCGGTGACCAAGTGAAATTGCCCTCCCCGTGCCTCCCTGCGCGAAAAAACGAACGCCGTACGCTCGCCAGCGACCTCGGCACGGGAGAGGGGACGGGTCAATCAACGAACTCGCCCCGACTTGTCGAAGCCACGGGCGGTCGGGATCCCCGGCGGTCGTTTCTCTCTCCTCCTCCTTCGCCCGGCCGTCCGCCTAAACCACGAAGGCCCGGAGCGACGTCTTCACGGCGACGCGGCACACGGGACACCGGCTCAGGGAGAGGGCGCAGTGGCCGCACGTGGCCACGTGTCCGCACGGCACGAACATCGTGGACACCTCGCGCTCCATGCACACCTTGCAGCACAGCCGCTCTTCCAGCTTGTCCAGAAGCTCCTCAGTCGATGGCACTGCTGTGGACAAAAGCGCGCGCAGACGCACGCGGAGACGCACGCGGAGACACACGCGGAGACACACAGAGACACACAGACACACGTGCAGACACACAGAGACACACGGAGACACACAGAGACACACAGAGACGCACGGAGACACACGCGCGCACGCACAGACGCAAGCGCACACACACACAGACGCACACACACGGGCACACCCCCACACACTTTCAGCGGTTTCAAAGAGTGATGGTCGATCATCACCAGACTGCTTACATATGGGGCGCAAAGTTGGCGAGATGTTGACCACCTCGTCTAATATACATGAGGTCGTGACTCTCACCTGTATCAGACTCTCACTTGTATCAGTCTCTCACCTGTATCAGACCCTCACCTGTATCAGACTCTCACCTGTATCAGACCCTCACCTGTATCAGACCCTCACCTGTATCAGACCCTCACCTGTATCAGACCCTCACCTGTATCAGACTCTCACCTGTATCAGACCCTCACCTGTATCAGACTCTCACCTGTATCAGTCTCTCACCTGTATCAGTCTCTCACCTGTATCAGTCCCTCACCTGTATCAGACCCTCACCTGTATCAGACCCTCACCTGTATCAGACCTTCACCTGTATCAGGTGAGGGTCTGATACAGTGCGCAGGGATCCGCCGTCTTACCGTGCTCAATCTCCGCGGTTGTACTCTGCGGCGTCTGTCCCGGTAGCGGAGCCTTTAAACCGACAAATAAAGATGAACATCGTCGCGTGCAAGAATCATCGCCGGTGTCACGCAAAAGAACCGACAAAAATGGATAAGTTACGCAAGCGACGACCGCTCGCGTTAAAAACGATCGCGACTTTTTGCACCGTTACTCTGCGCTCGATTTGCAATCGGCGTGTCGGCAAACCAAACGGAACGACAAGAGCCGGCTCTCGATTGTCGCCGCTAACGACGGGGGGCAGGGCAGCTGCAGATGGCTCAAAATCGCGCAGCATCCAAAAAGATAAAATTAAAAATTTTTCTGTGGATCTCTACGCCAAAAACACCGATTATCCCCATAGTTATATATAGTTATAGAGTACATTTAATCTGGCCGTCGCCTGATGAAGCTGGTTGTTGTAATTACTGGTGAAACGTCGTACTCAGATTCTAAATGTTGTGGCTTGGCACTCCAACACACCGGTGTGAGCTGTACTAGTATTATACACTACTACACTATTATACACTATATACTACTACACTACTATACACATTTACACTACTATACACTATTATACACTACTATACTATTATACACTATACACTACTACACTACTATACACTACTACACTATACACTACTATACACTATACACTACTAGACTATACCTATACACTACTATACTATACACTACACTATATACTACTACACTATACACTACTACACTATACACTACTAGACTATACCTATACACTACTGTACTATACACTATATACTACACTACTATACACTACACTATACACTACATTATACACTACACTATACACTACACCACTATATACTACACTACACGACTACACACTACACCGAGAACTCTTTAGAATTGCCACTTGTTGTTGTTGTCGTCTTTCAGCACGGTTGGGCAACGTGCGGTGGTGGTGTGACAGAAAGAGTTCAACGTACACACACACACATACACACATATACACACATACACACATATACACACATACACACATATACACACATACACACACATACACACAACAACAACGGCCATTCGCCACTAAGTGGCGGTGACGTCACCACGACGCTTGTGCCAGGCTATGTGCACCCTGAGGCCACGTGAAGTGTCGAACGCCCGCTGGCAGGAGGTCACGGGGCAGACCCAGGTGCCACGGGTCGACTGACTGAGATGACTGGCTGATGCACCACCTGTGCCCCCTTCTGTGCCAACCTGCTGTGCTTTAGCCACCCGACGCTCCGTTGTTGTTGGAGGGCGACTACCTCCAACTGCCCAGTAGCATCCTTCACAAGCCGCCTCCACAGAGGCCAATCTTGACACCGCTGGTACCAGTCATCGGCAAGTCCACTCAGCTCCACGTCCTCCTGTACCACATCACTCCATCTCTTCTCTAGCCCGTGCAGCGCCCGTTTAGCCCCCTCGATCCAGCCAAACAAAAGCTGTTTCGGCATGCGGTGGCTGGGCACACACAGGTACACACACAGATACACACACAGATACACACACACACAGGTACACACACAAATACACACACAGATACACACACAGATACACACACAGGTATACACACTGAGGAGATGGAGTCTGCCTTAATGGCCCGCAATCAAAAATCGCTCTTAAATTCCATAAAAAAAAGTAACCTGCAGCACGACATCTATTACCATCACTTGGGAAAAGAACGGTGATCCAATCTCCAACCCCCAGGAACAGGTTCGCAGATTTGCTGAGCATTTCTGAGGTCCTGGAGGAGGGGAATCTCTCAGCCTGGAAAACAACGTGGCACAAAGTGGGGATGACCCTGCCGAGGCTGCGGTGCCTCAAATATTGGAATAAGAAGTCACCCCCTGTCAGTGGCTGGCTGAGATGTCATCTGTTGAGAAAGTACTGAAGGCAATCTGGAGTCTGAGACCAGGAAAGGCACCGGGCAATGATGATCTCCCAAGCGAAATGCTGAGGGAGGGTGGCGTTTTTGCACAGACTACCCTATATGACATCATAACAACAGTCTGGACCACTGGACGGGTTCCGCAGGATTGGAAGGATGCTCTGGTGGTCCCCCTCTTTAAGAAGGGACCGCACAGACTGTAACAACTACAGGGGCATCTCACTCCTCAGTATGCCGGGAAAGGTCCTGGCAAGGATTATCCAACATCGCCTTGCTAGGCACGCTAAGGAGTGGCTTGCGGAGCCAAAATGCGGTTTCAGGAAAGGGCGGCCCTGCACAGATGCCATATTTTCTGTCCGTTTGCTACAGCAGAGATGTAGGGAATTCCAACAAGACCTACATCTCTGGTGTATTGACCTGGGGAGGGTGGGGTGGGGCTGGGTGGTGGGTGAGAGGGGTGGGGCTGGGTGGGGAGGGGCTGGTCACCCTGTGGTGCCCTTATAAAACTCAACGTTTCACCTACTCACGTCGGCTTGGGCCCGCCCTCACAGTCGGGAATATTTGCTGAATACACCACGTGGTGCCGCTGTTGACCCTGGCCATTGACCGAGCAACCCAACACGTTCCAACCAGCTCCCTCTGCAGGAATGTGTTTGAGCCTCGTCTCAAACGGTGTTAGACCAGAGGATGCCAAAAGGCGAACACAAACTTCAGTTTTCTTAAAGTCGACAGCTGTGGTTGCATGGGAAAATATGCCCAATACATTTTTTTCCAGCAAACTATAACGTTCAAAAGCTAAGTAATAATGTGTCCAGCAATCGCCTTACTTTAGGGGAGTCCATAAATGACGTCACGCGATTTTGGACGATTTTTGACCCCCCCCCCTCGTCACACGGCGTCACAAAAAGTCAGACCCCTCCCTCAAATATGACGTCACAAAGCTCTGCCCCCCCCCCCCCAAAATAAAACATGCTTCAAATCGCTTTCAACTATTGCCATTGTAGTGCGTATTTAATGTGGCGCTACACTCTGATGTTGTGGGAGAAAACATTTATTAAAAGTCTATTTAATTAAGTGGAACGTGTTGTCTATATTTATTTAAAGGTGCGCATTTTGATGTGACGTCACATTTCTCACCCACCCCCCCCCCCTCGTCACACATCGTCACAAATGTCTGACCCCTCCCCCTCCAGGTGCGTGACGTAATTTATGGACGGCCCCTTATTTCAAATCTCACAATTTTATTCCAACGTAACACACCTTAACTTGACTTGAGCAGCGTTCAGAAACCCGGCCTTCCACAGCCAGCGCTCCCGATGAGTTTCTGATGCTCCACAGCGGGGACTTCCAAGCAGCCGGTGTAAGAACTCGCAACCTGAAATGTGCACAGCAGAAGGGCGCCGACAGCGTCGAAGCCTTCAAACGCGACGCTTCTCGGCCACGTGATTCGGCCGTGAAGAGCTCTCCCATGTTCTCTTTGGTAAAGCCACGTAGATAGGTTGAAGAAACTACGACGTTTTGATCGCGACGCCCGATGACGATCGCTTGCGTTGCGATCGAAACGTCATCGTTTTTTGTCTACTTTTTCGACCCATCGACGTCACTTTTACCGAAAGAACCCAAAGAAGACGAATTCCTGCAGTCACGAAAGCTTCAAGTCGAGTTGTCTCCCATCCCAATTCGCTGCCTCCGCCGTTCCCTTTCAATGGCTGCCTGGTTCTGGACAAGCAAGCCACGTGCACGCCAGGGAACGGAAGAGACACCCCCCCCCCCGCTCTCCCCCCCAGAGAGCCGTCTGCCAAGGTCGATGGCGTGCCGAGTCAACCGCGCAGCCATTGCCGTGATCTCTCTTCCTTAGCTGCGATTCTCTTAGCCTCGTCAGTAAGGAGACGCCTTTATATGTGTCGAGGAGTAGTCGGGGACACTCCCGTCACACTTACCTCCCGGTTGTGATGACGTCACGGGATGTGACGTCACGGGAGCCTTCCGGTGCGATGACGTCACATGATGTCACAGGATGTGATGTCATGGGATGTGACGTCAAGGGATGTGCGCATTTTCAGGTACGGTAATATCATGTCTCGTGTCGGGGATTTAAGGGGGAGCCCGGGATGGAGACAGGGTCGTTGTGGAAGCCGGGAACAAGATGGCTGGGAGTTGGGAGCCGGGGTAGGGATCAGGCTGGAGAGGCTGCTTCACCCAGCCAGCCGAGTTGGCTGATCCCTCGGTCGGTGCAGTGGGAAGAACTGAGCAGTCAGACGAATTCCTGGGGGGACAGTTATGTCAGCTAATGTACGGCGTAAAGCCCCTGAATAAACTGACGGAAGCCCTTACCATATTTGTCTCCGAGTCGTCAAGAGCTTCTCTACGTATGCGCCGTTTAATCATTATCCTAATCGACCAGGTTACACTCAAACGAAATATCTTTTAGCTCTGGGGCCTGATGATATCGTAAGGACAGCCATGCAGGTGAACCAGCGTGATCATTAGAGTTGTGTGTTCATTGGTTTGTGATTTGGCGGATTAGAATCATGTAAGATTAATATGTTTAGTGGTTGGTGAAAATAGACCTTCCTTAATTATATTCAGGTGTATTGTGTTCTTTAAAGCTGGGGGTTTGATGGAATTATTATGAGCGTGAAGTCGCGATTGACTAATGGGGGCTAACGAATGAGTAATTAGTAATACACGTTGCTTGAAGAGATTGTTGAAGTTACAATGTTCTAATACGTGTTTAATCTAAATTACTTTTTGAATGTCATTAATTTTGTTGTATTATTTAATAAGACTAATCAAAATAGCTCAGAGGTTACTTGATTTCCACTCGTCCTATCAATTCCCCCAGACCCGCTGCCCTTCTAAGGGCCGGGACCGAGCGGGCCAGTGGTGAGACCCTGGGAGCCCCCGGGTCCCGACGTCCTTGTAATGGCCGGGACCGAGCGGGACAGTGGTCGAGACCCGTACCTTGGCTGGGTCGGGTCAGGGTAGCCTCCCCTAGGTCACCGTTAGCCGGAGGCGAGAGAGCCCGTGGTCCCAGTGATAGGCCACGCTTGTCCGGGGGCCGTACCACCCCCAGGTAGCGGGTTAAGGGCCGTTACCCCTTTGTGTTAGGGACCGTTACTATTGCTGTTAACGTTGTCGTTAAATCAACGTGTTGCCTCTACACGCCGTCTCCAATCTCCATGCACCCACTACACGCGCAGCGTTTGTTTCACGTCTCGTGCGGTTACTGTGGTAAGAAACTTGCTTGGCTTTGATTCCCAGACAATTTGTAATGGTGAAGAAAATGAATAATAGAATACGACGTTTCGATTGCAACACAAGCGACCATCATCAGGTACAAATGAATGAGAACAAACATAGTAAACTTGGAAATATAATGCAATATAACACAGAGTCGGCAAACAAAACAATCAATGCCCCACCTGGTTGATTACGTTCTTCCAAAGATTGATAAATATGAGAGAGACAAAACATAGACACGGGGACACACAAGCAGAGAGAGAGAGACAACACAGAAACACACAGAGAGACACACAACATAGACACACAGAGAGAGACAACACAGAAACACACAGAGAGAGACACACAACATAGACACACGGACAGGCACACAAGCAGAGAGACAACACAGAGACACACAGATAGACACACAACATAGACACACAGAGAGAGACAATACAGAGACACACAGAGAGACACACAACATAGACACACGGACAGGCACACAAGCAGAGAGACTCACACAGAGACACACAGAGAGAGACACACAACATAGACACACAAGCAGAGAGAGAGAGAGACTTACACAGAGACACACAGAGAGAGACACACACAACATAGACACACAGACAGACACACAAGCAGAGAGAGACAACACAGAGACACGCAGAGAGAGACACACAACATAGACACACAGAGAGAGACAACACAGAGACACACAGAGAGAGACACACAACATAGACACACACACAGACACACAAGCAGAGAGAGACAACACAGACACACAAGCAGAGAGAGAGAGACTCACACAGAGACAAACAGAGAGACACACAACATAGACACACAGACATACACACAAGCAGAGAGAGACAACACAGAGACACACACAGAGTGACACACAACACAGACAGACACACAGAGAGAGACTCACACAGAGACAGAGAGAGACAACCAAGAGCTTTAATAGCTCTTAAAACCCCTCCCACCGCTCCCGCAGTCTAAACACAACAAGACTCCCAAGTCCTCTGGTGACATCAAAAAATATTTAATAACGAGACGATCAAACGAGCCACAGAGCGAAGCCTCGGCCCTACGCGTTGGGCCTTGCGTGGCCCATTAATGGGCACTCGACTCGAATGTGCGGACGTTTCACTGACTGAACGCAACATTGAAAGCAGCCTTGAGAATCTTCACTTGAAGCTTTCGTGAAAACTGCAGGGATCTACGCTCTCAAAGTCATCACGTGGTAGGTGTATAAAATACATCACCACGTTTCCATCGCGACACAAGCGCCCGTCATCAGGCGGAACAGGTACAGTTCAACTGATGGGGGGGTCGCTTGTGTTGCGACAGAAACGTCGTGATTTATTTTATTTTGTCCCCACGTCGCTCGACCGAAAGAACCTTGAAGAATGTTCTTGGTTCTTTCGGTAAAGTCACTACGTAGAAGGGAAACAATAAAATAATAAAAATATAAAACAATAAAAATTCTCACGACGTTTCGACTACGACACAAGAAGCAATCATCATCAGGTGTGAAAACCACAGCAAGAAAATTTTTAAAAAGTGGAGTTTTTTTTAACGTTAGCACCACGGAGAGCGATTTGGCAGTTGTTCAAATGGACGAGTCCATCTATGTTCGGAAAAGAGGAGGGGGGAGAGGAAGAGAATGGAATGCGGTCTGAACAACTGCCAAATCGCTCTCCGTGGTGCTATGTGGTTTTCACACCTGATGATGATTGCTCGTGTTGCAGTCGAAACGTTGTGAGAATTTTATTTTTTATATTTTATTTATTTTATTGTTTCCCTTCTACGTGGTGGTGACTTTACCGAAAGAACCAAGAATATGAATCCCTGCAGTCACGAAAGCTTTAAATCAAAACCTTGAAGGATGTTTTACAACGTCCGTGTTTTAAACGCGCAAAATAATCACGTTTCCCCAACTTAACACATTCTCAGGAAGCTGTGTGTATATATATTTAGTTTACACTACGCGCGACGATGTTCAACGCAGCAGCCGCTTAAAAACTCTGGGTTAAGAGCGGCAACGCCGGAAACTCGGTGCAGGCGGACGCTGCTGCTGGAGCTGAATGAACGAGCGAGCGTCGCAGCCGAGGACGGATTCGACCTTTTCAACATTTCCGAGCAGCGATTCTAAATTTGCCCGCGACCAATCTCCCGCGGGGGGAACTGCTCCGGCGTTCTCTTCGCCAAGTGCCGAGTCCAACACAAACCCCCGCGGGACGAGGCGCGCCGAGGGGCCCTAATCCAGCAGCGGGTTAACGAGTCCCCGAAAATTATCTCTCACGCGACCGATGGAAAAATAACCTGGCACTTCTTAGAAACAAAAGCGGCGAGGAACACACAAAGCCGTCCACACACAGCCCCAAAGATCCCCCAGCCACCGCCGTGTAGCCTTAACAGACTGTTGGGGCAAGTGCTGTTAGCGAGTAGCAGCAGCTATGATGATCCCCCCCGTGTAGCCTTAACAGACTGTTGGGGCAAGTGCTGTTAGCAATTAGCAGCAGCTATGAAGATCCCTCCCCGTGTAGCCTTAACAGACTGTTGGGGCAAGTGCTGTTAGCGATTAGCAGCAGCTATGAAGGCTACCGGCACTGTGGCACACGAGGGTGGGGGGGGGGGGTGGGGTGGTCAACACCACGCACAGCCGCCTTTGTCTCCCCAGTGGCGATGTCTTTACATATCGCAGCGGGCACTCATTCGAGGCCAAGTCGACCTAGGGGAGGCCCAGGACCGGTTGTTCAGATGATCGCAATCACTGTGGCGTTGGCCGTGAGCGGGAATGGAACTCGGCTGATTACCGGCGTTGGTAGCGCTGACCGCTCCACCAACCCCCCACCGCTCCCCACCACCGACAAAGAGCGGCCACCGTGGAACGCGACAATTAAATTTTTGATGACATCACCATTGCAATAAGTGCTCCATGGGGCTATTATTGCACACGCTGTGTATGAACTCACTCTGTCTGTTGTTGTTGTAGTATCATCAAATATAGTAACTCAATCTTAACCCACTTACCAATGTGGTATACTTATGTCATAATGATGACAACACTGTATTCTAGCGTAAAAAATATATTTTCCAACAATCTTTTTTTAACACGTTATGTTTCGTCTTGGGTGTAATTGTCCACGCTCAACTGACGTCGTTGGCTGTAAATCTCCACGTTCCCCTTACGTCGTGGCCAAGCCTCGGGGCCACTTCCTGGAGTCGTGGAGTTATTCCGTTACCAGTAGGGTACATTTCATTAAAGAGTGTTTTAAAAAAAAAAGTATTTTAAAATATTACTTATTAATGTAATAACTCACAAACGTAAAAATGTTTACGCACGTGAACTCTGCGTAACATTCCAGTTCCAGTAAAGATTTACAGAACGTAACTTCTTCACTTCAAGTCTAGCACCAAACGCCTTACAATCACCGCAACTCTTTAACCCTTCCGCCCATTGCAATAAGCGATCCACAGAGTTACACGTGTAACAGCTTTACATGTGTAACAGCTTACACATATACACGTGTAAGCTGTTACACGTGTAACAGCTTACACGTGTATATGTGCATGTACATTCACTTCGTCACTTCCCAAGTCTGACATTGAACACGTTAAAATCAACGCACTCTTATTAACGCTTTCCCATGCCACCCATTGCATTGTCCCACAGAGTTATAAATGTAATAACTCACACATGTAAGTACGCCTTAAAATCACCGCAATCTTTGACCCTTCCACCCGTTGCAATAAGCGCTCCACAGAGTTCTAAATGTAATAGCTCCCAAATGTAGAAACTGTTAACGTGTGTAACCTATGCGTACCATCCGGTTAAAGTAAAGATTACAGAACAGTCTTAAAACTTTACTTCCTTCACTTTCCAAGTCTGACATCGTACGCCTTCAAAACCACCACACTGATAATTATCAATGAACCCTTTTACATTCCGGAAACCCCCCCAAAAAAAGGCTGCTCTATGGGTGGAGGCCGGTGGCCAAGTGAAATTGCCCTCCTCGTGCCTCCCTGTGCGGAAAAAACGAACGCCGAACGCTCGCCAGCGACCGGCTTATGCCTCGGTACGGGAGAGGGGATGGGTGAATCAACGAACTCGCCCCAATGGTCGAAGCCACGGGCGGTCGGGATCCCCGGCGGTCGTTTCTCTCTCCTCCTCCTTCGCCCGGCCGTCTGCCTAAACCATGAAGGCCCGGAGCGACGTCTGCACGGCGACGCGGCACACGGGACACCGGCTCAGGGAGAGGGCGCAGTGGCCGCACGTGGCCACGTGTCCGCACGGCACGAACATCGTGGACACCTCGCGCTCCATGCACACCTTGCAGGACAGCCGCTCTTCCAGCTTGTCCAGAAGCTCCTCAGTCGATGGCGCTGCTGTGGACGAAGCGCGCGCAGACGCACGCGGAGACACACGCGGAGACACACATAGACACACAGACACACAGAGACACACAGAGACACACAGAGACGCACAGAGACACACAGAGACACACAGAGACGCACAGAGACACACAGAGACGCACAGAGACACACAGAGACACACGCGCGCACGCACAGACGCAAGCGCACACACACACAGACGCACACACAGAGACACACCCGCACACACTTTCAGCGGTTTCAAAAAGTGATGGTCGATCATCACCAGACTGCTTACATATGGGGCGCAAAGTTGGCGAGATGTTGACCACCTCGTCTGGTATACATGAGGTCGTGACTCTCACCTGTATCAGACTCTCACCTGGCTCAGACTTTCACCTGTATCAGACTCTCACCTGTATCAGACTCTCACCTGTATCAGACTCTCACCTGTATCAGACCCTCACCTGTATCAGACCCTCACCTGTATCAGACCCTCACCTGTATCAGACTCTCACCTGTATCAGTCTCTCACCTGTATCAGACCCTCACCTGTATCAGACCCTCACCTGTATCAGACTCTCACCTGTATCAGACCCTCACCTGTATCAGACCCTCACCTGTATCAGGTGAGGGTCTGATACAGTGCGCAGGGATCCGCCGTCTTACCGTGCTCAATCTCCGCGGTTGTACTCTGCGGCGTCTGTCCCGGTAGCGGAGCCTTTAAACCGACAAATAAAGATGAACATCGTCGCGTGTAAGAATCATCGCCGGTGTCACGCAGAAGAACCGACAAAAATGGATAAGTTACGCAAGCGACGACCGCTCGCGTTAAAAACGATCGCGACTTTTTGCACCGTTACTCTGCGCTCGATTTGCAATCGGCGTGTCGGCAAACCAAACGGAACGACAAGAGCCGGCTCTCGATTGTCGCCGCTAACGACGGGGGGCAGGGCAGCTGCAGACGGCTCAAAATCGCGCAGCATCCAAAAAGATAAAATAAAAAAAATTCCGTGGATCTCTATGCCAAAAACACCGATTATCCCCATAGTTATATATAGTTATAGAGTACATTTAATCTGGCCGTCGCCTGATGAAGCTCGTTGTTGTTGTAATTACTGGTGAAACGTCATACTCAGATTCTAAATGTTGTGGCTTGGCTCTCCAACACACCGGTGTGAGCTGTACTAGTATTATACACTATACACTACTATACACTATTATACACTATACACTACTATACACTACTACACTACTATACACTATTATACACTACTATACACTATTATACACTACTATACACTACTACACTATACACTACTATACACTACTATACACTATTATACACTACTATACACTACTATACTATACACTACTATACACTACTACACTATACACTACTATACAATACTATACTATACACTACTATACTATACACTACACTACTATACACTACTACACTACTATACACTACTATACATACACTACTATACACTACACTACTATACACTACACTATACACTACTATACTATACACTACTACACTATACACTACACTACTATACACTACACTATACACTACTATATTATACACTATACTATACACTACTATACTATACTACTATACTATACACTACACTACTATACTATACACTACACTACTATACACTACTACACTATACACTACTACACTATACACTACTATACTATACACTACTATACTATACACTACTATACACTACACTACTATACACTACTACACTATACATTACTATACTATACACTACACTACTATACACTACACTATACACTACTATACACTACACTATACACTACACTATACACTACACTACTATACACTACACTACTATACACTACACTATACACTACACTATACACTACACTACTATACACTACACTATACACTACACTACACTATACACTACTATACTATACACACTACTATATTTACAATGAGCATATTGGTAATGAAACCACATTATTTTTGTATTTTTACCCCTGAATGATGAACAACATTTCAAGCTGCCTGCGAAGTTTAAGTTTGAGTCTATTTGTGTTCAAGACCCCTGATAAACTCCATCAAGAGACGAGGATAGTCTCGTCTGTTCAACGACCGGAGTTGACCAAGGTCAACGTTAAAAAACGAAACAAAAAATCGTACGTGCGGCGTGTTCGCACGCCGGCGTTAAACTCGATTTTCCTGCGAAACCAAAAGTTGGCGAGAAAATGTTTTGTTACCGGCGGCTGCATCGACCCGCGGACGAAAGCTTCCCCCTTCTGTCGTCCAACAAACGCGCAGCTGTTCAGCAAACGACGCGGGAAGAGGGGGGGGGTCATTACGTTATGCCGGCTGGGTATAATGTGATGGATGTATTGGGGAGCACATCACCATCATTATTATTATTTATATTATGATCTTATAGTGAGATGGTTGTATTGGGGAACACATTATATTTATTATTTTATCGCGTTTATTATGATTTTGTTATTATCTTATAATGCGTTGGATGTATCGGGGAACACATCATTATTATATAATGCGATGGATGTGTTGGGGAACACATAATTAGTGAATATTTACAGTGAGGGAAAAAAGTATTTGATCCCCTGCTGATTTTGTACGTTTGCCCACTGACAAAGAAATGATCAGTCTATAATTTTAATGGTAGGTTTATTTGAACAGTGAGAGACAGAATAACAACAAAAAATCCAGAAAAACGTATGTCAAAAATGTTATAAATTGATTTGCATTTTAATGAGGGAAATAAGTATTTGACCCCTCTGCAAAACATGACTTAGTACTTGGTGGCAAAAACCCTTGTTGGCAATCACAGAGGTCAGACGTTTCTTGTAGTTGGCCACCAGGTTTGCACACATCTCAGGAGGGATTTTGTCCCACTCCTCTTTGCAGATCTTCTCCAAGTCATTAAGGTTTCGAGGCTGACGTTTGGCAACTCGAACCTTCAGCTCCCTCCACAGATTTTCTATGGGATTAAGGTCTGGAGACTGGCTAGGCCACTCCAGGTCCTTAATGTGCTTCTTCTTGAGCCACTCCTTTGTTGCCTTGGCCGTGTGTTTTGGGTCATTGTCATGCTGGAATACCCATCCACAACCCATTTTCAATGCCCTGGCTGAGGGAAGGAGGTTCTCACCCAAGATTTGATGGTACATGGCCCCGTCCATCGTCCCTTTGATGCGGTGAAGTTGTCCTGTCCCCTTAGCAGAAAAACACCCCCAAAGCATAATGTTTCCACCTCCATGTTTAACGGTGGGGATGGTGTTCTTGGGGTCATAGGCAGCATTCCTCCTCCTCCAAACATGGCATGTTGAGTTGATGCCAAAGAGCTCCATTTTGGTCTCATCTGACCACAACACTTTCACCCAGTTGTCCTCTGAATCATTCAGATGTTCATTGGCAAACTTCAGACGGGCATGTATATGTGCTTTCTTGAGCAGGGGGACCTTGCGGGCACTGCAGGATTTCAGTCCTTCACGAGGTAGTGTGTTACCAATTGTTTTCTTGGTGACTATGGTCCCTCTGCCTTGAGATCATTGACAAGATCCTCCCGTGTAGTTCTGGGCTGATTCCTCACCGTTCTCATGATCATTGCAACTCCACGAGGTGAGATCTTGCATGGAGCCCCATGCCGAGGGAGATTGACAGTTCTTTTGTGTTTTTTCCATTTGCGAATAATCGCACAAACTGTTGTCACCTTCTGACCAAGCTGCTTGGCAATGGTCTTGTAGCCCATTCCAGCCTTGTGTAGGTCTACAATCTTGTCCCTGACATCCTTGGAGAGCTCTTTGGTCTTGGCCATGGTGGAGAGTTTGGAATTTGATTGATTGATTGCTTCTGTGGACAGGTGTCTTTTATACAGGTAACGAGCTGAGATTAGGAGCACACTCTTAAAGAGTGTACTCCTAATCTCAGCTCCTAATCTCAGCTTGTTACCTGCATAAAAGAAACCTGGGAGCCAGAAATCTTTCTGATTGAGAGGGGGTCAAATACTTTTTTCCCTCATTAAAATGCAAATCAATTTATAACATTTTTGACATGCGTTTTTCTGGATTTTGTTGTTGTTATTCTGTCTCTCACTTTTCAAATAAACCTACCATTAAAATTATAGACTGATCATTTCTTTGTCAGTGGGCAAACGTACAAAATCAGCAGGGGATCAAATACTTTTTTCCCTCACTGTATATATATACATTTCACGGGAGCAGCAGGTGCCAAACGCCTCACCTGGGAAACCACTTTGCGTGCTCATGCCAAGCGCTGTCTCCCAGCGCCCACTCTTGTAGATGACCGTCGCAGCTGAAGCACCTCACAAGATCTCCGTGACCTACTCAAAATAGAAAACACGTTACAGGGACCTCTCCCCTACATATCGACACTGTCAACTTTTCAGAGATAAACAAACCCATCCAGTTGCCCGTTCGGACCGAGAGTCGTAAGTTCAACCGCCTCACAATAGATGGAGGTGGTGGCATCAACATCTGCAGAACGTGAAGAACCAGTGGCATTTACATCTACAGAACGTGAAGAACCAGTGGCATTTACATCTACAGAATGTGAAGAACCAGTGGCATCAACATCTGCAGAACGTGAAGAACCAGTGGCATTTACAGCTACAGAACGTGAAGAACCAGTGGCATTTACAGCTACAGAACATGAAGAACCAGTGGCATCAACATCTGCAGAACATGAAGAACCAGCGTCATCTACATCTACAGAACGTGAAGAACCAGCGTCATCTACATCTACAGAACGTGAAGAACCAGTTGCATCTACATCTACAGAATACGAAAATCCAGTGGCATCTACATCTACAGAACGTGAATAACCAGCGTCATCTACAGAACGTGAAGAACCAGTGGCATCTATATCTACAGAACGTGAAGAACCAGCGGCATCTACAGCTACAGAACGTGAAGAACCAGCGGCATCTACATCTACAGAACGTGAAGAACCAGTTGCATCTACATCTACAGAATACGAAAAACCAGTGGCATCTACATCTACAGAACGTGAAGAACCAGCGTCATCTACATCTACAGAACGTGAAGAACCAGTGGCATCTACATCTACAGAACGTGAAAAACCAGCGTCATCTACATCTACAGAACGTGAAGAACCAGTGGCATCTACATCTACAGAACGTGAAGAACCAGCGGCATCTACAGCTACAGAACGTGAAGAACCAACGGCATCTACATCTACAGAACGTGAAGAACCAGCGGCATCTACATCTACAGAACGTGAAGAACCAGTGGCATCTACATCTACAGAACGTGAAGAACCAGCGTCATCTACATCTACAGAACGTGAAGAACCAGCGGCATCTACATCTACATCTACAGAACGTGAAGAACCAGTGGCATCTACATCTACAGAACGTGACGAACCAGTGGCATCTACATCTACAGAACGTGAAGAACCAGCGGCATCTACATCTACAGAACGTGAAGAACCAGTGTCATCTACATCTACAGAACGTGAAGAACCAGCGTCATCTACATCTGCATGAGATTATACAACTTGTAAAGGCCTTCCCCGTGTTTCGTGTACGCACTCTACAACACGCTTGGAACCGACAGGACTTCGCACTCCTATCGTGTTTTTGTAAACTGTTCGTTGCCGTGACGTTCTTACCCCCCATGCCCCGACTGGACATCATGCGAAAAAGAGCTTCACAGCTCAATGGATTCCTCCAGTATAGATAAATATTCTGATTCTGACCTCCCTCAGGTGTTTGACCAAAACTATTAACCAACATTGAAACTATTTTATGATACTAGGTGTTAGGACCATTGAGTTGCTATTCAGCTCTTTTTCAGAGGCGACCACCTGGCTATCACAAACGATAGCTCAACGAAGTGGCTTATCGCATGATAATTTAAACGCAGCCAAATTCTCTAAACGCGTGTTTCTAAATGTGCGAGGAAAAAAACCGGAGGACCGGCAGAAAAAATCCACGCGACCACGGGGAGGCACGAAAATTCCAAATACGCATCAGGCGTCAGGATGGAACCCACCACCTCCTGCCTTCCAGGCGAGGTAGTCAACATCTCCGAGCCACCGTGGCGCTTGCCCCCCAAAGAGCCGCCCCTCCCCCCACAAAACGGGGACGACTACAGCACCGGGGAAGGCCTCCACCCACTTCTACGTAGCAGCAGCAGCAGCAGCGGCAGCAGCAGCACAAACCGTACCGGAATAGTAGAAGCCTGCGTAGGCCAGCTCATGCGGGGACACATTGGCGGTGTACGGCCAGCTCGCGAAAGATCTGATTCGCGCCCCGAACGAACGCATCTCTGGACACAGTGCGGAGTCGGGGCCATCCTGAGTGGCCTGCGGCAACAGGGCCTGCGGGGAAAAGGCACCACCCAGAAACAAACGCAACAACGACAATGGTGACGACGATGACGACTGTGACGACAGCGTCAATGGCGACGACGGTGATGCAGTGAGCTCATCGAATTGTCCCCGCCCTTTGGAACGGCTCCCCAGGAAGCAGTGAGGGCATTGGAATCGTTTTTTTTTAAACGACATCTTCGAAACAAAACCTTTTTAGACTGACCTAAAAAGGTTAAGTCATTTACATGACTTAATACGATTACATCTCCATAACTAGCATAACCTATGCGCATAATTACATCAATTAACATTATTTCGGATAATTACGCATTTTTCCAAATTTTATTTCATTTTTATCATTTTTATTAAAATTTTCAAGACCCGGCATATACAACAGGTGGGGGAATTTATAGAGAAGATAACATTACAGTAGAATCTTGATTTGAATTACAGTAGACTCTGGATGATCCGTGCGCGGTTTATTCGATTTGCAGATGAACCGCACACCTGCGATTTTGACAGAGATTAAGAACTCGTGGATATTCCCCTGAAGTCCAAATAATCTAAAAACAGTTTATACAACATTGGTTAATTCTTGGACGTTTTTATTACAAGTCACGCGGCGCTTAAACCGAACAAATACGTTGCCTCGGTTAATCCGAAATCCACGTGACCGCCTCTACGGCACGGCAGCTGCAACGTCTTTACAACGGTGGGCAGAGTTTAATTGATTTTGTTGCCGTGGCTCTGCTGTCAAATGAGCGAGCTGACTCTTCAGCGCGGGGAGCGGGAAAGTCTCATCACTGAACATGGTTACAGGCACAAAGCATTGAAGAACTGAGACTCATCTACAAGGGTGCAGCGGTAGCCAGGAGATGTCAACGACCTCGCCTGGTATGCAGGAGGTCATGGGCTCGAAACCCGACCCTGACACCTGCTTCTGCCTATTTGGAGTTTCCGTGTCTCTCTCTCTCTCTCTGTTCCCCCCGTGGTCACGTGGATTTTTACCCGGGACCTCTGGTTTTTCCCCTCCGCATTTAGAATACAGGCCACGTGCGAGGGTATTCGGCAAATATAAATGTCCACGCGACGATGCTGAGCCCGCTTCGCTGAGCAACGTCGCTGCTTTGCGTGACGGAGAGGGTCGGCATCTGAAACCAAATAGCTACGTCATCGCAGCGCTGAGTAGGGCCCTCGCCAGGTCAAGAATAACTGTGTTAGCACAGGGTGCTTACAAAGAAATGTTCACACTTATTTTTGGACTATCGTTTTTTAATATAACACGAATCTGACCGCGAATGCGCGTCAATGGATTCAACGAGCCAAAGGGTCTCCGCTCGTTCGCCATCGTCGTCTAAACACGCCTAGAATCATCTCCAATCGGTACCCAGAGCCCCGAGGCACATCTCTTCGTGCCAATCGTTGCAAATTCTCAGCGGCACCCCGCACTAGTTTTAGGAAAGACCCGGCCTCGCCCCCCCAAAACAAGCGTCAGGACGTCACCGGCGCCGTCGCTGGCGTCACCCACCGCGCGAGCGCAGGCGGGGAAGTGCCTGGCGTGCTCCCGAGCGGGGTCGTCCCCCTCCTCCCAGTGATGCATCGTCCCGCCGCAGCGGAAGCAGGCCACCAGGTCGCTGAAGCCCATGCGGTAGAGTCCGGCCCGCGCCAAGTCCGCGGGCCGCACGGGGGACGACCGGGGCCACCCCTTGGAGAACGACAGCAGCCTGGCCGATTCGCTCTGCATCTTCGAGGCCGACGGTCGCGGGATCCGGTCGAAGCGGGGCGTCGGGGGAGCGGAGCGTCTCGCCGCCGCCGCCCTGCGGGAGGCCCGAACGTCTACGACGTTCGGCATCGACCCGGCGGAAAAATACGGGGCGATTTGGGGTGAAAAGAATGCTTTTGCGAGGGACGAGTCCGCCCGGGGGTCTCTTGTTAAAGATCGCTCGAGAAACGTCGAGGCCTTCTCCTCCTTTCAAGGCGTCGAAGAGATCCCGGGGCTCGTAGCTCGACGGGTAGTTTAAAAACCGGCGATGGGAAATGGCACGACCCCTGTTGTCACCCTCGATGGCTCCTGAATGCGGGAACAAAAATGTTGGGGCGGCAAGCGTCATTAAAAACGGACATCTTTTAGTGATATTCTTAGCTCTTTCGGTAAAATCACGTTGAAGGCAAACAATAAAATAATAAAATACATATAAAACAATAAAAATTCTCACGACGTTTCGACCATAACACAAACGGTCGTTATGTTATGGTCGAAACGTCGTGAGAATTTTATTGTTTTGTATATATATTTTATTATTTTATTGTTTCCCTTCAACGTGACTTTGCTGAAAGAGCTAAGAATATGAATTACTGCAGTCACGAAAGCTTTAAATCAAAATAAAATATTTAAGTGACTTGAAATGTTTGGTTTAAACAATTCATCCATACACAAAGGCTTTTTGTGGGTTAGATCACTTAAATATATTAATGTTAAACCCGCCACCACCCGACACGGCCAACTGGTAAGGGTTGTCACGTAAACAGAACAACCTCTATTATGGATATTGGTCGCCAAAGCCTACGTGTTAAAAATTAAACAGTTCAGTCTGTCACTTCTGACAAACTCATGCACAGCAATAAAAGGGGGCACACAGTCTGGATGGTCCTGTACCAAACGGAGTTTCGAGGGTTATCTGGTGTGAGAAAAACCAACACTACCCATAGACTCAGCACTGCACCATAGACTCAGCACTACCCATAGACTCAACACTACCCATAGACTCAACACTGCACCATAGACTCTACACTGCACCATAGACTCTACACTGCACCATAGACTCTACACTGCACCATAGACTCAACACTGCACCATAGACTCAACACTGCACCATAGACTCAACACTACACCATAGACTCAACACTACACCATAGACTCAACACTGCACCATAGACTCAACACTGCACCATAGACTCTACACTGCACCATAGACTCTACACTGCACCATAGACTCTACACTGCACCATAGACTCAACACTGCCCATAGACTCAACACTGCACCATAGACTCAACACTGCACCATAGACTCAACACTGCACCATAGACTCAACACTACACCATAGACTTAACACTACACCATAGACTCAACACTGCACCATAGATTCTACACTGCACCATAGACTCAACACTACACCATAGACTCAACACTGCACCATAGACTCAACACTGCCCATAGACTCAACACTGCACCATAGACTCAACACTGCACAATAGACTCAACACTGCACCATAGACTCAACACTGCACCATAGACTCAACACTACCCATAGACTCAACACTGCACCATAGACTCAACACTGCACCATAGACTCAACACTGCACCATAGACTCAACACTGCACCATAGACTCAACACTGCACCATAGACTCAACACTACACCATAGACTCAACACTACACGATAGATTTCGATTTAAAGCTGTCGTGACTGCAGGGATTAATCTTCTTGGTTATTTCGGTAAAGTCATGTCGGTTCTTAACTAATTGTATTTTTACGGTGACCTCAGACCGCAGCTCTTTCGCTGGCACTGCCTCTTAACACCTCTCACAGCACGGTTAACGTTGTGGTTTGTAACGTGGAGTATAACAGCGCCTCGTGGCTGTTTCTCTCCCCCACTCCTCCGTCCCGAGGAGCGTGGATGGACTCGTCCCTGTGAATGGGGCCCGTCGCTGTCCGTGGTGCTGGAGGTGAGGGGAAGGATCCCACAAACTCTGTGGTTCTATTCGGTAAAGTCACCACGTAGGTTAATTAAAATATAAAATAACAAAAAATCACGACGTTTAGGCCACAGCACAGGCGGCCTTCATCAGGTGAAGGGACCGTGCCGTCATGATGAAGGCCGCTTGCGTTGTGGCCAAAACGTCGTGATTTTTGTTATTTTATTTTTGTTACCTACGTGACTTTACCGAATAGAACCAAAGAGTATGGATCCTTGCAGTCAGGAATAGAAGAATCCATCCATTGTTTTGCCATATGGCATTGTGATATATACCGACTTATTGTTGGTGGGTCAGCTGGTTGGAGAGTTTATTGATAACATTGAGGTATAGTAATAGATTTTACCCTTTTAACTGGCACAAAAACTGACACCTTTATTCAAGGCATCATGTTTGCAATAACCACAACACATGATGACTTGAATAAAGGTGTCAGTTTTTGTGCCAGTTAAAAGAGTAAAACCTATTACTATATCTTGTTACTGGCAAAGGAGGTGTCATAAAACACTGAGGTAGTTTATATTTTAGTTTTTTATTGGTTTACTATATGGCATTCATTATATAGCGTAGTGTATACCCAGTTGCTCTGTGTTAATAGCTCAGCTTATTGAAGAATATACTGAGTACATTAATTATATTGATGTAATTTATACTTTGTGTTTTTTTCACATCGATTTACTGCACGATAGTTGGGTTAGTTGCAGCCCCTTTTAGCGTCCACAAACTCAACACTGCTGCATCTGCAAATCGTCTGCAAATCACGGAGTGGACGGTAGAGGGCATTCTTTACCTCACGCTTTCTCTCAAAAGTGGTGACCTCACGCTCCTAGCGGGTCGTCCTCCTCCTCGTCCTCGTCGTTAATTGAGCAACAAAAATAAATTTTCCGGCGTCTGCACCCCCCTCACGGATTAAAAAAAATGGCGGTGGGTGAGGGGGAGGAGCCAAAACAAATTGGCGGGAAAACAAAAAAAACTTCGCGTCACGTGGGAAGGGAGACGCCAAATCCGATTGGCTCCGAGGCGGGAGCGACTTTGAGGAAAACTTTTTTTACAGTACGAAATTACAAAACTCAACATCGACAATAAAACTCGCGTTGGCATTCGCGCGGTGTAAATAAATGTAAAAAAAAAAAGTTGTATTGTTGACGTACCATATTTAAATCAAATGTTTTTACTCGAACGCGATTCCGTTGTTTCGATTCCTTCTCGTCCGGAATCGTGTCGAGCTATGATTACGATACGCGAATCGTGGTCCGAGTGGCTGAGCCAATGGGAGCGCAACGCTGCTGACGGCAGCGTCCAATAGGAGAAGGCGATGGTGGGAGGTGGCCGGGTGCCGCTTGGACCAATCAGTGAGCAGGGTGTTCAATGTTTCCCGCTCTTTCGGGGTTTTTTTTAAATCACAAAACAATATTTAAACCCCGGGGTAAAAGTTATGGAGAGCATTGTTTCGATAAGTGTGTAGTCGGAAAAGTTTGCACATAAATTATATTTAAACAGAGGAGCAGTAACAATAATATAACTCCACCAATATTATCCCAATGGTAATCGATTCCATCAGCTATAATCACTACCACCATCTCGATTCCCGCTTTATCCCCCCCATTGAAAATCGATTCCACGAGCTCCATTCACCAACAATCGATTCCCATGTTATCAACAAAGGGAATCGACTCCATCTAAAACGTCGGAAGCCGCAACGGGAATCGACTCCATCTGAACGTCGGAAGCCGCAACGGGAATCGACTCCATCTGAACGTCGGAAGCCGCAACGGGAATCGACTCCATGTTATTTTTTTACAATAATGTCTAAGAGTTTCGATTTAAAGCTTTCGTGACTGCAATGATTCATCTTCTTTGGTTCTTTCGGTAAAGTCACGTAGAATGAGAATAAAATAATAAATTGATAAAATAAAATAACACAATAATATTCTCACGACGTTTCGGCCACAACACAAGCGGCCTTCATCAGGTGAAGGGACGAGACTGTCTGGTAGGACAGCCGCTTGTGTTGTGGCCAAAACGTCGTGAGAATATTATTGTTATTTTATCAATTTATTATTTTATTCTCATTCTACGTGACTTTACCGAAAGAACCAAAGAAAATGTCTAAGAGTGTTATTCTATTACAACGTTGCTGTTTTTTCTTCATAACCACAATCATAAAAACAGAAATCTATGCATTGTTACATGAAGACAAGTCCACATATTGTGGCCAAGGTTGAGAAAATTGTTATTTTTATTTACATAGCATAGCAATTATTATTTTTGTTTAAATATTTTGAATAGCAATATATGGGGGGGGGCATTTTGAGCAATATTTTTTTGGGGGAAATCTTTTTTTATTCTTCTACAACATGTACACTTAGCCAGCTCTTACAATGAACAATACTTCAATGGTACGCGTTGAAACTTAAGCCTAAGGTGTTTCTCCCCTCTGAGAAACACTTTCAAGGTCCCTCTTGTCATTTCAATATATCGTTGATACAGAATAAACTCCGCCCATCTCATTCCACCAATGGATGAAGGCTTCCCCAACTCCATGGCAGTAATGGGGAGGAGGTTGTTTGACCATACTTCACCACTGCGGGTCATGTACAAAGCTTCATTTCAGCCAGATCTGTCCCCAAGTCGGCTGGGCACGCTGCATCCGCCACGCTTGTCACCCACAGCTGTGACCACGAGCCACGAGCCTACTCCAGTCCACCAGAGACACGGAGAATATTCTTCAGCGTGATACTCTTTGGTCCTTTCAGGTTAAAGTCACCACGTGGTAGGTACAAAATAAAATAAATCACGTTTTGGGCGCAACACAAGCTAAATTTTGATTTAAAGCTTTCGTGACTGCAGTAATTTATATTCAATATATATAAAAAAAATATAAAACGTGAGAATTTTTATTGTTTTATATATTTATTATTTTATTGTTTCCCTTCAACGTGACTTTACCGAAAGAGCTAAGAATATAAGGGACAAGTCCTTAGTAACAACTCCTTACGAACTCCCAACTTACTAACAACTCCCTACTAACAACTCCTTACGTACTAACAACTCCTTACTTACTAACTCATCATTTTTCATTGCTGAAGGGGTTGCCCCTCCTACCTGAAAATCCTGGCTCCACCTCTGAGTGTGTGACAGGGTCAAGTTTGTATTTGCAGTAAAGTCTAACTCTATTGAGCACGGAGGTTATATAAAAACAGTAGTTTATTTTTGTTTTCCTATGCTACTCTTTCTAAGAATGTAGTCGGGAAGTTATCACAGCACACGTGCAGCTGGTCGGAACTGTTCATCCCAGCATTCAAGGACATCTATGCCTGGCTTCACACCTCTAAGTTGCGATTGAACATTAATTTATGCATTTCTGCATAACACAAATAGTATTATTTTCAACACCCTTTGCTAGGTCACCTGAATTTAGCTTTCATAAATATTCATTTTGAAGCCAGACAGCCGAAATTGTGTGCTCGGAGTTTTGGGTTAACATTCATTTTGAAGATACGAGCGCTTCCAGGCACGTTTATGACATTTGCCCTCATTGCGTGCCATAACAGCTCGTGTGATGAATTTGGGACACTTTTTCACTATAACATGAATATATGAATAAGTATAGACGTGTTAGTCACGTGTGACTGTATATATGCATTCCTCTGTGCATCGATACTGACGTGTAGATGGTGTGGATATTATTTTTTTCTCTCTGCAGCTGTCGCTTCCTCTGCAGAATTTTACTGATGGAGCAAAGGCACTCAGTGCAGCTCGGTGCAAAAAGGCATCAATGCGACCGGTGTCCATACAGCACGGATCGTACTGAACATTTGACATTGCACCAGAGAACTCACACAGGGGAGAAACCCTTCAAGTGCAGTGTGTGTGGGAAGGCGTTTTCACGTTCATCTACTCTTGTAACACACCAGAGAACACACACGGGAGAGAAAACCTTCAAGTGCAGTGTGTGTGGGATGCGTTTTCAGTCACCAAATCTTCAAAGACACCAGAGAAGACACACGGGAGAGAAACCCTTCAAGTGCGGGGTGTGTGGGAAGGCGTTTGCACAGTCACCACATCTTCATGTACACCAGAGAACTCACACAGGAGATAAACCCTTCAAGTGCAGTGTGTGTGGGAAGGCGTTTTCAGTTTCATCTGCTCTTGTAACACACCAGAGAACACACACGGGAGAGAAACCCTTCAAGTGCAGTGTATGTGGGAAGGCGTTTGCACATTCATCTACTCTTGTAAAACACCAGAGAACACACACGGGAGAGAAAACCTTCAAGTGCAGTGCGTGTGGGAAGGCGTTTTCAGTTTCATCTGCTCTTGTAACACACCAGAGAACACACACGGGAGAGAAACCCTTCAAGTGCAGTGTATGTGGGAAGGCGTTTGCACATTCATCTACTCTTGTAAAACACCAGAGAACACACACGGGAGAGAAAACCTTCAAGTGCAGTGCGTGTGGGAAGGCGTTTTCACAGTCACCAAATCTTCAAAGACACCAGAGAACACACACGGGAGAAAAACCCTTCAAGTGCGGGGTGTGTGGGAAGGCATTTGCACAGTCACCACATCTTCATGTACACCGGAGAACTCATACAGGAGATAAACCCTTCAAGTGCAGTGTGTGTGGGAAGGCGTTTTCAGTTTCATCTGCTCTTGTAACACACCAGAGAACACACACGGGAGAGAAACCCTTCAAGTGCAGTGTGTGTGGGAAGGTGTTTGCACATTCATCTTCTCTTGTAACACCCCAGAGAACACACACAGGAGAGAAACCCTTCAAGTGCAGTGTGTGTGGGAAGGCGTTTTCACAGTTATCAACTCTTCATGGACACCAGACAACACACAAGCATCAGAAGATCAACAAGGAGTGGAGTCTGAAATCAGCTTGTGAAAGTCAAAGTGCCGCAATGAGCCCATCCCTCATGAAACAAGAACCGGAAGAAAATCCCAGCTTGGACACTTTTAAAGATATCGAGGTGAAATATGAAGAGGTGAAGGTGAAATGTGAAGAAGTGATGGTGAAGAGTGAAGAAGTGATGGTGAAGAGCGAAGAAGTGAAGGTGAAATGTGAAGATGAAGATTCAACTCCACAATGGGACCTTCATATCGATGGAGGCTCATACCCGAACCGCTCCTGGGCCTCCCTTTCGCCAACCCGCGTGCTCAAACATGCGCCCCCCCGTCTCGAGAGAAGGGGCTGGCAATTTCAAATTAACATCGTCCAGACAAATCGCAGCGGCGTACGCAGCCGCTGCAAGAAAACCTGACAGTTTTTTCAGCTCTCCTTTAACGAACACGTGGAAGTTATCGAACAGTGACATTTTATCTTTCCAAACATCGCCAGGCCCCTCGGTGGACATCGACGGTGAATCGCCCCGCCGGCCGTCCCGAGTTCTCGCCGCCGTCCGTCGTCGACCTCGGCCTGGCGGAGAATCTCGGCGCTGCGGGCGCCCTCCTCGACTCCGGCTCTCCCTGCCGCGGCGCCGAGTCGCCCTCTGGCCTCCGCTCGAGCCGGCGCCCCGAGCGCGAGCCGGGGCCGCCCCTCCCAGCCGGCGCTCGCATCGGACGGCGGCGCTCGCACGCGCGAGAGACGAGAGATGCCCCGTTTACCGTGCGAGCGGTGAACGGGGCGCACCTAGCCTGGTGCGAGCGCCGGAGGCCACTGCGCTAGTAGTCCGGCTTCGGCCGTGCCCTCCTCGCGGTCGAGCACGCGGCCCGAGGTCCGGCCGCCGGCCTCGCGTTTCTGTTTGTCGTCGTTCAATTTCCGCCCGGCAGGTGCGCCGGTCCGGTTCCCGTTCGCGTGCGCGTGGGGTGCAGCGAGCGAGTGAACGCCGCACGGCGGAGGCGTCAGGGAACGGGGGTCGTCGTTTATTGTGAAACCGTTGGGCGGTGGATCGCGTAAGTGTACACACGTGGGCACACCCACGCACACCTTTACATAAAAGCCGCTTCTTATCGCCCTCCATCACGCGGTCGGGGGTTGGGGGGGCGGGGGGAGCGGCCGCACTTAAAGAACACAGGAGGGGAATTACAAGAAGACTACGACGCTCAAAATACTTTCATAATCGTCACAAAAAAAATCATCAATAAAATCAGACTGCTGTGAGCTACTGCACGCACCTAGCTGCCAGGCAAATGTTGGATTTGGTTGCCAGGAAACTGTAATTGTTGCCAGGGCAACCGTGTGAAAAGTTTTTTTTGGTTTGGCCATGTTTTTTCTGTTGTAGTACGGAGTTAGAATGATGGCTTTAAGTTGTCTTGTTGTTGTTGTTTGACTTGCATCCCGCTGGGATTTTTGCACAGAGCGTGGGAGTACGGTGCTTTTCGTGGAAGATTTTTGCTGGTTTTTTTTCCCGGATTTTTCTGTTTGCGCATAGTCACTTTAAGATGTTTTCATGTTCACGTTTTATGTTTGTTGCGGTTGCACCCGATCAAAAAAATGAAAAAAAAATCAATCGTGCGCCGCGCATGGCGCTGGTTAGAGCCCTGCGAGTCTCGATATGAGGGGGTGGTGGTGGTGGTGGTGGTGGCGGTGGTGGTTCTGTAACCGCGAGCGTGGTTCGCTCACCGAGCGTGGTTCCATTACGACGCGAGGGCCTCTAGCACCACGGTCCAATCGGTGTCGGCGAGCGGCTCACGTCGACGTGGTGACGTCGCCACGCGCAGCTCCATCGCCGTGGTTTAACGTTGCCGCTGGTTACGTCGCACCGCCGTGGCGGCTACGTCACGGCGAGCTGTTCCGCCTGGCTCTGTGACGGCGAGTGGTTCCGCCTGGCTCTGATGGCAAGCAGCTCCGCCAGGCTCTGTGACGGCAAGCGGCTCCGTCTCCGCGGGGCGCGGTTGCTGCCACGGCCGGCTCACCGCCCCCCCCCCCCCCCGCCATGCCCCCTGGCACGGCAGCTCTGCTGAGCCGGCGCCCAGTGCTGAACCCAAATAGGCACTTAAATAAATGTTGTACTCCGCACGTTAACAGCCACAGAGGCCGAGCTCAAATCAACATGGTTATTATTTTTTTAATATATAAATCTTATATTTCCACAGCGCTGAAAACGGGGCAGGAGGCCTCATTGCTTGCTGCCCCAACTCCACCGCCTAAAAGTGATTAGTCGTGATTAGTCGTGATTAGTGATTAGTCGTGATTAGTGATTAGTCGTGATTAGTCGTGATTAGTGATTAGTCGTGATTAGTCGTGATTAGTGATTAGTCGTGATTAGTCGTGATTAGTCGTGATTAGTGATTAGTCGTGATTAGTCGTGATTAGTGATTAGTCGTGACTAGTCGTGATTAGTCATTAGTCGTGATTAGTCGTGATTAGTGATTAGTCGTGATTAGTGATTAGTCGTGATTAGTCATGATTGAGTCGTGATTAGTGATTAGTCGTGATTAGTCGTGACAAGTCGTGATTAGTTGAACCATTCAAAACGCAGGCGGTGGCATACCACAAGTTGGCACATCACCGCCTGCTGGCAACCACGTCTGTCGGTAGAGCCCCGACACTCCCTCCCCCCTCCCACCCCCCGGCTGACGTGATTGGTTGGTACAGTCCCATAAACTCATTATCCATGCGACTATACTGGCAGGGGCGGGGGTGGGGTAAGAGGAGAGACGTCATTGTCTCGGCCAACGATGGTTCATGAGGCTGGAGTTGTGGAGTACGTGGGGGAGGAGGGGGCACCTGGGAACCCACGGGCAGCAGCGTCACTTGGGGGAGTCGCTCCGACGTACCGACTGGAGCGTTAGCGACGGCGCTCGCTTAAAATCGCTCGCCCGCCCCTCCCCGCTCACTCACCCCGCCCACTCGCCCCTTTTTAACCGGCGGCCGTGGTTTTTTGCGGTTCAGCTCGCGGGCGGGCGGGCGGGCCGGCCGGTTTCGTCTCAAACCAACGTTCAGCGTCGCCAATTCGTCGACGAGGAACCTCCCCTCGTCCAAGGTCGCGACGCGGATTTGAGAAAAAGCCGTCCATGAATTTCTAAACGCATCGTAAACCCGACGCGGGATCGGCTTCGTCCGTACCCGGAGATCTGGAACCGCGTCGCCGCAAGCACGCCCACTTCCTCCCGTTCCTGACATCGTGAACCAACGCAGATTTCCCCTCGCCGGGGGGGGGGGGGGAGGGACCACAGCGGCGTCGCCCTGGTACCACGAAGTCGTTACACGTACCGTCGCCTCGTCCTCCAGTCGGGTTATACCTCCTCTCCCCCAACCCCCCCAAAAGAAGCAAAAAAGGAGTAGCCTCCAAACTCAAAATTGCTGCTAGCGGGCAGGCGGACAGGCAGGCGGACAGGCGGTCAGGCGGGCAGGCGGACAGGCAGGCGGACTGGCTGGTGGATCGGCAGTCCAGCCGGTGCTATGCGGTGGGCGGCCGGTCACGGGGGTGTTCTGGTGGGTGGGTGCTGGGGGGGGTGAGTGGAGGTGCACGGGGGGGGGGGGAGGGGGAAATGACGACGAGGAGAGAGTGGGGTTGAGAGTAGTAGGTGGTGGTGGTGGGGGGCAGGGTGGTGGTGGTGGGGGGCAGGGTGGTGGTGGGGGGTCTCAGTCGTCACAGCCGCCGCCGTACATGTCGGCGAGCTTACGGAAGCGCGGCCCCCACGAGTTGAGATGCTCGTAGTAGTCGTAGTCGTCGTGGTGGTCGTCGTCGTCGCCGCCCCCCCCCGCGCTCGAAGAGCCGAGCGAGCTGAGCGAGCTGAGCGAGCCGGCCAGGGAGCCGTCCCCCTCGTGGTGGAACACGTGCAGCGAGTCGTAGGGCGGTGTTGTCGTGTCGTCGTCGGCCGTGCGCAGGCCCTGGAAGCCAGAACACCACCACCACCGCCGCCGCGGGAGACAGACGGTGACGTTAACGACGATGACGTCATCGACGTCGACAGCCAATGATGACGACGACGATGACGTTTGTGACGGCATCAGCAACGATACAAACGTCGGCACCGATGATGACGTCATCGACATCGACAGCCGACGACGATGACCTAACGACAAAATTTTGCCATGGCATCAACAACATCGGCGATTACGTCGCCAGCAACGACGTCGTCCACCATTAAGACGACATCGTCATCATCTGCACGCTGTGCACTGTGTGGTGGAGCGGTGGTGTAGTGGTCAGCGCCCCGCACTACGTACGTGTCTACGTAGAATTTCCACTGCGCCGTACGTAGCCAACTGCGCTAATTGGGGGCGTTACGAATCCCGGCGGCCCGAATTGGATCCCCGTTCACGAGCAAACAATGCGGTGACGATTATCTGACCCGGTCCTGGGCCTCCCCCCTAGCTCGACTCCGCCTCAATCGAGTCCCCGGGTGCCGCGTGTCAACATCGCCACTGGGGGGGGAGACAAAGACGGCCAGCGGGCATGGTGCCGGCCACCCACCCTCCTCCGTGTGCCGCTCCTCGCCAACGGGACCTTTGTCTCGTGCCGCGTGCATCGTTTGACGGGGCGGTGGCGGCGGTGGTTCACGTGCGCGGCGCTGGGTTTGGTCGTGCGCGGTTCCATCCCCTACGTGCGTGCGGCGTTTGCCACCTCTCCCACCCACCCACCCACCCCCCCCTACCACCCACCTCGCTGATGAAGTCGCCGATGTCGCTGGGGTGCGGGTAGCGCGGCTCGGCCAGCGACGGCCGCTCGTCCAGGTGGCGCACGCCGGGGCCCTCGCGGCGCGGCGCTTCCGGCGGCGGCAGCTCGCTCGGGAGCCGCAGCAGCAGTAGCAGCGCCTGGTCGTAGTCCTGCGGCGGCAGACCGCGCCGTCATCTCGCCGGCGCGTGGGCACGCAGGGCGCTGCCGCCACCGCGAGAGGGTCTCTCGCTGGACAGTCAAACCGCAACCACCGCCACACTGCCGTCTCTCCGCACCACCGCACCACCGCACCACCGCTTAAACGCACCGCGCAGATGTGCGAGCACGCCTCTCACCCGGTCCTCCTCTCCCCCGCCCTCGTCGTCGTCGTACGTGAAGACGTCGCCGCCCTCCTCCTCGTCCTCGGGGTCGCAGAGCGGTTTCTCGTCGCGGCGCCTCTTGCGAGCGACGAAGAGCGGCGCCAGGACTGCACGTGGGGGGGGGGGGGCGACCCGCCCCGGTCAAACCGCGGAAATCCTCCGCGAACGAACGGAGATCTCGCCGCACGAATCCCCGCGCCGCCGGGGGGGGGCCCCGCGTCCGCAGCACCGGGTCCCCCCGAACGATACCGACGGCTATTATATTATTAGCTCTTTCGGTAAAGTGACGTTGAAGGAAAACAATAAAATATATATAAAATACAAATTCTCACGACGTTTCGACCATAACACAAACGGTCGTCATCAGGTGTGTCCGTTTGTGTTATGGTCGAAACGTCGTGAAAATTTTTATTGTTTTATATATATTTTATTATTTTATTGTTTCCCTTCAACATGGTGACTTTACCGAAAGAGCTAAGAATATGAATCGCTGCAGTCACGAAAGCTTTAAATCAAAAAGATGCCGACGACGACGACGTCAAACTCACCGAGAAGCAGCAGCAGCAGCAGCAGGCAGAGGAGGGCGGCCTCGGCGCCGGCGGCGTTGAGGCCGCCGGCGGCGTCGCGGCCGACGCAGTCGCCACGCCGGTCGCAGGCGCACACCTTCACCTGGAGCTCCGACACGGCGCTCATCGCGGGGTTGCCCGAGTCCGTGACGAGCAGCGGCACCAAGTAGAGGCCCTCGGGCAGCGCCGTCTTCATGCGCAGCTGCGAGCCGCCGCCTGCGGGGCAGGAGGGGAGGGGAGCGGCGAGCGGAGAGATGTCGCGCGGTGCGCCGAGGGCGGGGTGGCGGGCACATCGTGACGCGGGGAGTCGCGCCGGCGACGAGAGTCGACGACGCGGCTCTCGGCCGCGTCCCGGGCCGCCCGCTCGTTCGGAAAGCGCCGGCGAATCCGGAGGGGGTCGGGGGCGGCGACGTTTTCCCGGCTCTCGTCCGACGGGTCGCGAGGTGCGGGTCGACGACAATGGACTGGCGCGTTCGGTTGTTTTGGAGCGGTGGCCTGGGGCGAGGACGAGATTTTGCGCGTTGCGATGCCGCACCCCGCCTCCGCCGTGTTTTATCCATCAACGTGGCGGGATTTGGTGACTCTGCCTTACGGCTCAAGCTGGGGCGGGGAGGGGGAGAGGGGGAATGGGGATCCGTCCGGATCGGAAAAACCCGGAAAATATTTTCGTACCCGGCACACCGCGTCCAGTATACCACTGGCTCCTGCTCAGTTGCGTGCCACCCCCACGCTCAGTGGGTTCACGAGAAACAACGAGATACTGGGCGAGATAATTACGAAGTAATCCCTGAGTAGGGCGCTGGGTTTTGCTGCTACGCTGCCCTCTGCTGACAACACAGGCCAAGAGCAAGGTGGGGGCAGAGCGGGACAGGGTAGGGGGCAGTGCAAGCGTAGGAGTCATGGCGAGCGAGTGGGAGCAGAGTGATTGCTGAGTGATGGCAAGCGATTGAGTGATGGTGAGCGAGTGATTGCTGAGTGATTGTGAGCGAGTGATTGCTGAGTGATTGCTGAGTGATTGCTGAGTGATTGTGAGCGAGTGATTGCTGAGTGATTGTGAGCAAGCGAGTGATTGCTGAGTGATTGTGAGCGAGTGATTGCTGCGTGATTGTGAGCGAGCGAGTGAGTGCGGTTTGCTGTCCGCACAGCCGGACGTGGCAGTGTGGGTGGCGCAGTGCAAGGGCAGCGTGGGGGGGGGGGGGGGTGGTGGAGGGGCCCCCCACGCACCGTCCACCCGGTGGACGGTCCAGTTGTCGGCGGCGGCGGGGTTCCCGGGCGCCAGCCGGAAGCCGAAGGGAGTGCCGTTGAAGTCCTCGTCGGCGTCCCTGGCGGTGACGTCGACGGCGCCGCCCGGCGCGCCGCACGCCGCAGCCTCGTCGGGCCGGGCGACGGGGGCGTTGTCATTGACGTCCGACAGCAGCAGTGCCAGCGTCCCCGTGCCGCTCGCCACGGGGTCGCCTGCTCCCACCGGCACGCCGAGACACGAAGAGCGAGATTCCCGCACGCCCCCACCGCTCGCCGGCCTTCTACAAACCTGGGAAGGTTCGGCACGGCAGCCTTTGTCTCCCCAGTGAGGATGTTTACACACACACACACACACCTCTGTCTCCCCAGTGAGGATGCTTACACACACACACACGACACCTCTGTCTCACCAGTGAGGATGTTTACACACACACACACGGCACCTCTGTCTCCCCAGTGAGGATGTTTACACACACACACGGCACCGGGTACTCTTGTTTGAGGCCGAGTCAACCAAGGGGAGACCGATTCGGATAATCGTCATCGATGTTGGGCGTGAGCGGCAATCGAACTCGGCGTGCCGGGTTTGTGATGCAGCGCGCCGACCCTTCCACCACCGCTCCAGACGTGGACCGGTTACACAAGCATACCACACCAGGGACGCATTGTAAGGCTGAGTCTACCTACAGACGCACCACACTCACTCATTTTGTGAATTGCACCTTTAAGGAGAAGCCACACACGCCAATCGAAGGTGCGGGAAATGGCGAACGAGCGCGGCGCGACGGTGAGTGATGGCGAGTGATGGTGAGTGATGGTGAGTGAGTGATGGTGAGTGAGTAAGTCAGTGATGGTGAGTGTGTGATGGTGAGTAAGTCAGTGATGGTGAGTGAGTGATGGTGAGTAAGTCAGTGATGGTGAGTGATGGTGAGTAAGTCAGTGATGGTGAGTGAATGATGGTGAGTGAGTAAGTCAGTGATGGTGAGTAAGTCAGTGATGGTGAGTGAGTAAGCCAGTGATAGTGAGTGAGTGATGGTGAGTAAGTCAGTGATGGTGAGTGAGTGATGGTGAGTGAGTAAGCCAGTGATGGTGAGTGAGTGATGGTGAGTAAGTCAGTGATGGTGAGTAAGTCAGTGATGGTGAGTGAGCGAGTGACAGTGAGTGAGTGAGTGGTGAGTAAGCCAGTGATGGTGAGTGAGCGAGTGATAGTGATTGAGTAAGCCAGTGATGGTGAGTGAGTAAGCCAGTGATGGTGAGTGAACGAGTGGTAGTGAGTGGTAAGCCAGTAATGGTGAGTGAGTAAGCCAGTGATGGTGAGTGAGTGATGGTGAGTGAGTAAGCCAGTGATGGTGAGTGAGTGATGGTGAGTAAGTCAGTGATGGTGAGTGATGGTGAGTGAGTGATGGTGAGTGAGTAAGTCAGTGATGGTGAGTGATGGTGAGTGAGTGAGTAAGCCAGTGATGGTGAGTGAGTGATGGTGAGTGAGTAAGTCAGTGATGGTGAGTGATGGTGAGTGAGTGATGGTGAGTAAGTCAGTGATGGTGAGTGATGGTGAGTGAGTAAGTCAGTGATGGTGAGTGAGTGATGGCGAGTGAGTAACTCAGTGATGGTGAGTGAGTGATGGTGAGTGAGTAAGTCAGTGATGGTGAGTGAGTGATGGCGAGTGAGTAAGCCAGTGATGGTGAGTGAGTGATGGTGAGTGAGTAAGTCAGTGATGGTGAGTGATGGTGAGTGAGTAAGTCAGTGATGGTGAGTGATGGCGAGTGAGTCAGTGATGGTGAGTGAGTGATGGTGAGTGAGTAAGCCAGTGATGGTGAGTGAGTGATGGTGAGTGAGTAAGTCAGTGATGGTGAGTGAGTAAGCCAGTGATAGTGAGTGAGTGATGGCGAGTAAGTCAGTGATGGTGAGTGATGGTGAGTAAGTCAGTGATGGTGAGTGAGTGATGGCGAGTGAGTAAGCCAGTGATGGCGAGTGAGTGATGGTGAGTAAGTCAGTCATGGTGAGTGTGCGAGTGATAGTGAGTGAGTGATAGTGAGTGAGTGGTGAGTAAGCCAGTGATGGTAAGTCAGTGATGGTGAGTGAGTGATGATGAGTGAGCGAGTGACAGTGAGTGAGTGATAGTGAGTGAGTGGTGAGTAAGCCAGTGATGGTGAGTGAGTGAGTAAGCCAGTGATGGTGAGTGAGTGATAGTGAGTGGTGAGTAAGTCAGTGATGGTGAGTGAGTAAGCCAATGATGGTGAGTGAGCGAGTGATAGTGAGTGATAGTGAGTGAGTGATGGTGAGTGAGTGATGGTGAGTGAGTAAGCCAGTGATGGTGAGTAAGCCAGTGATGGTGAGTGAGTGATGGTGAGTGAGTGGTGAGTAAGCGTGGTGTGATGACGAATGAATAAGCGAGCCAATGTGGTGTGGCTGGGGCGTGTCTGTAAACAGGGGGGGGGGGGGGTGGTGCAGTGTGGGGGAGGGGCAGCCCTCACCGTCATCCGTGGCCAGGAAGGTGGCCGTGTAGGTGTTGGCCTGCACCAGGGCCGCCTCGCGGTCCAGCACCACGGCCGTGGTCACCTTGCCGCTCACGGGGTCGATGTGCAGCCAGTCGCCCGGCACCCAAAGCTTCTTGTAGCTGCGCGCGGCCCCATCACACACACACAGGTGAGTCACACACACAGGTGAGTCACACACAGGTGAGTCTCACACACAGGTGAGTCTCACACAGGTGAGTCACACACAGGTGAGTCTCACACACAGGTGAGTCACACACACACAGGTGAGTCACACACAGGTGAGTCTCACACACAGGTGAGTCACACACACACAGGTGAGTCACACACACAGGTGAGTCAAACACACACAGGTGAGTCACACACAGGTGAGTCTCACACAGAGGTGAGTCACACACACAGGTGAGTCACACACACAGGTGACTTTCACACACAGGTGAGTCACACACACACAGGTGAGTCTCACACACAGGTGAGACTCACACACAGGTGAGTCACACACACAGGTGAGTCTCACACAGGTCAGTCTCACACACAGGTGAGTCACACACACAGGTGAGTCTCACACACAGGTGAGTCTCACACACAGGTGATTCACACACACAGGTGAGTCACACACACAGGTGAGTCTCACACACAGGTGAGTCACACACACAGGTGAGTCTCACACACAGGTGAGTCTCACACACAGGTGAGTCTCACACAGAGGTGAGTCACACACACAGGTAAGCCTCACACACAGGTGAGTCACACACACAGGTGAGTCACACACACAGGTGAGTCTCACACAGAGGTGAGTCTCACACAGAGGTGAGCCTCACACAGATGAACAGAGGTGAGTCTCACACAGAGGTGAGTCACACACAGAGGTGAGTCTCACACAGGTGAAAAGAGGTGAGTCACACACAGAGATGAGTCAGACACACAGATGCACAGGGTTCACACAGGCGATTCACACAGCTTAGTGTCATGCAGCCGAACAGAGTGAGTCACACACAGGTGAGGCGCACACACACACACACAGGTGAGGCGCACACACACACACACAGGTGAGGCGCGCACACACACACACACAGAAGGGTCGGCTGCCGGCTGTCCGGGCGGCGACGGGAGCGGCCGGGGGGAGTGTGGCTGGGGAAGGCCTCACCGCACGGCCTGCCCCTGCGCGGTGTCGGGGTCACGGGCCACCACGGTGGTCACGTGGTGGCTCATGGGGAGGCCCTCGGGGAGCTTCACCTCCCGCCGCAGCGGCTCGAACGTCGGCCCCTCGTTCTCGTCTTCCACCATCACCTACCGGGCCGGCGGGGGGGTGGGGGGGAGGCTGTTAGCGAGCACCTGTAGAGGTGGTGGGGGGGGCTGTTAGCGAGCACCTGTAGAGTTGGGGGGGGGGCTGTTAGCGAGCACCTGTAGAGGTGGTGGGGGGGGGCACGGTGTGGGCGGTCGTGCGGGAGGCGGTGCGGCCGTCACCAGCGCTGTGCTTCACAGCGCTGGTGACGGCACAGATGTCCAGGAGACACCTGTGAAAAAAAAGGTCTACTGGACTTGAAATAAGTAAACATCGGGGTGCTTAAGTCATTCGCTCTCATCGGCCGAGAAAAATTGTCGATAACAAACGGGCGCGACTGAAGTTTCGCCGTCTGAGGCGGTATCAGATCTGCCCCCGCGAGCGGCGCAGGAAGCTGTGGGGGGGCGAAACTTGTGGGGGGCCGCGGGGGGCAGCGGGGGGCCGCGGGGGGCACTCACGGTGACGGTCGCGGTGCTCGCCGGTCCGAACTCGGCGCTCTTGAGCGACGCCTCGTTCTCCACGGCGACGACGAGGTTGTACTTGGACGAGCTCTCAAAGTCCAAGGGCTGCAGCGTACACACACACCACACACACACACCACACACACCAACCACGCACCACACACACACACCACACACACACCACACACACACACACCACACACACACACCAACCACGCACCACACACCAACCACGCACACACACCACACACCACACACTCCACACACACTTACCACGCACCACACACCAACCACGCACACACACCACACACACACACCACACAACAACAACAACAACCGCTATTCGCCACTAAGTGGCGGTGACGTCACCACGACGCTTGTGCCAGGCTATGTGCACCCTGAGGCCACGTGAAGTGTCGAACGCCCGCTGGCAGGAGGTCACGGGGCAGACCCAGGTGCCACGGGTCGACTGACTGAGATGACTGGCTGATGCACCACCTGTGCCCCCTACTGTGCCAACCTGCTGTGCTTTAGCCACCCGGCGCTCCGCTCGCTGTTGTGAGCGTCGCTCCTCCGCCCTCCGTTGTTGTTGGAGGGCGACTGCCTCCAACTGCCCAGTAGCATCCTTCACGAGCCTCCTCCACAGAGGCCGATCTTGACACCGCTGGTACCAGTCATCGGCAAGTCCACTCAGCTCCACGTCCTCCTGTACCACATCACTCCATCTCTTCTCTAGCCCGTGCCGCGCCCGCTTAGCCCCCTCAATCCGGCCAAACAAAAACTGTTTCGGCATGCGGTGGCTGGGCATGCGGGCTACATGACCCAGCCATCGCAGCCTTGCCTGCCGGAGGAGCTCACCGATGGGACCCTGCCCAGATCTTTCAAGGATTTGTGAGCTCTTCACACAATCCAGTCTGGTTAAACCCAGGATGGATCGTAGGCAGGCCAGCCTAAATGTTTCTAACCGGCGAAGATGTTCCATTAGGGGGGTCCACGTTTCGCAAGCGTAGAGAAGGGAGGGAATGACCGTGGCCGAGAAGACCTGAAGCTTAGTGCGGAGCGACAGACCAGGTAGCTTCCACACAGCGTTACGCAACCGATGAAAAGATATTGCCGCTCGACTGATTCGGAGTGAACTTTAATCGATTAAACTTTAATCGCTCTGACAGCTACCGGCTTAGTGCGGCCTGGAAGCGTATTATTAAATAATACACATTACATTTAAAGAATTACTAATCTACAACTCATTACTAATCATAACCAATGACTGATTACTAATCGATTATATAATTACAATACCCCCCCCCCTCCGCCTCTAATCACTGCACCTGATATGAGTTAAGTGATGACGTCACCGTGCTGCTCTATATAAAAACCGGGAGCAAGCGAGGGCTTTACCATTCTGGCGAATTGCCCGATGATGCTGGATGTATTTACCAGCAAAACGTCGTACTCAAACTGTAAATGTGGATTAACTCTTCAACACACCGGTGGGCTGAAGTAGTGAATTATTTGTCTTTTGTCAACGTGACACTTTTTTTGCTGATTGGCCGTGTCGGGTGGTGGAGGGTTACGACACATTTATAAATAAACGCGATCTAACTCAAAAACCTTTATTATGAATCCATTACCACCACCACCACTACCCCATCACCATCACCGTCTCCTACGTTACACCATCACCACGACCATCAGCATCACCATCATCACCACCACTATCACTACCCAACCGCGGCAGCGCGTGGCAGACCCCCCCCCCCCACCGCCCTCCCCCCACCACCGTGCCCCCCCCCACCGCCCCCCCCCCCACCGCCCTCCCCCCACCACCGTGCCCCCCCCCACCGCCCCCCCCCCCCCACCACCGTGCCCCCCCCCCCACCTTGACGACGTAGAGCCTGCCGTCGTTGGTGCGGGGGTCGGTCTCCACGGCGAAGTTCTTGCCGGGGTCCCCGCCGCGGACGACGTAGCGAGTGCGCCACGCCGGCGTGCCGGGCTCGTCCACGTCCGTCGCCGTCAGCGTCGTCACCGTCACGTTCACCGCGTTCTCGCGCGCCGTACCGCTGAACTGCGGCGGAGACGGTGGTGGGGGGGGGACGTCGTCAGATTCATTGTTCCGCCAGTCTCAAAAATAAAAATATTTTACCAGGTGAGGCCCCACAGCATGGAGCTATGCAGCTCTGTTTTTAGAAGCAACCTAGCCATCAAATGGTAGCTCAGCGAAGTGGCTCATCATCACGTGGAAATGTACACAACAGCTTTGAACGCAAGACCACCACGGGGAGAACATTCAAATTACAAATATACACGCGTCAGGGTCAGGATCAAACCCACGACCTTCCGCATACCGCACAAGGAAGTGAACATCTTGCCAACCGGGAAATGTTAGTCGATGGCGAATGTTAATTTAGAGGCAATGTAAGTCTACGGGCCATTTTCGTCTAAGTGCAATGTAAATCTACATGCAATGTTAATCTACGGGCCATGTAAAGTCTAGGCGGGTGATCTGGTGGCGCGGCGTGGTTGTGTGCGGCGGCGGCGGTGCGTACGGTTATGCCCGTAAACTCGGGGGCATTGTCGTTTTTGTCGGTGATGGCGACGATGGCGGTGGCCGTGTTTGCGAGGCCGATGTCCGGGTCGCCCTCCATGTCCAAGGCCTGCACCACCAGCACGTACTGCGGCGTCCTCTACACAGACGGGGCACGCAGACGCACGACTCTTACAGATGAACAACAAAACGACGAGGACAAGCATTCCTCGTGCAGCCTCGACAGACCTTTGTGCTGGGTGGCCAGCATCACGCCCGGCCGCCTTTGTCTCCCTAGTGGGGATGTTTTCACACTGCAGCAGGCTACTCATTTGAGGCCCGAGTCGACCGTCACCGGTGTTGGACCGGTCTCAGGTCCCCGGGTTCGTAGCGCGGCGCGCTAGCAGCGTCACCGTCGCTTCCGAGACACAGGGCACCACACAATACGAGGTACATGGTCAGTAGAAATACATATATTTCATTCTATCTATGCTGGTATGTGCAATCCAAAGGTTGAACACGAAATTTAACGCTCTTCTGAAATTCGTGGTCCGCCAGGAAGTGTCTAACTGTGTTGTTGGCCTGACTGGATGTGCTTCACATGTTTTTTCAGGTTTGTTGAATTCTCATCTCTCATCTCTTTGCTGTATTTACCTCCGCGATTTGTTCTTGACACCTGATGAAGATCGCTTGCATTGTGATCGAAACGTCGCGATTGTTTTTTTGTTCTAATATAATTTTATTGTATTTCTACGTATGTGACTTTACCGAAAAAACCAATGAGTAATTTTATGCAGCCACGAAAGCTTTAATACTTTATTAGGGCACCACACAATATCAAGAAGCCACTGTAGCTGTGCACTTTTAAATCCAGACTGAAAACTCGTTTCTTTAGAGCTGCTTTTCGTGTCGAGCCTTTCGCCCTTCCCTCGCACCTCCGATCAGCGCGGTCGCCTGCGTACGGCGCGCGACTTGACGTTCAACGCAACGTGCATACACGACTGAAAACACGCGAACGTAACACCGTACACACAACCCCGGAGGTTAGCCACCATCCCCCGGTCCGACGTCAGCCAATCGGCGGCGGTTGCCGCGGGACGACGCACCTCGCGGTCCAGCCCGGCGGCGATGGTGCTGATGACGCCCGTGGCGTTGTCGATGGTGAACGTGCGCTCCAAGGGCACCTTGGGGGCCTGCGACATGATCTTGTAGCGGATCATGCCGTTGGCCGTTAAGGCGTCGTCCTTGTCGCTCGCCTCGACCCTCATCACCGCCGTGCCTGCCGGGGGTGGGAGGGAGGGCAGGGCAGGGCAGGGGAGGGCAAAGGGGAAAAGCAGGGAGGGAGGCGTGGACGTCGTTACTATCAAAAAACAAAACATTATATTCGTTCGCATCACAACCACCACCATTCTTGTCATTCTCAACATCATCGTCGTTATCAAGAACATCCACGTCCATGTCCACGATCCAACATCCACGATCAAAGATATTATAAATAATGTCATCACAATCATAATGATTTAAACCAGCTTCACCTGTTAATCATAAACATCATTGCCATTGTTACCGTCACCACCATGCCTATTGCCACCTCTACCTCATTCACCACCAATATCCCCACTGCCACTACCACCACCATCACAACAACAACAACCGCCATTCGCCACTAAGTGGCGGTGACATCACCACGACGCTTGTGCCAGGCTATGTACACCTTGAGGCCACGTGAAGTGTCGAACGCCCGCTGGGAGGCGGTCACAGGGCAAACCCAGGTGCCACGGGTCGACTGAGACGACTGGCTGATGCACCACCTGTGCCCCCTACTGTGCCAACTTGCTGTGTTTTAGCCACCCGGCACTCCGCTTATTGTGAGTGTCGCTCCTCCGCCCTCCGTTGTTGTTGGAGGGCGGCTGCCTCCAACTGCCCAGTAGCGTCCTTCACGAGCCTCCTCCACAGAGGCCGATCTTGACACTGGCAAGTCCGCTTAGCTCCACATCCTCCTGTACCACATCACTCCATCTCTTCTCTAGCCCGTGACGCGCCTGTTTTATCTCCCTCGATCCGGCCGAACAAAAGCAGTTTCGGCATGCGGTGGCTGGGCATGCGGGCTCCATGACACAGCTATATGCCGGAGGAGCTCACCGATGGGACTTTGTCCAGATCTTTCGAGGATACGTGAACTCCTCACACAATCCAGGCTGCCTGGTTAAACCCAGGATGAATCGTAGGCAGGCCAGCCTAAATGTTTTAAACCGGCGAAGATGTTCCATTCGGGGGGTCTACATTTCGCAAGCGGAGAGAAGGGAGCGAATGACCGTGGCCGAGAAGACCTGAAGCTTCGTGCAGAGCAACAGACCAGGTAGCTTCCACACGGCGTTGCGCAACCGATGAAAAGACATTGCCGCTCGACTGATTCAGAGTGAGACCTCTGCTGTCAAACCGGAGCTGGTCATGAGCACACTGCCCCGGTATGGGTAAACTCTCCACTCTCTCCACAACTGCCCCATCACCAATTGAGAGTTGCGGGGGTTGAGTGTCCGATGGTACAAAATACCCAGGCGGGCGCTATCACTATCACACCCCCGTCACCACCGCGCCCGTCTGTGCCCGTCCGCACGCCGCACCTGGTGGGGATCCCTCAGCCACGGAGCCCTGGAAAACGGGCGTGGCGAACTCGGGCCGGTTGTCGTTCATGTCGATGACGTTGATGACGAGCTTCACGGGGTTCTCCACCGGATGCCCCTTCATGTCCACCGCGTGGGCCTTGAGCTGCAGCGGGCACGCCACGCACACGCCACGCACACGCAACGCACACGCAACGCACACGCGCGTTACACGCAACGCACACACGCGTTACACGCAACGCACACGCGCGTTACACGCAACGCACGCAACGTGCGGCACACGCAAGAAAGCGCGCGGGGACTGGTCGTTGTTCTGCGCCCTGGTTCTCATCGCCATTGGAGCTGCCCTGAGCTGCCCCTGGGTCCCAGTCATTGGTGCCGCCCCCGATTGCCCGGCCGTGTAAACGTCGCCACTCTGGAGACAAAAGCGTGGGTGGGGTTGCTGGCCACCCACCCCGTCGTGCACAAATGTTGGCCTTTATGCGGTGCTCGCTAACAGCACTTGCCTCAACCGTCTACGACGCGCTATACAAGGGATCCTTTGTCCCTGCGTCTCGTTGTTGTTGCGGTGGTGGTGGTGTGGTTGTAGTCGCCGACGTTTGGATGTTTAGAGTTGGCCAAACATCCCTCTAGAGCGGCGGTTCTCTAAGGGTAGTACCTGGACCACCGACGGTCTGGGACGGTACTCCTGGAGGTCCGCTGGGTTGCGATGCTGATTGCAGGTTGATCCGCAAATGTTTACGCCTTTTGTTTCGGACATTAATAGTTTACTCGTGATATTTAAAATTGAAAAATTAAATTAAGTAAACCACCTCGATTAAAACTACCCGAACCCTGAGATCTCAACCGTTAAAGCTGCGTTAACGTTCTTTTAATGTTCCGGTAATATGAATATAACTTAGTAATATTGGTATTTAGAGAAGTGAATGGTTTGTGTCACCAGGGGCAGGAGGGGGTTGCACCACGTAAATGTTTACACTGACCGAGTGGTCCGGGGACCAGGAAATTTGAGAAAACTCCGCAATAGAGGCCTGGACCTTACTACGCGAACACAAACACACACGTGGATGTGCTCACACACACACACGTGGGTGTGCTCGCTAACACACACACGTGGGTGTGCTCGCTAACACACACGTGGGTGTGCTCACTAACACACACGTGGGTGTGCTCGCTAACACACACATACACACGTGGGTGTGCTCGCTAACACACACACACACGTGGGTGTGCTCGCTAACACACACACACACACGTGGGTGTGCTCGCTAACACACACACACACGTGGGTGTGCTCGCTAACACACACACACGTGGGTGTGCTTGCGTGGGCGCCTCACCAGGTACTCTCACGGTCCAGGGTCTTGGTGACCGAGAGGCGTCCGGTCACGGAGTTTACGACGAACACCCCCGTGGGGTTCTGGTCGGCGCCGGGCCCCACGATGCTGTAGCGGATTTTCCCGCGCGTGTTCGATTTGATCTGCGGGGGCGCACGCACACGGGGTAGGGGAGGCGGCAGTTGGCGGCGTTACGCTCTGCGCGATAGCCACGCTCGTACATCGCGTGAAAACGCGTACGCAAAGATATCCCGGATGGCCTTCAGCAGGCTGCCGGGGCAAGCGCGGTTGGCGAGCGGCAGCAAACGTGAAGGCTGGCGTGGCACACGAGGGGGTGCGATATGCGGTTACCAACACACCCGGCCGCCTTTATCTCCCCAGTGTGGAGACGGTTATACACCGCACCGTGTACTTAGTTGAGACCAAGTTCAGATAACTGTCACTGGGTGTTAGCCGTAAGTGGAAATCAAACTCACGTCTCCAGGTTCAGAGCGCAGTGTGTGCTAACCAATTGACCACCGCTCCCCCAACATATATACATGTACACATACACACAAAAATCACATGCTGATACATGGCATGCTAAATACACCACGAACCCCAAAGACACATACACCACATGCCACACACACACATTCACCCTCACACTCACCAACGCGTGACATTCACACACTGCTCAACAGGGGGTTGAACGTAGGCAGCAGGGCACCCGAGTTGGGAATCGAACCCAGGCCCCCCTTTCTTGCTGGTGGGGGAGGGGTGCCGGGGTAGAGGGGGCAAGGGGGGGGGGAAGAGTGCAGGGGGACCTTCACCTGCACCAGCCCCTTGGGGAAGGGCCCGCGGTCGTTCTCGGGGACGTTGATCGCCGGGATGAGCCAGCCGCGCTTCTGCCGGCGCCGCCTGCCGCTCCGCAGCCGGCGGAACGCGAGCACGCCGCCCTCTTCCGCCCCCGCGGCGCCGACGCCCGCCTCCTCCTCCTCCTGGCGCTCCTCCTCCTCCTGGCGCTCCGTCTCCCGCTTGGACGTCCCCCCGTGCCTTCCCTGCGAGGCCAAGCGGCGGAGGGGCGGCGGCGGCGACTCCGTTGGGACGACGCTAACGGTGCCGCGCGCGGCCCCCCCCCCCCCCCCTCTCTCACGCGCTCCTCGCCGCTCGAAATCCAGCCAGGCCGCCCCCCCCGTCCCCCATTTCGTCACGTGGGGGGGGTGGGGGGGGTAGCACGGTCAACGTCACGAAGTTCACAAGCGACGTTGGTCGCGTTGGGCCACGCGTCGACGACACCAGCCGACCGTTCCCATTTGCCTCGGCCCTTGAACCTGAAGATTGCCGCGCGTGCCAAGTCGCTTACTTCACGTTTCTCCAACGGTGGCGAGATGTTAACTATACTCTTTGGTTCTATTCGGTAAAGTCACGTAGGTAAAAAATAAAATAACAAAAAATCACGTTTCGGCCAGGTCGCGTCCTTTAAGCTGTGGGCTTGCTGTCTTCACTCCAACGCTCTCCTCTGGACAGTCCAGTCCCTTCACCTGATGAAGGCCACTTGTGCTGTGGCCGAAACGTCGTGATTTTTTGTTATTTTATTTTTTACCTACGTGACTTTACCGAATAGAACCAAAGAGTATGGATCCTTGCAGTCACGAAAGCTTCAAATCTAGAGATGTTAACTACCTCGCCTGGTATGCCGGAGGTCGTGGGTTCGATCCCGACGCTGAAGGTGCCTGTGTATTTGGAGTTTGCGTGTTCTCCCCGTGGCCGTGTGGATTTTTCTCCGGTTCTTACAGGTTTTCCCTGCATATTTATAATCAACGTGCGCTTTGGGAGTTGTTTGTGACGCTATAAATACCCATGTGAATAACCGCCTCATCGGGCTATCGTTTATGGCCAGGGCGCTTCTGAAAGCGAGCTATATAACCCAGTGGGGCTTTATCTGGTGAAATAAAAAAAAGTTTGAAATGGTTTGATTGTACTCCGACCTCTAATCCGCAATTTCGAGGCGAAATTAATAACGGGCATACCGTTAAGACGCTCATTTCACCCACGGCGATTCAATTTGCTTGGGGGTCCGATGGTGGGGGGTGTTCTTAACGACATAAATTTGGCCGAATCATTGCGTGGCCTAAACCCGGAAAATAAACTCCGAATAGTAACGCCGGCTGCGAATAAAAACGTACACTTTTTCTTTGGTTGGTGAGGTAGGAGGTTGGTGGGGTGGGAGGTTGGCGAGGTGGGGGGGTGGGAGGTTGGTGAGGTGGGGGGGTGGTGAGGTGGGGGGTGGTGAGGTTGGTGAGGTGGGAGGTTGGTGGTGAGGTTGGTGGGGTGGGGGGAAGCAGTGTAAGTGGTAGAGGGATGCGAGGGGGGGTCTGACGAACGAGCTTGAAAAGGGGATGAAGGGGATGAGGACGCGTTTGGGGGTGTGAGGCCCCGTTACCTGAGACTCGCGGCTTTGTTCCTCCGCTCTCACCGCGCCCAGCAGCAGCAGCAGCAGGGGTAGCAGCAGCAGCACCCTGGGGTACAGCCCCCTCATTTCGGGGGTTCCGTCTTCGCGGGCGGGGGGGGGGGTCCCTGAATCCCCTCAAGTTCGCCTCAGAGAAGGGAGCTCTCTCCAGTCTCAGCAAGGGGGTAGAGAGGGTGACTGCTGCTGCCGTTTGCGAGGTCCCCGATTCGTGCTGTGGGCGGTGTTGGCGAGGGGGTTGTTCCCTGATCTCGGGAAGGGATCCCCGTGGCTCCGGGGGTCTGGCTGCTGTCGGGGTCCCGGGCTCGCTGGGGGCCTCTCGGCGACTACGCCCGCGGGAAAATGGCGCTGAGCGCTGGCGCGTGGGTGACGAAGAGGTGGGTGGGGCAGCAACTGGCGTGACGTCACTTCCGGTGTGACGAATGGCACCGCCCATTGCCTAAGGGGGAGGGGGGGATAAAGGGCGGTGGTGGGGGTGGGGCCGCAGCTGGCGTGACGTCACTTCCCATGTGCCGAACGGCACCGCCCATTGCCTAAGGGGGAGGGGGGGATAAAGGGAGGTGGTGGGGGTGGGGCAGCAACTGGCGTGACGTCACTTCCCTTGTGAGGAACGGCACCGCCCATTACCTGCGGGGGAGGGGGGATGAAGGGCGGTGGTGGGGGTGGGGCAGCAGCTGGCGTGACGTCACTTCCCGTGTACCGAACGGCACCGCCCATTACCTGGCGGGGGAGGGGGGATAAATGGCGGTGGTGGGGGTGGGGCAGCACCTGGCGTGACGTCACTTCCCATGTGACGAACGGCACCGCCCATTGCCTAAGGGGGAGGGGAGGATAAAGGGCGGTGGTGGGGGTGGGGCAGCAACTGGCGTGACGTCACTTCCCGTGTGAGGAACGGCACCGCCCATTGCCTAAGGGGGAGGGGGGGATAAAGGGCGGTGGTGGGGGTGGGGCAGCAACTGGCGTGACGTCACTTCCCGTGTGAGGAACGGCACCGCCCATTACCTGCGGGGGAGGGGGGATGAAGGGCGGTGGTGGGGGTGGGGCAGCAGCTGGCGTGACGTCACTTCCCATGTAACGAACGGCACCGCCCATTACCTGGCGGGGGAGGGGGGATAAAGGGCGGTGGTGGGGCAGCACCTGGCGTGACGTCACTTCCCATGTGACGAATGGCACCGCCCATTACCTGCGTGGGAGGGGGGATAAAGGGCGGTGGTGGGGGTGGGGCAGCACCTGGCGTGACGTCACTTCCCATGTGACGAACGGCACCTCCCATTACCTGCGGGGGAGGGGGGATAAAGGGCGGTGGTGGGGGTGGGGCAGCGCCTGGCGTGACGTCACTTCCCATGTGCCGAACGGCACCGCCCATTACCTGCGGGGGAGGGGGGATAAAGGGCGGTGGTGGGGGTGGGGCAGCGCCTGGTGTGACGTCACTTCCCATGTGCCGAATGGCACCGCCCATTACCTGCGTGGGAGGGGGGATAAAGGGCGGTGGTGGGGGTGGGGCAGCGCCTGGCGTGACGTCACTTCCTATGTAACGAATGGCACCGCCCATTACCTGCGGTGGGTGGGGGTGTTCTGGAAGAGTGGAAGTGGCGATAATGAACGGCTGGGACAGGATGTGGGTTATGGCAAGCGGCTTCTCAAGTACAAGTTGCAAGCCGACTGCATCCTTGTACTGGCAATTGGGTTTTACCGCTTACGCCAATGCAAGATTGGATTTTAAAGGCAGTGGTGGGGCAGCAGCTAGCACGTTGAACTCTGAACTGGGCGGCTGAGTTTGACTCCTGGCTATAGCTAACAAGAGGTGCCTCTACAAACCTGCACTAACCGGCATGGTGAAGTAAGGTCAAATTTCCCCCCCCCAAAAACTGCCACAGCATGGGGATTCATTATTAGTATTGTAACATCGCATGCATAAGAACGGAAAAGTTGTATGTATGTTGAACTTATTTCGCATCGTATGTAACCAACCGTGCTAAATCGGGAGTTTCGGTCATTGTATATGAATACTGAATATATGCAATTCCAGATTTGGAATTCATTGACAAAAAAAACTCAATCTTGATTTGAAGCTTTCGTGACCGCAGGAATCCACCACAGTCTTTGGTTCTATGGGTGAAGTCATCACATGGTAGGTAAAGAAAATAAAATAAATCGCGACGTTTCGGGCGCAACACCACGAGCGTCCGCCACCAGGTGGGGCAAGACGCTCGTTGGTCGCAGAGGTCTGCAACCAAACTAACAAGAACAATCTTTTTTAAATTCGGTAAAAAAAAACCCTCAATATTTCCAGCAGTGCGTCAGTGAAAAGGAGACGGTGGTCCTTAAACAAAGTGACAACGAAAAATTCCCTGAGAGCCACCGGATGTGGCTGTCCCTAGAGAGACACCGGATGTGGCAGTCCCTAGAGAGCCACCGGATGTGGCTGTCCCTAGAGAGACACCGGGTGTGGCAGTCCCTAGAGAGACACCGGATGTGGCAGTCCCTAGAGAGACACCGGATGTGGCAGTGAAGCAGCGACGCGTGGCCAACCCCCCCCCCCCCCCCACTGGCTCCACCAGCGCCGTGAGGGAGCGTCACGTGGCCCCCGCTGAGGTGCGGCAGCTCCACCACCTCCACCACCATCACCTGCACCATCACCACCATCACCATCACCACCACCACCATCATCTCCACCACCACCATCACCACCACCTCCACGACCACCTCCACCACCATCACCACCACCATCACCACCATCACGTCCACCATCACCACCACCTCCACCACCATCACTTGCACCATCACCTCCACCATCAACTCCACCACCACCACCACCACCTCCACCACCATCACCATCACCTCCACCACCATCACCACCACCACCATCACCTCCACCACCATCACCACCACCATCACCACCATCACCTCCACCATCACCACCATCACCTCCACCACCATCACCATCACCACCACCATCACCTCCACCACCATCACCTCCACCACCACCATCACCACCACCTCCACCACCATCACCTCCACCATCACCACCATCACCTCCACCACCATCACCACCACCACCATCACCTCCACCACCATCACCACCACCATCACCTCTACCACCATCACCTCCACCACCACCATCACCACCACCATCACCACCACCACCATCATCACCACCACCATCACCACCACCACGCTGCTGCTGCTGCCGCTCGGACCCCTCTGGAGCCGTGGCCGCGGGCAGGGTGAGCTCACCACGCGGACGGGCGGCGAGCGGAGGGGGAGAATCTCGCTGGGCTACGTGGGGTGCCGCAAGAGGAACAGTGAGCGCGTGTGGGCGTGCGTGCGTGAGTGAGCGTGAGCATGTGCGTGCATGTGTGCGCGTGTGTGTGCGTGAGTGAGCGTGAGCACGTGTGTGTGCGTGCGTGCGTGTGTGCGTCTGTGTGTGCGTGAGTGAGCGTGTGTGTGCGTGTGTGTGCGTGCGTGTGTGTGTGTGCGTGAGTGAGCGTCAGCGCGTGCGTGGGTGAGTGGGCGAGTGGGTGGGTGGGTGAGTGAGTGGGTGAGTGAGTGAGTGAATGAGTGGGTGAGTGGGTGAGTGGGCAAGTGAGTGAGTGAGTGCGTGAGTGAGTGGGTGGGTGAGTGGGTGATTGAGTGGGTACGTGAGCGAGTGAGTGGGTGAGTGAGTGGGTGGGATGGGTGGGTGAGTGAGTGACAGAGTGGGTGAGTGAGTGGGTTGGTGAGTGCGTGGGTGGGTGAGTGGATGAGTGGGTAAGTGAGTGGGTGGGTGGCTGGGTGAGTGAATGGGTGAGTGAGTGAGTGGGTGAGTGAGTGGGTGAGTGGGGGGACTCAACACTGCCCATAGACTCAGCACTGCCCATAGACTCAACACTGCCCATAGACACAACACTGCCCAATTACTCAACACTGCCCATTGCTCTCTCTCGATGTCTCTCTCTCCCCGTGTCCCTCTCTCCCCGCGTCTCTATCTCCCCGTGTCTCTCTCTCCCCGTGTCTCTCTCTCCCCGTGTCTCTCTCTACCCCATGTCTCTCTCTACCCGTGTCTCTCTCTACCCCGTGTTTCTCTCTCCCCGTGTCCCTCTCCCCCCGTGTCCCTCTCTCCCCGTGTCCCTCTCTCCCCGTGTCTCTCTCTACCCGTGTCTCTCTCTACCCGTGTCTCTCTCTACCCGTGTCTCTCTCTCCCCGTGTCTCTCTCTCCCCGTGTCTCTCTCTACCCCGTGTCCCTCTCTCCCCGTCTCTCCTCCAGCTCGTGCCGCTGTCTCTCCACCCCCTGCTCTCTCCCTGTCCGACCGCGCCGATGTCTGCTGGGCGCTGTCCGCCCAGGGCTGTCCGCTCTTGGCCATGCTGTCTCCGTGTGCCTGATAAGCGATGATCGTGTCGGCAGGCAAGCCCAGCCTGCGCTTGTACACACGCCTAGATAGACAGAGACACAAAGTGAGTGAGACACAGACAGTGAGAGACAGAGACAGACAGACTCGCAGAGAGAGATAGACAGATATAAAGGCAGAGAGAGACGCAGACAGACAGACACCGTCAGAAAGACACGGGCATAGAGACACGGCCAGAGAGATGAGACAAAGACACAGCCAGCTTCGTCATTAGCATGGGTGGGTGAGTGAGTGGGTGAGTAGGTCGATGAGTGCCTGAGTGAGTGAGTGGCTGAGTGAGTGGGTGAGTGAGTGGGTGAGTGGCTGAATGAGTCGCTGGGTGAGTGAGTAGCTGTTGGGTGAGTTGCTGTGTGAGTAGGTGAGTGAGTAGGTGAGTGAGTGGCTGAGTGGGTGGCTGAGTAGGTGATTGAGTGGCTGAGTAAGTGAGTAGGAGACTGAGTGGGAGAGTGAATGTGAGAGAGTAGATGAATGAGTGGCTGAGTGAGTGGCTGGGTGAGTGGGTGACTGAGCGAGTGGGTGAGCGAGCGAGCGAGTGGGTGAGTGAATGACTGAGTGGCTGAGTGAGCGATTGGGTGAGCGAGTGGGTGAGCGAGTGGGTGAGTGAATGAGTGGCTGAGTTGGTAAATGAGTAGGTGAGTGGGTGGGTGAGTATATGGGTTAGTTGGTGAGTGAGTAGGTGATTGAGTGGGTGAGTAGATGAGTGGGTGTAGGTGAGTGAGTAGGTGGCTGAGTAGGTGGGTGAGTAGGTGGGTGATAAGGTGACTAGGTGGGTGAGTAGGTGAGTAGGTAAGATGGTGAGTATGTGAGTTGGTGAGTATGTGAGTTGGATGTGTTAGTAGGTGAGCGTCTCGCTCACCCGATGGTAATGACGGCCTCGCTGCTGTCAGCATTGGAGATCCACAGGGTGATGCGGTCTCCCTTGTGTTCTCTGGTGTGTTACACAATTATGACTCTGAAAAGGCCTTCCTGCACAGAGTGCACTTTAAGGGTTTCTCTCCTGCGTTCTCTGGTGTTTTTGAAGATGTGGTGACTGTGCAAACTCTGTGTGTGTACACTGTGTGTCCCCTCTGTGTGTGTACACTGTGTATACACTGTTTGTGTATACTGTGTGTGTGTCCACTGTGTCCACTCTGTGTGTGTATACTGTGTGTGTACACTGTTTGTATATACTGTGTGTGTGTACACTGTGTGTCCACTCTGTGTGTGTACACTGTGTATACACTGTGTGTGTGTACACTGTGTGTGTACACTGTTTGTGTATACTGTGTGTGTACACAATGTGTGTGTGTGTGTACACTGTGTGTAGTAGGGGGCACAGGTGGTGCATTGGCCAGTCATCTCAGTCAGTCGACCCATGGCATATTTTCATAAATTTATTTTCAATGTATTTTTGTTATTTGTATTATTAAATTGTTAATTTATTATTTTTTATCTTTTATTTTTCTATCTACGTGACTTTACCGAAAGAACCAGGAATATGGTAGCACATTATTTATTGCCGAGGTTCAAGGTTCAAATCCGACAGGCATATCTGGCTACCCCAGTAACATTCTCCACAACATGCGCAGTCTGCTTAACAGCGGATGTCAAACAAACCACTGTCACTCACCACGCACATTGCATGTTGGTGTCACGGTCAAAATTGTGGCAATTCCAGTAACACTATCCAGAGACTCCACAAGGGAGATGACGCGTCAATGATCACCCCCTACCGACAGACTTATGTCCACGTGCAGGCCGGTGCAGGGCAACCTTGTGCCACACAGGGGCAGCTGCCACTAGGAGGCGCCCTTCGATTGTTTGAGATGAGATTCGATACGAAACACCGAGTTGCCGAGGCAATTAGGCAAGCGACTTATGAGTGCAAATGTTGTTTATAACGTAGTGAATGCTTGGGATCTTGTCTCTCGCTCCTGCTCACAGATTTACCCAGCCCACAGCTCCACAGATACCAGCCGCTCCTCCTGGGCAGGTTCGGTTACGTACGGTGCGAAATAAGTTCCAGATGCACACACAGAGACTCACACAGATACACACACAGATACACACACAGATACACACACAGATACACACACAGAGACTCACACAGATAGACACACAGATACACACACAGAGACTCACACAGACAACAACAACCGCCATTCGCCACTAAGTGGCGGTGACGTCACCACGACGCTTGTGCCAGGCTATGTGCACCCTGAGGCCACGTGAAGTGTCGAACGCCCGCTGGCAGGAGGTCACGGGGCAGACCCAGGTGCCACGGGTCGACTGACTGAGATGACTGGCTGATGCACCACCTGTGCCCCCTACTGTGCCAACCTGCTGTGCTTTAGCCACCCGGCGCTCCGCTCGCTGTTGTGAGCGTCGCTCCTCCGCCCTCCGTTGTTGTTGGAGGGCGACTGCCTCCAACTGCCCAGTAGCATCCTTCACGAGCCTCCTCCACAGAGGCCGATCTTGACACCGCTGGTACCAGTCATCGGCAAGTCCACTCAGCTCCACGTCCTCCTGTACCACATCACTCCATCTCTTCTCTAGCCCGTGCCGCGCCCGCTTAGCCCCCTCAATCCGGCCAAACAAAAGCTGTTTCGGCATGCGGTGGCTGGGCATGCGGGCTACATTACCCAGCCATCGCAGCCTTGCCTGCCGGAGGAGCTCACCGATGGGACCCTGCCCAGATCTTTCAAGGATTTGTGAGCTCCTCACACAATCCAGTCTGGTTAAACCCAGGATGGATCGTAGGCAGGTCAGCCTAAATGTTTCTAACCGGCGAAGATGTTCCATTAGGGGGGTCCACGTTTCGCAAGCGTAGAGAAGGAAGGAATGACCGTGGCCGAGAAGACCTGAAGCTTAGTGCGGAGCGACAGACCAGGTAGCTTCCACACAGCGTTACGCAACCGATGAAAAGATATTGCCGCTCGACTGATTCGGAGTGAGACCTCTGCTGTTAAACTGGAGCCAGTCATAAGCACACTGCCCAGGTATGGGAAACTCTCCACTCTCTCCACAACTGCCCCATCACCGATTGGGAGTTGTGGGGGTGGAGTGTCCGATGGTACAAAATACCCAGGCAGGTGCTTAGTTTTGGTGGGGCTGATGGTAAGGCCCCACCTCTTAGTGGCACGCTCCAGTCTCAGCAGCAGCATCTCCAACTCCTCCTCTGACTGAGCAGCTATTACCAAGTCATCAGCATACATAACGTGGTTATGTATGCTGACACACACACAGAGACTCACACAGAGACTCACACAGAGCCCCATAGATTATCACGGTTGGCTATGTACGGTGCGAAATAAATTACAGATAAACACTCCTTTGAGCAAGTTTGAGTCGCGGGCCGTGGAAGTTGACCGGGCGCGTGTTGCTACTGACAGTCGTTGAATACGGTTGGATAGACGCTGATAGACACACACACAGACAAGACAGGCGGACAGACACAGACAAGAGGAACACAGAGACGACAGAGAGACACAGGCAGAGAGAAACACAGAGGCAAACAGATGACAGAGAGATGTTGAATCGAACACACTGAACTCGCTCCATTGAAAGAGATTCCTCGATCTTCACAATGCCCGGAAGTCGTTCTTATTCTTATTGATTTAATTGCGTGTGGTGTGTACGTGCAAGCAATGTGGGATATCGATGTACACAGATATGAACAAGATCAGCAGACAAGACATCTTTAATTTAATCGGTCTCTCCACGAAACAAAGGAATGTTGAACACGAAATATAAATCGCACGGCCTTCGTGCGAATCCATAATTACTGCAGCATTGCTTCAGTGCAAGCCAACTGTGGACCGGTTTTGGTGGACAATGTCTCAACAGCAATGGGGCTTGCTTCAAGCCATGGTTGTGAACATCCAGACGTTAATCAGCAAGGAGCATTTCTAGTCCAAGTTCGACAAAATCCAAGTCAACACGTAAGACAGAATTATAATTCGTGTTGCAGAGAATGTATCTCCTCTACGTGTAACTTTAAGGTGGTATGTCTTGTAACTGATGAATGATCCGAGTGTGCTTCCTATGTCAAAGACAATGAGTTGCTTCAGATGCTTCCCGAAACACAAAAATACCCTTTGACCTGTATCACAAGAACAACGGGTCTCACCTGAGTTATTTGTACAGGTTATTTCCAAAACACACACACTTTGTCCTAACATCACTTATTCAATGTTTGACCCTTATAAATGAAGTGATGCATGTACACACAAAATCAGACAAGTGTTCATTCTGAATTATTGACAGGCATTTTAACATTTAATTACTGCAGTGAAATATACTGCATCAGATAACATCTGATTAAGCTATTTAAAAAAAATGCGCCGTCTGCTTAACAGTGGATGTAACACATACTATTGTCATTCAAAACGAGTAGGCCATTGCATGCTGGCGTCTGAGTGAAAATGTAGCAAATTCTAAACATTACCTACAAACTACACAACTGAGATGACACATCAATCATCGCCCCGTAAGGACAGGCTCTTGTCCACATGCAGGCCGGTGCAGGGCTACCAGCTTGTGCCACACAGGGGCAGCTGCTACTTGGGGATGCTCTTCGAGTGTTTCAGACGAGGTACGACAAAAAACTCCGAGTTGCTGAGGCGATTAAGCAAGCACCATGTAAAAGCAATTATTATGATAACATATTGAATGCTTGGGAGCTTATTGGCTCTTGCTCCTGGTTAGTGATCCACCCAACCCATAGGTCCACAAAGACTGGCCGCTCGCTCTTACTCTGCAGGTTGAACCTAGGAATTGAGTGTTCAACTTCGCATTCTAGTCATTAAAGGCCTGTGACAAAGGTGCATCTATTGGAGCGACATCGTCTCTGGCTTACACATCTACCGGGTCTCCACTTGACTTTGTATTGTCTCGGAGGAAGTCCACCCACACCTCCACTTCCACAAACTGCTGGGAGTTGCCTCGCTCTGCCTCAGTCAGGATTCTCCTCCTGCTTCACGTTGCCTTCATCAATGTAAAGGTCCCATTCTGGAGATGAATCTTCATCTTCACATTTCACCTTCACTTCTTCACATTTCACCTTCACCTCTTCATATTTCACCTCGATACCTTTAAAAGTGTCCAAGCTGGGATTTTCTTCCGGTTCGTGTTGCATGAGGGATGGGCTCATTGCGGCACTTTGACTTTCACAAGCTGATTTCAGACTCCACTCCTTGTGGATCTTCTGATGCTTCTGTGTTCTCTGGTGTACGTGAAGATTTGATGAATTTGCAAACATCTGCCTGCACAGAGTGCACTTGAAGGGTTTCTCTCCTGTGTGAGTTCTCTGGTGTGTTACAAGAGCAGATGACTGCGCAAATGCCTTCCCACACACACTGCACTTGAAGGGTTTCTCTCCCGTGTGAGTTCTCTGGTGTGTTACAAGAGCAGATGACTGCGCAAATGCCTTCCCACACACACTGCACTTGAAGGGTTTTTCTCCCGTGTGTGTTCTCTGGTGTTCTACAAGAGCAGATGACCCTGCAAATGCCTTCCCACACACACTGCACTTGAAGGGTTTCTCTCCCGTGTGAGTTCTCTGGTGTATTTTAAGAGCAGATGGCCGTGCAAATGCCTTGTTACACACACTGCACTTGAAGTGTTTCTCTCCCGTGCGAGTTCTCTGGTACTGTGTCAAATTTCCAGTCCGATCCGTGCTGTATGCACGCTGGTCGCAATGTTGACTTGTCGTACAGAGCTGCTGTGCTGAGGGCCTTTGCTCCATCATACCAGCCTCAGCTGCAGACAGAAAATAAGAATATCCACAACATCTACACGTCAGTATCGAGCCATGAAGGAATTAATATATACAGTCACACGTGACTTACGTGTCTATATTCATTCATGTATTCATGACTAGCTGTACTACCCGGCTTCGCCCGGGACTTGGATCCACCACGTCGGGCCGCCTTTGTCTCCCCAGTGGCGATGTTCACACCACAACAGTTAATCGTTTGAGGCTGAGTCGACCTAGGGGAGGCCCATAAGCGGTTCAAATAATTGTCACCGGTGGTGGCCGTGAGCGGGAATCGAACTCGGGTCGCCGGGTTCGTAGCGTAGCGCTAACCGCTACACTACAATGCGTTACTCTTCCACACACACACAGACATACACACAGATACACACACACAGACACACACACAGATACACACACAGACACACACACACAGATACACACACACAGACACACACAGATACACTCGCACAGACACACACACACAGACACAAACACGCAGACACACACACAGACACAGACAGCGCTAACCACTACACTACAATGCGTGACGCTTCCACATGCGAGGGTCACGTGACAAATTTGACGTCACAGCTCACTTGCCGTGCAAAAAATCTATACATTATTTAGCTCCCCTCCCCACCCCTAAAAAAACTAAAGCGTATTTGTATAATGTTTGCACAGTGTACAGTCTGGAAAGTACCCACATGGCAAATTTCCAGTTTGTTGCATGTCGGGAAGTACGCTAAACATTTTGAACAGACAACACACACAATCACAACTTTGCCTTTTTTATATATATTTGGAGATGCAGTGAAAAACTTTACCAAATTCATCACGCGGTTTCAGTTTTTTGATTTTCAGTTTGATTTATTTTGGTTATAGTCCCGTGAGCCATTCGGCTCTTGAATCGGGTGCAACCACAACAAGCAAAAATACAAAAACACGACCAAGAAAATCATCTTACAGTGACTATGTGTGACTGTGCAAACAGCACTGTCATGGCACGCAATGAGAGGGCAAATGTCATAAATATTCCTGTAAGCCCTCGCATCTTCAACATTAATGTTGCCATAGAAACGTTGTGGGGTTTTTTGCTTCAATGTAAAAAAGAAAAATTATTGTTATTTTTATTGTTATTTTCTATCTACGTGGCTTTACCGAAAGAACCAAGAATATTAATTCCTACAGTCACCAAAGTTTTAAGTCAAAACATTCACACACGTTGACAAAGCCTCACCTTGTGTTGTTGTGGGCAGGTCGCTTCTGATAACAAGAGCGGTATAGCAGCTCAAGCGGGCTTGGCCTGCTAACAAAAGAAAATAAAAACTGCGTGAATATTGACAATAAAACAAAGTTACAAAGTGGCGAGCCGGGTGAAGACAAATTAAACTTAAGCGAGATAATTAAAGTGAATGCAATCAGGCGAGGGCAGGAGGCAAGGCCCCGCGTGGCTAGGCCCCGCGTTGTAAAGTTCCAACCTGGACATCGATTCCCATGCTCGCTGCTACTCAACTGACATCCCTACGAGAGAGAGCGAGGCTCTACCTTGGTAAACAACAACAACAACAACCACCACAACCACCACTACAACAACCACCACCACCATGAGAATTTCTCACCTCGGATTTCAGTGCAAGCGCAGATCGGCAGCCTCCTGTTACCTCGCGACGTTACGCGGGTAAGCAGGTAACATGACGTCACTTCCGGGGTAAGAGACACGCCCCTCCCACAAAGAGCGGCTCTGTAACTGAATAAATTATATTTCGATTTAAAGCTTTCGTGACTGCAATGATTCATCTTCTTTGGTTCTTTCGGTAAAGTCACGTAGAATGAGAATAAAATAATAAATTGATAAAATAAAATAACACAATAATATTCTCACGACGTTTTGGCCACAACACAAGCGGCCTTCATCAGGTGAAGGGGGCGAGACTGTCTGGTAGGACAGCGCTGGAGCGCTGATGAAGGCCGCTTGTGAATAAATTATGTTAATGAGCCCGGGCCATGCGTCGAGGGATGGGGCGTGGCTGCTGAACCCGTCGCAATAAACTCTCGACGGCTTCAACGGATACATTATGTTAATGAACCGCCAGTCACTGGGCGTAGCTTTGCCCAAATAAGGATTGCCACTGGATTGATATCGGCAGTGACCCAAGCGGAGGTGACGTCACGCTCAAGAGCGCCGTGGACGGAGTTGGGGGAGTGTGAATACCTTGGTGAAATGACGTCACTAGCGAGGTACACCTCCCGCTGGCACTTCATGCCGATGAGGTCATGGGGATGGAGTTTAAGTTGATTTAGATTCATTTTCCATTGCCCCCTCCCTTGAGTGCGTGAACTCAGCAACAACAACGTGGACATTATTGTGTATACGTACACACTGTGTACACTTTGAGGCCACGTGAAGTGTCAAAGGCTCGCTGGAAGGAGGAAGTCGCGTGACAGACTCAGCAGTTGCGATGGGTTAACAGATGGATGGCCATCGATTAGAAATCACATATCCCCGAGTCTCACCTGTGAGTGGCACCGCCTCACGCTGTGTGGCCACGTGGCTCGGAGCCTCAAAAGCTCCGTGACTCATGGGTGGTGATACAAAGATCCCCCGTGTAGCCTTAACAGACTGTTGGGGCAAGTGCTGTTAGCAAGTAGCAGCACCACCTATGAAGGCCGGCGCGGCACGCGAAGGGAGTGGGTGGCCAGCACCGCGCCCGACCGCCTTTGTCTCCCCAGTAATGATGTTTGCACACCACACCAGGTACTCACTTGAGGCTGAGTGGACCTAGGGGAGGCCCAGAACCGGTTCAAATAATCGTCACTGGGTGTTGGCTGTGAGCGGGAATCAAACTCGGGTCGTTACATTCGTAGAGCAACGTACTAACCGCTGGACTACCGCCGAACACGTTACACACACACACGTTACACACACACACACAGTACACACACACACGTTACACACACACGCACAATACTCACACACACAGTACACACACACACAGTACACACACACACAGCACACACACACATAGTACACACACAGTACACACACACGGTGCACACGCACAGTACACACACAGTACACACACACACACAGCACAAACACACAGCACACACACACACAGTACACACACACGGTGCACACACACGCACGACACACACGCACAGTACACACACACACGCACAGTACACACGCACAGTACGCACACACACACGCACAGTACACACACACGCACAGTACACACACAAACGCACAGTACACATACACACGCACACACACGCACGGTACACACACACACGCACGGTACACACACACGCACGGTACACACACGCACAGTACACACGTACGCACGGTACACACACACGTACACATGGTACACACACACACAGTACACACACACACGCACAGTACACACACACGGTACACACACGGTACACACACACAGTACACACACACGCACGGTACACACACACATGGTACACACACACACACGACACGCATGGTACACACACACGCAGTACACACACACAGTACACACACACGGTACACACACACACAGTACACACACCCACACGGTACACACACAAACGCAGTACACACACGCACGGCACGCCCACACTCCTTCAGTCACGTGACTAAGGTTGACGCGCCGCCCCGTCTCCCGAGGTGACCTCTTGGCTCTCTCGTCTCTCCTCGACACGTAGATTCATTTCTTACTCTTACCTAGAAACGTCATTGTCTGTCGCTGTGGACGCAACTTGCGAGGAATTGTACTCACACACTGTGGGGTGTACGTTTCAAATAAAGTGCCCAGATACCACGCAATAAGCCCCGTGGTGAGCCAGTGCTATTCCTATTTCCAATCCGTCAACTTGAAAGTAGTTAAATTAACAATTTATTACTAATCTACATATATATCAAAGGCAAAGTTGTGAATGTGTGCGTCTGTTCAAAATGTTTAGTGCACTTCCCGACACGCACCAAGCTTAAAATTTGCCATGTGGGTAATTTCCAGACTGTACACCATGCAAACATTATAAAAATACACTTTTGTATTTTTTTGGGGGGGGGGCGCGCAATAATGGTTAAGCATGAAAACACCACGATACATAGGACTTACTTTGATTAGAATATTGGAATTGATTGTGTACATGTTGCAATTGGTAAATGAGCATTTGGAGCACACTGCTGTTTTAATAAATGTTCATGATTCTGAGATTATAAGTGTAATTCTGAGCATCATAATGACCATATTGGAATTGTCATCATGAATGGGGGGTGCAATGATTTTTTATAACAATAGGAATGCGGTTTTGAGCATGACTATTGATATTTCGGACTCATTTATGACAATAGATTGATGATTTTGTTTTGCTCATCAATCAGGATACTGTTAATGATGCGCATGCCCATAAATTGTTGAAATGACTAGAAATGCAAGTTGTGTATACTCTCCAACCCCATTCCTCTACCTACCCATTCCCTTGACGGGCTCCGTGCCCACTTAAACCCATGACGGTGATGATTCCACCTCTCGCTGTAACAATCAAAGCACCTCCAACTTCTGAATGCAAAGGTGCTTGTTGGTGTAACGCCAAAACACATCGTCAACGCCGCTCCCAAGCCCGCCCTACGTTAGTTCAATCGTTAGAATCAACAAAATAAAAAGTTCCACAGAGGAAACTAAAATGACATTACGCAATCCCCAGAGTGGCACGCGGTAGGCTACACGACTCGGAGAACAGCGTCAGACTTCAAGAGTTGCATCGCCATCATCATCATTCTTCCTCTCCACAAGTCATCGCACGTCAATATTCAACAAGCTGCACACACGTGCAAGTCACCTCTCGACCCCCGCCACCTGCACAGTTAACGCGATCAGACCCGGGGGTCAAATTAAAATTGTGTCTTTGGTGACGTATTACAATCGGTGTAATTCAACTGCTGTACGTACATCAAATTATATAATTGACAACGGGGTCCGCTTTTGCGACATCTGCGTGCGGTCTTTTAATTATATAGATACGTAGTCAGTTCATTAGTATGGGGTTCCTCTATGAGGAATTGTAATTGTAAAATGTATTACTTAATAATACGATTCCAGGCCGCACTTAGCTTGTAGCAGTCAGAGCAGTTAAAATGACTGTACATGTAAAATAAATTTGATTAAAATTTTTAATTTAATTTAACGTAGGTATAAAATAAATGTAATTTAAATAAAAGAAATGTAATTTATTTTAAAAAATGTATTTAAATAAAATAATTTAACTTATGAAAAATGTAATTTAACGTAGGTATAAAATAAAATTATTTTAAATAAAATAATGAAATTTATTTTAAAAGTTAAATTAAACGTAGGTATTAAATAAAATAAATGTAATTTAAATAAAATAAATTTAATTTATTAAAAATTTAATTGAACGTAGGTATAAAATAAAATTAATTTAAATAAATGTAATTTATGAAAATATCAATTTAATTTTACGTAGATATAAAATAAAATACATTTAATTTAAATAAATGTAATTCATAAAAAAATTAAACGTAGGTATAAAATAAATTTAATTTATTAAACATTTCAATTCAATTTAACATATGTATGAAATAAAATTTATTACACATTTAAATTAAATTTAACGTAGGTATAAAATAAAATGAATTTAAATGATAAAAAATATTCATTTATAAAAAAAAAATACGTTGGTATAAAATAAGTTTAAATTAACTTAATTAACCATTTAAGTGAAATTTAACGTAGGTATAAAATTAATTTTAATTAAATTAAATAATAAATAAATTTTGCTTTCTACCTCCGTGACTTCACCGAAAGAAGCAAAGAGTGTGGACCCACGTGACATCAAGGCTGTCCTAGTCTAGGCAAGGCCTCAGGGTGTACCGGGCCTTTCACAACAACAACAGCAGCAGCAGCAGCGGTTCTCTTGAGAAAATACTTTAAAAAATAAAGTCAACGTAGCTTACCTTGACAATCGCGAACTTTAATGATTAAAATAATTAACACAAAACTAAACACTCACACGCACATGGGCGCGCGGCGTTCAGCGTGTAGGGCATTAAAAATGGTAGCGTCCTCCCGCGATCTGATTGGTCGCCGCGTGCCAAAGTGGGGAGGGGGGGAGGGCCAGCGATCCGATTGGTCGAGAGGCAAACCTGGGCGCGTCTCCGGCGATGGTGCGCAGCGATTGGTCAACGGTTGTCCTATGCTAATTTAGGTATGCTAATTAATTTGAATCTGTATGCTAATGCATTATATTTATCCATACTCATTAAGTTTAATGTTTATCCTAAATTAGTTAAAAATGTATGCTCGTTTAGTTAACATTCTATGATAGTATCGTTATCTTTTTTTATGCTATAACAGCAGTGCATACTGACTGTGGTGGTACCTGCTATGATTACAGCAGTACATACTGACTAGTGGTACCTGCTATGATTACATCAGGGCATACTCTGGTGGTACCTACTTTCACTACAGCAGTGCATACTGCTGTGGTGGTACCTGCTAAGATTACAGCAGGTATACTGACTAGTGGTACCTGCTATAATTACAGCAGTGGATACTGACTGTGGTGGTACCTGCTTTCACTACAGCAGTGCATACTGACTGTGGTGGGTACCTGCTAAGGTTACAGCAGTGCATACTGCTTATATGCTTCATCACGTGTCGTGAATGTGATCGTTTCATCCCAGAAATGGTGTCCTTGACCGGCCCAGAGCAGACATTTCACTTTGCCTTAGAACCTGAGGTGGCACAGCATTGGCAATTCCAAGTTCTTTATGTGACCAATAGCAACGAATAATGTGGCAAGCATTTGAAATGAGTGGGTTATGACGTACTGTACTTCACTCTTATCGACCATTTACATAAGTCTGTGTTACTGGCGTTGTGCTGCCTCGGCTGGTACCAACTTCTTCTTTGACCACGTGGACCACGCGGATGAATGGTCTACGCGAGTCGAGCGACCGATGGAGAAGACCTATGGGGGCACGCGACGGGAGACTCCCAGGCGAAATCGTGGAAGTCGCGTGACAGAAGCCACGCGTGGAGGATAGATGCATGCTGGCGAGACGTCTTCAGTTTAATTTAAGTTTCACGTGTCAGGTGTAGAGCCCTGTGAGCCGTGCGGCCCTTGACTCGGGTGCAACCGCAACAAAAACGTGAACATATTCATGTTGTGGGTCACTGTTGATGATGTGGGTCCCTACTGACGAGGTGAGTGTCCATATTGATGTTGTGGGTCACTGTTGACGAAGTGGGTCCCTACTGACGAGGTGAGTGTCCATATTCATGTTGTGGGTCACTGTTGACGATGTGGGTCCCGATTGAAGATATGGGTCCGGATTAAAGAGGTGAGCGTCCCTTTTGATGTGGGTCTCTATTGACAAGGCGAGCATCCCTGTTGACGATGTGGGTCCCTGTTGACGATCTGGGTCCGTGTTAACGATGTTGGCACTGAATTGGTCCTCGTCTAATAGCCTATATGTTCTACCATATGTAAACCCATACGACTATAAATGTTACAATACATAGTATGTATAAGAATTCAAATTCATGTCAACCACCACTCACCCTCCCCTCGACTCACTCCCACGCTCAGCCCTCCACTAGGGTACCCCCCCCCCCCCCCGCCCACACCGGTGGCAGAGGGCCTTGTTTGATTCAAGACAACTCTCCTTCTTTCCACAGAACTACAAGACAATCAGAGTCTAGTCGTCCTACACATCGTCAGCAAGACGGATGAGGTGAGCTACGTCTGGCTGTGTGTGGCGCCGAGCGTGAAGATTTTCTTCTCTTCTGCAGCGTGCGTCCACGTCAACTTTCACCATCAAGTGCGCCCAGACTCCTCCACGGCTCCGCTGCCTCTCCTGCCCTCGTCCTCCTGCTTCCGCTCCGTCCGATCGCCCCCCTCTCCTCCCGCCCCTTGCCGTCTCTCTTCACACGCGCGCTCCGACCTCCCTCGCCTTCCACGTCAGGAGGTACGCCCGAGATCACTCGTCCTGCCCGCAGCAACGGCTCACCCATTGTCTGACCGCGTCTCCGTTCATGCAGGTAAGGGGCACCATCACGGCGTAGCGGTTAGCGGCGCTGCGCTATTCTCGCTCACGGCCAATGAGAGCGACAATTAGGGGCCGTCCGTGAATGACGTCACGCACCTAGAGGGAGGGGCTGGGTCAGACGTTTGTGACGATGTGTGACAAGGGGGGGGGGGGGGGGTTTGAGAAAAGTGACGTCACATCAAATTGCGCAACTTTAAATAAATATAAACACGTTCTACTTAATTAGACTTTGTAATAAATGTTTTCTACCTACAACATCAGTATGCAGCGCCACATTAACTACGCACTACAATGACAACAATAGTTTAAAGCGATTTGAAGCATGTTTTTTTGGGGGGGGGGGGCGGAGGGGGGCAGAGCTTTGTGACGTCATATTTGAGGGGGAGGGGTCTGACTTTGTGACGTCGTGTGACGATGGGGGCGGGGGGGGTCAAAAATCCTCTAAAATTACGTGACGTCATTTAAGGTCGGCCCCTGACCTGAAGCAGTCCTGAGCGTCACTTAGGTGGACTCAGCCATAATGAAGGAGGTGGTGAGATGGGTGGGGGTGCTAACATCAGAATTTGAGAGACGAGCGGCCAGCCGTGGTTCTGTCCACACCAGCCCCTGGTGTTGTTCCATCGCGACCCTCACCGGTGCTCGCTAACAGCGCATGCCCAGTGGGAGTCGATGAGTCCGTGGGTTTCTGTGCGAGTCCGTGGGTCCACGTGTGGGTCTGTGGATGTCAGTCTACATTGGGGAGCCTTTGTCTTTGCAGTTTGGGGACTAGTGCAGCACTAGTGTGTAGTAGTGTATAGTGTAGTGTATAGTATAATAGTGTTTAGTGTAGTGTATAGACGTGCATATTGTAGTGTATAGTAGTGTATAGTCGTGCATATTGTAGTGTATATTGTAGTGTATAAGTGTAGAGTGTAGTGTATAGAAGTGTATTGTATAGTAGTGTATATTATAGTGTAAAAGTATATAGTGTAGTGTATAGTAGTGTAGTGTATAGTAGTGTATAGTGTAGTGTATAATAGTGTTTAGTGTATAATAGTGTTGTGTATAGTGTAGTGTATAGTAGTGTGTATAGTAGTGTATAGTGTAGTGTATAGTGTATAATAGTGTTTAGTGTATATAGTGTAGTGTATAGTGTAGTGTATAGTAGCATAGTGTATAGTGAAGTGTATAGTGTAGTGTATAGTTTAATATACTAGTTATCACGTGACTAGTGTAGTTAGCCAGGTGCTGACCAGCAGGCTAGCTATACTAGTTATCACGTGACTAGTGTAGCTAGCCAGGTGGTGACCACACTCGTGCGTGCATCTCCACTCGTCCGTGTCTGCAAGTAAGCGCTCGTGTGTGTATGTGCACCCGCGTGTTTGTTCGTGTCTGTATGTACGCACACTGTTGCACATGGTTCGCTCGTGTGGGTGCGTAGTGGAACGCACTGCTCATGAAAACATTGCCTCGTTACGCGGTAAATGATGCGGCACAACAGGAGGGCACGGCAGGGATGAGGCTCTCCGCTCTTGGTGCTGTGAATTAAAACAGCGCCAGGGCAGAGAGTCCTGATTCCTACAGCTCGTAGCTGTGACGGAGTGAGAGTGATCAGTGGACAGCCACCATGGTTGCCAGGTAAGGAGAGACTTCACCTGGAACTCGACCTCCACACGTGTTCCCCTTGAACATTGTCGCAATAAACGTACAATCAGGAATCTTTAAAATATCAGATCTTTGTTGTTCCGCAAGAATGTTAACGCTCAAACTCGTATCGAACTCTTCATGAATTCACTTGGTCAAACAGTTCAGGTACTCGGCAAAGCATTTCACCACCCGGTATGCAACAGTTAAACAATCTACTCCAAATCAACACCAAAATGTCAAATTATCATCCACCATTGACTTCCACATCGATGGAAGCCATTTGCCATGACGTCCAAGCTATTAAACACCAGAACAACGAACGTGGCATTCAAGCACATCTTGAAACCCATTATCTGAAGTAGTTTGTATTAAACAATAACTAAACAGAAACACGTTTACAATATTGAGCGAAGTTATAGTCACAGACTTTTTCCAACTTCAGCGCAACAGGACCACAAAAGCTCGGATATGTGGTGCATAATAAATGAATCAATCTGATTGAAATCATCAACTGGCTAAACACTTTTCGATTTCAACATCACCTTATAAAAGAATAACATTTTAAAAATAAGCGCACAACTTTATCTATCTGTGATGAGCGCTGCACTTTCCGTTGTTTTCATGCAGGGGGCGCTGCAAACCTACGCACCCCCTGCATGGACGACGGAGGCGCAGGGACAGACGCTCGATTACGTTGGAATCGATCTGCAGACGGCGGTCTTCTCGCACGGCCAGCAGCTCCGTGTCGCCTTATCTCGATCCCGCAAACCCAAACAGGTGAAAGTCCGCATCGAACCGAACCCCCGGCAAGGCCATCTACTTAACGTTGAGAGAAAATTCACACGAAATGTCCTTTTCAATGAAGTCTTCCAGATGTAAATTGATACGAGCTTTTAATGAAGAAATACAAATTATCTAATTCAAAACAACACAATTCAAATATTTCATTTTAAAACTTCAAACCGGAGTATGGGGTACTTGCGTGAATGCGTCCTTCGTGTACAAATGTTGTGACTTTCCTGGCCTGAAGGCCGTCAATGTGTTGGACCCTTATTGGTGCACAGCGTCTCAACAACAGCAGTGGGGTTTGCTTCAACCGATAGGTAACGAACATCCAGACGTGAATCAGCAAGGAGCATTTCTAGTCCTAGTTAGACAAAATCTACGTCAACACGTAAGACAAAACTACAATTCGTGTTGTAGAGAATGTATCTCCTCCTATACGTGTAACTTTTAAGTGGTATGCCTTGTAACTGATGAATGATCCGAGTGTGCTACCTATTTCAAAGACAATGAGTTGCTCCGGATGCTTCGTGGAACACAAAAACACCGTTTGACCTGTATCACAAGAACAACGGGTCTCACCTGAGACTTCTGTACAGGTTACTTTCAAACACACACTTTGTCCTAACATCACTTATTCAATGTTTGACCCTTATAGATCAAATGTTACAAGTATGCACAAAACCAGACAAGTATACATTCTAAATTAATGACAGGCATATTAACAAAATTGGATTACTGCAGTGAAATATACTACATCACGTTACATCGTATTAACAAGAAGCTTTTAAAAAAAGTTGCACAGTCTGCTTCACAGTGTATGTAAAACATACTACTGTGTCATTCAAAACGAGTAGGCCATTGCATGCTGGCGTCTGAGTGAAAATGTAGCAAATTCTAAACATTACTTACAAACTACACAACTGAGATGACGCATCAATCATCGCCCCCTACTAACAGGCTCTTGTCCACACGCAGGCCGGTGTAGAGCCACCATCTTGTGCCACACAGGGACAGCTGCTACTTGGGGATGCTTTTCGAGCGTTTGAGATGAGACACAAAACTCCGAGTTGCTGAGGCGATTAAGCAAGCACCATGTAAAAGCAATTATGATAACATAGTGAATTCTTGGGAGCTTATTGGCTCTTGCTCCTGGTTAGAGATCTACCAAACCCACGGGCCCACAAAGTGTGTGACAAAGGTGCATCTATTGTAGCGACATCGTCTCTGGCTTACACATCTACCGGGTCTCCAATTGACTTTGTATTGTCTAGGAGCAAGTCCACCCACACCTCCACTTCCACAAACTGCTGGGAGTTGCCTCGCTCTGCCTCACAGTAAGAATTCTCCTCCTGCTTCACGATGTGAAGGTCCCATTTTGGAGTTGAATCTTCATCTTCACATTTCACATTCACATCTTTGCTCTTCACCATCACTTCTTCACATTTCACCTTCACCTCTTCACATTTCACCTCGATACCTTTAAAAGTGTCAAAGCTGGGATTTTCCTCCGGTTCTTGTATCATGAGGGATGGGCTCATGGTGGCACTTTGACTTTCACAAGTTGATTTCAGACTCCACTCCTTGTGGATCTTCTGATGCTTCTGTGTTCTCTGGTGTACTTTAAGATGTGGTTGCTGTGCAAACGTTATCCCGCACGGAGTGCACCTGAAGGGTTTCTCTCCTGTGTGTGTTCTCTGGTGTACTACAAGAAGAGATGAATGTGCAAACGCCTTCCCACACACACTGCACTTGAAGGGTTTCTCTCCAGTGTGTGTTCTCTGGTGTATTACAAGAGCAGATGAACGTGGAAACGCCTTCCCACACAGACTGCACCTGAAGGGTTTCTCTCCCGTGTGTGTTCTCTGGTGTTCTACTAGAGTAGATGAATGTGCAAACGCCACCCCACACACACTGCACTTGAAGGGTTTTTCTCCTGTGTGAGTTCTCTTGTGCCGTGTGAAATCTCCAGTACGATCCGTGCTGTATGCACACCGGTCGCATTGTTGCCTTGTCCTACCGAGCTGCGCTGAGTGCATTTGCTCCATCAGACCAATTCTGCAGAGGAAGCGTCAGAAAAAGCGTCAGCTGCAGACAGAAAAAAATAATATCCACACCATCGACACGTCAGTATCGATGCACAGAGGAAAGCATATATACACAGTAACACGTGACTTACACGTCTATACTCGTTCATATATTCATGATATAGTTGAAAAGTGTCCCAAATTCATCACACGGTCTGTTATGGCACACAATGAGAGGGCAAATGGTTATAAACATGCCTGGAAGCCCTCGTATCTTCAAAATGAATGTTCACTAAAAACTCCGAACACACAATGTCGGCTGTCTGGTCACAAAAGGAATATTTATGAGAGCTAAATTCAGCTGACATTGCAAAGGGTGTTGAAAACAATACTATTTGTGTTATGCAGAAATGCATGAATTAATGTTCAATCGCAACTCAGATGTCCTTGAATGCTGGGATGAACAGTTCCGACTTCAGCTGAATGTGTGTGCTGTGTTCACCTCCTGTTTCCATTCTTAGTAAGAGTTCCAGAGGTAAACAAAAATAAACTATTGTTTTGATATAACCTCCGTGTTCAATAGAGTTGATAGACTTTACTGCAAATACAAACTTGACACTGTCACACACTGGCGGTGGCGTGTCTAGAATCATGCCTGGCCACCTTCATCTGCTCAGCATTAATGCTTCCTCACTACACCAAGTAATTAATCGAGGATCAATGAACATAGCCGAGGCTAACTGGAGTTTGCGTGTCTCTCTCCGTGGTGAAATGTTAACTACCTCACCTGGTATACAGGAAGTCGTGGGTTCGATCCCGACCCTGACACCTGCTGTATATTTGGAGTTTGCGAGTCTCTCCGCTGAGCGTCTTTGACCGATAGACATTGACACACGTATTCTTGTTTCTTTCTGTAAAGTTACGTAGACAGAAAATAACAATAACAGATAATACAATTACATTAAATAAAGACTACTTGTGTTGCGATCAACACGACGTGAGTTGTTTTGCTTTATTTGGAATTATTCATTTATTTTATTGTTATTTTTATTTAATTTTCTATCTACGTGACTTTACCGAAAGAACCAAGAATATTAATTCCTGCAGTCACCAAAGTTTTAAGTCAAAACATTCACACACGTTGACAAAGCCTCACCTTGTGTTGTTGTGGGCAGGTCGCTTCTGATAACAAGAGCGGTATAGCAGCTCAAGCGGGCTTGGCCTGCTAACAAAATAAAATAAAAACTCCGTGAATATTGACAATAAAACAAAGTTACAAAGTGGCGAGCCGGGTGAAGACAAATTAAACTTAAGCGAGATAATTAAAGTGAATGCAAATCAGGCGAGGGCAGGAGGCAAGGCCCCGGGTGGCTAGGCCCCGCGTTGTAAAGTTCCAACCTGGACATCGATTCCCGTGCTCGCTGCTACTCAATTGACATCCCTACGAGAGAGAGAGGCTCTACCTTGGTAAACAACAACCACCACCACCACAACAACAACCACCACCACCACAACGACCACCACCACCACAACGATGAGAATTTCTCACCTCGGATTTCAGTGCAAGCGCGCACACGGCAGATTCCTGTTACCTCGCGACAGCAGGAAGTAGTATGACGTCACTTCCCTCCCACGAGCGGCTCTCTAACTGAATAAATTATATGCTTATATGCTTAGTTTTTGAATTACTGCAGTCACGAAAGCTTTAAATCTAAATTGAATAAATTATGTTAATGAGCCGGCCCAAACTGCGAGGGATGGGAGCGTGAGCGCCGAACCCGTCGCAATAAACTCGCGACGGCTTTAACGGACACATTATGTTAATGAGCCGCCAGTCACTGGGCGTAGCTTTGCCCAAATAAGGATTGCCACTGGAACGATATCGGCAGTGACCCAAGCGGAGGTGACGTCACGCTCAAGCGCGCGGTGGACGGGCGAGGGGTAAAAACCTTGGTGACATGACGTCACTAGGGAGGTACACCTCACCCTGGCGTTTCACGCCGATGAGGTAATGCAGAGTGGTGACGTCACAGAGTTGGAGTTTAAGTTGATTTAGATTCATTTTCCATTGCTCCCTCCCTTGGGTGTGTGAGCTCAGCAACAACGTGGACATTATTGTGTATACACTGTGTGTGTGTACACTGTGTGTGTACACTGTGTGTGTCACTGTGTGTCGCTGTGTGTGTCACTGTGTCACTGTGTGTGTCACTGTGCCTGGCACAAGCGTCGTGACGTCACCGCCACTTAGTGGCGAATGGCGGTTGTTGTTGTGTCACTATGTCATTGTGTGTGTCACTGTGTCACTGTGTGTACACTGTGTGTGTACCCTGTGTGTACACTGTGTGTGTACAGTGTGTATACACTGTGTGCAAACTGTGTGTGTACAATGCATACACTGTGTGTGCACACTGTGTGTGTGTACACTGTGTGTCTACACTGTGTGTGTGTACATTGTGTGTGTACACTGTGTGTACACTGTGTGTGTACACTGTGTGTACACTGTGTGTCTACACTGTGTACACTGTGTGTCTACACTGTGTGTACACTGTGTGTGTGTGTGTACACTGTGTGTCCGCATTGAACCGAACCCCCGGCAAGGCCATCCACTTAATGACAAGAGAAAATTCACACGAAATGTCCTTTTCAATGAAGTCTTCCAGATGTAAATTGATACAAGCTTTTAATGAGGAAATAAAATAATCTAATTCAAAACACAACACAATTCAAAGATGTTTCATTTTAAAGCTTCAAAACGGAGCATGGGGTACTTGCGTGAATGCGTCCTTCGTGTGCAAATGTTGTGACTTTCCTGGCCTGAAGGCCGTCAATGTGTTGGACCATTATTGGTGCACAGCGTCTCAACAACAGCAGTGGGGTTTGCTTCAACCGATAGGTAACGAACATCCAGACGTCAATCAGCAAGGAGCATTTCTAGTCCTAGCTAGACAAAATCTACGTCAACACGTAAGACAAAACTACAATTCGTGTTGTAGAGAATGTACCTCCTCCTATACGTGTAACTTTCAAGTGGTATGCCTTGTAACTGATGAATGATCCGAGCGTGCTCCCTATTGCAAAGACGATGAGTTGCTTCAGAGGCAGACGCTTCGTGAAACACAAAAGTACCCTTTGACCTGTATCACAACAACGGATGTCACCCGAGTTATGTGTACAGGTTACTTCCAAAACACACACGCACTTTGTCCTAACATCACTTATTCAATGTGTGACCCTCAGACAAAATGTTACATGCATGCGCACAATCAGACAAGTATTCATTCTAAATCATTGACGGGCATATTAACATTGAATTACTGCAGCGAAATTGACTGCATCACGTTACATCGTATTAACAAGAAGTAATTTTACAAATACGCACCGTCTGCTTAACAGTGTATGTACACCGTACTATTGTTGCGTCATTCAAAACGAGTAAGCCGTTGCATGTTGGCGTCTGGGTCAAAATGTAGCAAATTCAAAACATTACGCTACAAATAATAGATCACGGCACTTCGATGGCAACACAAGCAATCGTCATCAGGTGGGACCACAGCAGCAAGAAGAAGAAACTGCTGGAGTAGGTGCCTACTACTTCAGCAGTTTCTCTTGCTGTGGTTGTCCCACCTGATGACGATTGTGCGTGTTGCGATCTAAACGCCGTGATCTGTTATGTTTCTACCCACGTGGTGACTTTACCGAAAGAACTCAAGAGTGTGGATTCCTGCAGTCACGAAAGCTTCGAATCAAGATTGCCTACAAACTACACAACTGAGATGACGCATCAATCATCGCCCCCTACTGACAGGCTCTTGTCCACATGCAGGCCGGTGCAGGGCCACCACCTTGTGCCACACAGGGGCAGCTGCTACTTGGGGATGCTCTTCGAGTGTTTCAGACGAGGTACAACACAAAAATCCGAGTTGCTGAGGCGGTTAAGCAAGCAACGTGTAAATACAATTATCATGATAACATAGTGAATGCTTGGGAGCTTATTGTCTCTCGCTCCTGGTTACAGATCTACCCAACCCACGGGCCCACAAAGTGTCCAACTTCACGTTCTTGTCATTAAAGGCCTATGACAAAGGTGCATCTATTGGAGCGACATCATCTCAAGCTTACACATCTACCGGGTCTCCACTTGACTTTGTATTGTCTAGGAGCAAGTCCACCCACACCTCCACTTCCACAAACTGCTGGGAGTTGCCTCGCTCTGCCTCAGTCAGAATTCTCCTCATGCTTCACGTTGCCTCCATCGATGTGAAGGTCCCATTTTGGAGTTGAATCTTCATCTTCACATTTTACCTTCACTTCTTCCCTCTTCACCATCACCTCTTCATATTTCACCTCGATACCTTTAAAAGTGTCCAAGCTGGGATTTTCTTCCGGTTCGTGTTTCATGAGGGATGGGCTCATTGCGGCACTTTGACTTTCACAAACCGATTTCAGACTCCACTCCTTGTGGATCTTCTGATGCTTTTGTGTTCTCTGGTGTACTTGAAGATTTGATGAATTTGCAAATGCCTTCCCAGACACACTGCACTTGAAGGGTTTCTCTCCCGTGTGTGTTCTCTGGTGTGTTACAAGATTACATGAAACTGAAAAAGTCTTCCCACACACACTGCACTTGAAGGGTTTCTCTCCCGTGTGTGTTCTCTGGTGTGTTTTAAGAGCAGATGACCATGAAAATGTCTTCCCACACACAGTGCATTTGAAGGGTTTCTCTCCCGTGTGTGTTCTCTGGTGTCTTTGAAGATGAGACGAATCTGAAAATGCCTTCCCACACACACTGCACTTGAAGGGTTTCTCTCCCGTGTGTGTTCTCTGGTGTGTTTTAAGAGCAAATGAACCTGAAAATGTCTTCCGACACACACTGCACCTGGAGGGTTTCTCTCCCGTGTGTGTTCTCTGGTGTTTTTTAAGAGTAGATGAATCTGAAAATGTCCTCCCACACACACTGCACTTGAAGGGTTTCTCTCCCGTGTGTGTTCTCTGGTGTCTTTGAAGAGTAGATGAATCTGAAAATGTCTTCCCACACACAGTGCACTTGAAGGGTTTCTCTCCCGTGTGTGTTCTCTGGTGTTTTTTAAGAGTAGATGAATCTGAAAATGTCCTCCCACACACACTGCACCTGAAGGGTTTCTCTCCCGTGTGTGTTCTCTGGTGTGTTTTAAGAGTAGATGAATCTGAAAAAGTCTTCCCACACACAGGGCATTTGAAGGGTTTCTCTCCCGTGTGTGTTCTCTGGTGTTTTTTAAGAGCAAATGACTGTGAAAATGCCTTTCCACACACACTGCACTTGAAGGGTTTCTCTCCGGTGTGTGTTCTCTGGTGTGTTTTAAGAGCAAATGAATCTGAAAATGTCTTCCCACACATACTGCACTTGAAGGGGTTCTCTCCCGTGTGTGTTCTCTGGTGTTTTTTAAGAGTAGATGAATCTGAAAATGTCTTCCCACACACAGTGCACTTGAAGGGTTTCTCTCCGGTGTGTGTTCTCTGGTGTGTTTTAAGAGCAGATGAATCTGAAAATGTCTTCCCACACACACTGCACCTGAAGGGTTTCTCTCCCGTGTGTGTTCTCTGGTGTGTTTTAAGAGCAAATGAATCTGAAAATGTCTTCCCACACACACTGCACTTGAAGGGTTTCTCGCCCGTGTGTGTTCTCTGGTGTCTTTGAAGATGAGATGAATCTGAAAATGCCTACCCACACACACTGCACTTGAAGGGTTTCTCTCCCGTGTGTGTTCTCTGGTGTGTTTTAAGAGCAAATGAATCTGAAAATGTCTTCCCACACACACTGCACTTGAAGGGTTTCTCGCCCGTGTGTGTTCTCTGGTGTCTCTGAAGATGAGATGAATCTGAAAATGCCTTCCCACACACACTGCACTTGAAGGGTTTCTCTCCCGAGTGTATTCTCTGGTGTCTTTGAAGAGTAGATGAATCTGAAAATGCCTTCCCACACACACTGCACTTGAAAGGTTTCTCTCCCGTGTGTGTTCTCTGGTGTACTTTAAGAGCAGATGACTGTGAAAATGCCTTCCCACACACAGTGCACCTGAAGGGTTTCTCTCCCGTGTGTGTTCTCTGGTGGGTCTCAAGAACTGATGGCCATGCAAATGCTTTGTCACACACAGTGCACTTAAAGGGTTTCTCTCCTGTGTGAGTTCTCTGGTGCTGTGTCAAATTTCCAGTCCGATCCGTGCTGTATGCACGCCGGTCGCATTGTTGACTTGTCGTACCGAGCTGCTGTGCTGAGGGCCTTTGCTCCATCAGACCAGCCTCAGCTGCAGACAGAAAATAAGAATATCCACACCATCTACACGTCAGTATCGAGCCATGGAGGAATTAATATATACAGTCACACGTGACTTACACGTCTATATTCATTCATATATTCATGACTAGCTGTACTACCCGGCTTTGCCCGGGACTTGGATCCCCACGTCCGGTCGCCTTTGTCTCCCCAGTGGCGATGTTCACACCACAACAGTTACTCGTTTGAGGCTGAGTCGACCTAGGGGAGGCCCAGAAGCGGTTCAAATAATCATCACCGGTGGTGGCCGTGAACGGGAATCAAACTCGGGTCGCCGGGTTCGTAGCGTAGCGCTAACCGATACACTACAATGCATTACGCTTCCACACACACACACACAGACACACACACAGACACACAGATACACACACACAGACACACACACAAACAGACACACACACAGACACAGATACACACACACAGACACACACAGACAACAACAACAACCGCCATTCGCCACTAAGTGGCGGTGACGTCACCACGACGCTTGTGCCAGGCTATGTGCACCCTGAGGCCACGTGAAGTGTCGAACGCCCGCTGGCAGGAGGTCACGGGGCAGACCCAGGTGCCATGGGTCGACTGACTGAGATGACTGGCTGATGCACCACCTGTGCCCCCTACTGTGCCAACCTGCTGTGCTTTCGCCACCCGGCGCTTCGCTCATTGTTCTGAGCGTCGCTCCTCCGCCCTCCGTTGTTGTTGGAGGGCGACTGCCTCCAACTGCCCAGTAGCATCCTTCACGAGCCTCCTCCACAGAGGCCGATCTTGACACCGCTGGTACCAGTCATCGGCGAGTCCACTCAGCTCCACGTCCTCCTGTACCACATCACTCCATCTCTTCTCTAGCCCGTGCCGCGCCCGCCTAGCCCCCTCAATCCGGCCAAACAAAAGCAGTTTCGGCATGCGGTGGCTGTGCATGCGGGCTACATGACCCAGCCATCGCAGCCTTGCCTGCCGGAGGAGCTCACCGATGGGACCCTGCCCAGATCTTTCAAGGATTTGTGAGCTCCTCACACAATCCAGTCTGGTTAAACCCAGGATGGATCGTAGGCAGGCCAGCCTAAATGTTTCTAACCGGCGAAGATGTTCCATTAGGGGGGTCCACGTTTCGCAAGCGTAGAGAAGGGAGGGAATGACCGTGGCCGAGAAGACCTGAAGCTTAGTGCGGAGCGACAGACCAGGTAGCTTCCACACAGCGTTACGCAACCGATGAAAAGATATTGCCACTCGACTGATTCGGAGTGAGACCTCTGCTGTTAAACTGGAGCCAGTCATAAGCACACTGCCCAGGTATGGGAAACTCTCCACTCTCTCCACAACTGCCGCATCACCGATTGGGAGTTGTGGGGGTGGAGTGTCCGATGGTACAAAATACCCAGGCAGGTGCTTAGTTTTGGTGGGGCTGATGGTAAGGCCCCACCTCTTAGTGGCACGCTCCAGTCTCAGCAGCAGCGTCTCCAACTCCTCCTCTGACTGAGCAGCTATTACAAAATCATCAGCATACATAACGTGGTTGAGCAACAGGGAGCCATCCCTTGACCGCACCCGGGCATCGATTAGCCTCCCATTATATCTGTACCATATGGAGATTCCCCCGGTACAGCTATTGAAGGCTTCACGAACTACGTGGTCAAAATAGATGTTAAATAATGTGGGAGCTAGAGGACATCCCTGTCGCACCCCAAGGTGTACAGGGAATGGCTCTGACTCCCGGCCACGCAGTTTTACCCGGGCCCGCTCACCATCATGAAGGTCCTTAATGATCGTGAGCAGAGGGTCAGGTACTCCAAAAGCACGAAGAACGACCCAGAGCCCAGGCCTACTGATAGTATCATAGGCCTTGACCAGGTCAATAAAGCAGAGATGTAGGTCTTGTTGGAATTCCCTACACCTCTGCTGTAGCAGACGGACAGAAAATATGGCATCTGTGCAGGACCGCCCTTTCCTGAAACCGCATTGGGGCTCCGCAAGCCTCTCCTCAGCGTGCCTGGCAAGGCGATGCTGAATAATCCTTACCAGGACCTTTCCCAGCACACTAAGGAGTGAGATGCCCCTGTAGTTGTTACAGTCTGTGCGGTCACCCTTCTTAAAAAGGGGGACCACCAGGGCATCCTTCCAATCCTGCGGAACCCGTCCAGTGGTCCAGACTGTTGTTATGATGTCATAGAGGGCAGTCTGTGCACAAACGCCACCCTCCCTCAGCATTTCGTTTGGGAGATCATCTCTGCCCGCTGCCTTTCCTGGTCTCAGACTCCTGATCGCCTTCAATACTTCCTCAGCAGATGGCACCGCAGCCAGCCACTCACAGGGGGTGACTTCTTCCAATATTTGAGGCACCGCAGCCTCAGCAGGGTCATCCTCACTTTGTGCCACGATGTTTTCCTGGCTGAAGGATTTTCCCTCCCCCAGGACCTCACAGAAATGCTCAGCAAATCTGCGAACCTGTTCCTGGGGGACGGAGATTGGATCACCGTTTTTTCCCCTAATGATGGTAATAGGTGTGGCGCTGCAGGTTACTTTTTTGATGGAGTTAAATAGAGATTTGTGATCACGGGCCACTGAGGCAGACTCCATCTCCTCAGCAACCCGCGACCACCACCCATCCTTGCAGCGCCTCACGGCTCTCCGAACCTCCGAGCGAAGGCTGCGGTAAGCCTCCTCATTCTCTGACGTGGGATTCTGTAGCCGATGACAGTGGGCCTGTCGCTTTTTCTCAACCATCCTAAACACCTCCTCTGTCAGCCAGGGTCTCTGGGGAGGTCTGGACCGCGTACCCAAAGCAGCCATTGCAGCTGCATGAGTCACAGTCCTAAACCTCGCCCATTTACCCTCGACATCAGGAGGAGTCGGGGACGATGCCAATCCCAGCCGCAAGCGATGATGAAATTCTCGCTTGCAACTTTCATCAGATAACTGAGACCAGGCCACTTTATGTTGGAATGGGGTCCAGGGTGTACACCCACCACCGGAGTGGAAGAATGGCAGGCGCATATTACAGATGACTAGTCGATGGTCAGAGGGCAGATCAGCTCCACGGTAGGTCCTGGTGTCAAGGACATGGGCTCGCATTCGCTGGTCCGTCACTATGTAGTCCAGCAGATGTTCTTGCTTGGACCCGGCATGCATCCATGATGTTGTGTGGATGCGCCGATGCCGGAACAGCGTGTTGGTAATTACAAGCCCATGGGCTGCACAAAAATCTAGCAGCCTCCTACCGTTGTTATTGAGCTGATCTGGCCCATGCCCTCCAATCACTCCAGACCAGGTGCCAGTATCATGACCAACTCGGGCATTGAAGTCACCCAACATGATGACTCTATCCCGAGGGGCCACTTTAGCTAGCACCTGTGACAGGAGGTCATAGAAGGCATCTGACTCATCGGCTTTGCCTGCATCCCTCCACGGATGTTCATCTTCGGTGGGGGCATAAGTAACCACGACCACCATTCCTCGCCTCCGGTTGATGGGAAGGCGAGCCCAAAGTAGCCTGGGGCTTACAGCTTCCCACACCTCACCGCCACGCTCCCACGCCCTCTTCATTCTTTTGTTCAAAAGAAGACCCACAACCTGTTGTTTGGCAGTCTGCTGCCCCGAGTAGAGGACTGTCCACCCCTCATGGTGGCAGGAGCCAGAGCCGGTCCACCGGACCTCCTGAATGCCGCATAGATCCAGGCGGTACCGGTCCAGCTCCCGACAGAGGAGTGGCAGCCTCTCCTCTGCAGTGAGCGTTCGAACATTCCACGTGGCCACCCGTAGTGGCTTTTCGTTGTTTCTGGAGTAGCCCCGAGGGTAGGTATTCAATCTCCTGGCTCCGCCAATTGGGGTTTGGCCAGGAGATGTCATAGACGCCTGGCCCCCCGGGGCCTCCGGCACAAGCTTATTAGTTACATATTTCAGTTTAATTCGTGGTTTCGTGGTAATTAATTGAAGGTGGAGGGGTTACCAACCCCTCGCACCCGTCCAGAGCCCCCGTTTAGCCCCTGTGGTGGACACATATGCCATGAGGGGAGGAGCCAATCAAAATTGGATCTCCCCCCACAGCACTGTCCACGGCAGAGTTGCCCGTCCGGCACCGCGAGGAGGTAGGGGGTTGTTTTGCCGGACACACACACACAGACACACACACACAGACACACACACAGACAACGCTAACCGCTACACTACAATGCGTGACGCTTCCACATGCGAGGGTCACGTGACAGATTTGACGTCACAGCTCACTTGCCGTGCAAAAAATCTATAAATTATTGAGCTCCCCTCCCCCCCCCAAAAAACACAAAAGTGTATTTGTATAATGTTTGCACGGTGTACAGTCTGGAAAGTACCCACATGGTAAATTTCCAGTTTGTTGCATGTCGGGAAGTACGCTAAACATTTTGAACAGACAACACACACAATCACAACTTTGCGTTTTATATATATTTGGAGATGCAGTGAAAAACTTTCCCAAATTCATCACGCGGTTTCAGTTTTTTGATTTTCAGTTTGATTTATTTTGGTTAGAGTCCCGTGAGCCATTCGGCTCTTGAATCGGGTGCAACCACAACAAGCAAAAAAACAAAAACACGACCAAGAAAATCATCTTACAGTGACTATGTGTGACTGTGCAAACAGCACTGTCATGGCACGCAATGAGAGGGCAAATGTCATAAATATTCCTGTAAGGCCTCGCATCTTCAACATTAATGTTGCCATAGAAACGTTGTGGGGTGTATTGCTTCATTTAAAAAAAGAAAAATTATTACCTATTATTTTAATTTAATTTTCTATCTACGTGACTTTACCGAAAGAACCAAGAATATTAATTCCTGCAGTCACCAAAGTTTTAAGTCAAAACATTCACACACGTTGACAAAGCCTCACCTTGTGTTGTTGTGGGCAGGTCGCTTCTGATAACAAGAGCGGTATAGCAGCTCAAGCGGGCTTGGCCTGCTAACAAAAGAAAATAAAAACTGCGTGAATATTTGCAATAAAACAAAGTTACAAAGTGGCGAGCCGGGTGAAGACAAATTAAACTTAAGCGAGATAATTAAAGTGAATGCAATCAGGCGAGGGCAGGAGGCAAGGCCCCGCGTGGCTAGGCCCCGCGTTGTAAAGTTCCAACCTGGACATCGATTCCCATGCTCGCTGCTACTCAACTGACATCCCTACGACAGAGAGAGGCTCTACCTTGGTAAACAACAACAACCACCACCACCACAACGACCAACACCACAACGATGAGAATTTCTCACCTCGGATTTCAGTGCAAGCGCGCACACGGCAGCTTCCTGTTACCTCGCGACAGCAGAAAGTAGTATGACGTCACTTTCCTCCCAAGAGCTGCTCTGTAACTGAATAAATTATGTTAATGAGCACGGCCCATATGTGGAGGGATGGGGGCGTGGGCGCTGAACCCGTCGCAATAAGCTCGCGACGGCTTTAACGGACACATTATGTTAATGAGCCACCAGTCACTGGGCGTAGCTTTGCCCAAATTAGGATTGGCACTGGAACGATATCGGCAGTGACCCAGGCGGAGGTGACGTCACGCTCAAGAGCGCGGTGGACGGGGGAGGGGTGAATACCTTGGTGACATGATGTCACTAGCGAGGTACACCTCCCCCTGGCGTTTCACGCCGATGAGGTAATGCTGGGTGGTGACGTCACAGAGTTGGAGTTTAAGTTGATTTAGATTCATTTTCCATTGCTCCCTCCCTTGGGTGTGTGAGCTCAGCAACGTGGACATTATTGTGTATACACCGTGTGTGTGTGTACACTATGTGTATACACTGTGTGTGTCACTGTGTGTCACTGAGTACCTGGTGCGGTGTGTAAATATCGCCACTAGGGAGACAAAGGCGGTCGGGCGTGGTGCTGGCCACCCACCCCCTCGTGTACCGTTCCGGCCTTCATAGGTGCTCGCTAACAGAACTTGCCCCTACAGTCTGTTAAGGCTACACGGGGGATCTTTGTCTTTGTGTGTCACTGTGTGTGTACACTGTGTATACACTGTGTGTGTGTACACTGTTTGTGTACACTGTGTGTGTGTACATTGTGTATACACTGTGTATAAACTGTGTGTACACTGTGTGTATACTGTGTGTACACTGTGTGTGCACACTGTGTGTGTGTACACTGTGTGTGTGTACAGTGTGTATACATTGTGTGTGTACACTGTGTGTGTACACTGTTTGTGTCCGAACCCCCGGCAAGGCCATCTACTTAATGACGAGAGAAAATTCACACGAAATGTCCTTTTCAATGAAGTCTTCCAGATGTAAATTGATACAAGCTTTTAATGAAGAAATAAACTCATCCAATTCAAAACACAACACAATTCAAAGATGCTTCATTTTAAAACTTCAAAATGGAGCATGGGGTACTTGCGTGAATGCGTCCTTCGTGTGCAAATGTTGTGACTTTCCTGGCCTGAAGGCCGTCAATGTGTTGGACCCCAACAGCAGTGGGGTTTGCTTCAACCGATAGGTACGAACATCCAGACGTCAATCAGCAAGGAGCATTTCTAGTCCCAGTTAGACAAACTCTACGTCAACACGTAAGACAAAACTACAATTCGTGTTGTAGAGAATGTACCTCCTCCTATACGTGTAACTTTCAAGTGGTATGCCTTGTAACTGATGAATGATCCGAGCGTGCTCCCTATTTCAAAGACGATGACTTGCTCCAGAGGCAGACGCTTCGTGAAACACAAAAGTACCCTTTGACCTGTATCACAAGAACAACGGGTCTCACCTGAGTTCTCTGTACAGGTTACTTCCAAACACACACACACACTTTGTCCTAACATCACTTATTCAATGTGTGACCCTCAGACAAAATGTTACATGTACGCGCACAATCAGACAAGTATTAATTCTAATTAACATTGATTACTGCAGCGAAATTGACTGCATGTAAGCAGGTAACATGACATCACTTCCGGGGTAAGAGACACGCCCCTCCCATAATAAGCGGCTCGGCAACTGAATAGATTATGTTAATGTAAACTGCCCATATGTCGAGGGATGGGGCGTGGCTGCTGAACTCGACGGCTTCAACGGATACATTATGTTAATGAACCGCCAGTCACTGGGCGTAGCTTTGCCCACATAAGGATTGGCACTGGATTGACATCGGCAGTGACCCAAGCGGAGGTGACGTCACGCTCAAGAGCGCTGTGGACGGGGTTGGCAGTGTGAATACCTTGGTGACATGACGTCGCTAGCAAAGTACACCTCCCGATGGCACTTCATGCCGATGAGGTCATGCTGAGTGGTGACGTCGCAGAGCGGGGATGGAGTTTAAGTTGATTTAGCTTCATTTTCCATTGCCCCCTCCCTTGGGTGCGTGAACGCAGCAACAACAACGTGGACATTGTGTACATACACACACTGTGTGTGTATGTACACACTGTATGTGTGTACGTACACATACAGTGTGTACATACACACTGTGTGTGTGTGGGTAGTGGGGGGCAAAGGTGGTGTATTAGCCAGTCATCTGAGTCAGTCGACCCATGGCATCTTATCATCAATTTATTTTAATTTTTTTATTATTTTTATTTATTCGTATTTTTAAAATTTTATTTTTATTTTATTTTGTTTATTTTTTGTATTCTATCTACGTGACTTTACCGAAAGAACCAGGAATATGGTAGCGCATTCTCTATTTGTTGCAGAGGTTCAAAGTTCAAATCCGACAGGCAAACCTGGCCACCCCAGTAACATTCACCACAATATGCGCTGTTCTGCTTCACGGCGGATGTAAAACAGAGTATTGTGTCACTCACAACGCACAGGTCATTGCATGTTGGTGTCACGGTCAAAATTGTGGTAATTCCAAAACATTATCCAGAAACTCAACAACGGAAATGTTTGGCTATGTACGGTTTGAAAGAAGTGTTAGTCAAACAGAATGTGTATTTACGTGCACGTGTTTAAACGTATCTTTGTACGAGCGGTAGGGCAGCGGTTAGCGCTACGCTGCGCTACGAACCCAGAGATCCGGAGTCGTTTCCCGCTCACGGCCAACACCGCCAGTGATGATTATCTGAACCGGTCCTGGGCCTTCCCTAGGTCGACTCAGCCTAAAAATGAGTACCCAGTGTGATGTGAGCATCACCACTCGGGATACAAAGGCGGCCGGGCGCGGTGCTGGCTACCCACCCCCTCGTGTGCCGTGCAATCCTTCATAGGTGCTCGCTAACAGCACTTGCCCCAGCAGTCTGTTGAAGGCTGTACGGGGGATCTTTGTGTGTGTGTGTGAGTGTGTGAGTGTTTGTGTGCAATAAGATCAGGCAATGACTGGCAGAGAAAATTGCTTGAGATTATTTTAAAAGCATGGGTTTAGAAAAGTGAACAGAGCATGTCTCTATTATGTGCATTACCATTGAAGGGTGCTTTGGGTTCAAAGCCATCCGCATAGCCTCAAATCTGCATTAATGCCAATTTGTCTCCGTATCTGGTAAGATCATAGTATTACAGGAGGTCCTCTCACGCGCTAACCCAGACTGATGTGAGTGCACGATCTCTGTATTAGTTTTTTTATTGTCCTTAACTCAAATCAATCAATATGCAGTTCAGGTCAAATAAGACATTCCTTTTTAACGCTTTCCAACCAAGGTTGAGATGTTAATGCATTAGCTCTGTTCGTTCATATCTGCCCATCTGTCTGTAGCATGGCATTTCGATAACCCTCTTAAAGATGTATGGACTGATGCTGTACAAGAAGGATGTGGAGCTGAGTGGGCTTGCCGATGACTGGTACCAGCGGTGTCAAGATCGGCCTCTGTGGAGGAGGCTCGTGAAGCACGTTGCTGGGCAGTTGGAGGCAGTCACCCTCCAGTAACAACGGAGGGCGGATGAGTGACGCTCACGACAACGAGCGGAGCGTCGGCCACACCAAGTCGGTGCAGTGGTGCCTCTGTCAGTCATCTTATTGAGCACATGGCAACTTGGGTCTGTCCTGAGCTGGCAGAGAGCCTTCGACACATCACGTGGCCTCACCACGTAAGACAAAACTACAATTCGTGTTGTAGAGAATGTACCTCCTCCTATACGTGTAACTTTTAAGTGGTATGCCTTGTAACTGATGAATGATCCGAGTGTGCCACCTATTTCAAAGACAATGAGTTGCTCCAGATGCTTCGTGGAACACAACACCGTTTGACCTGTATCACAAGAACGGGTCACACCTGAGTTCTCCGTACAGGTTACTTTCAAACACACACGCACTTTGTCCTAACATCACTTATTCAATGTTTGACCCTTACAGATCAAATGTTATAAGTATGCACAAAACCAGACAAGTATACATTCTAAATTGACAGGCATATTAACAAAATTGGATTACTGCAGTGAAATATACTGCATCACGTTACATCGTATTAACAAGAAACTTTTAAAAAAAGTTGCAGTCTGCTTCAGAGTGTATGTAAAACATACTATTGTGCCATTCAAAACGAGTAGGCCATTGCATGCTGGCGTCTAAGTGAAAATTTAGCAAATTCTAAACATTACCTACAAACTACACAACTGAGATGACACATCAATCATCGCCCCCTACGGACAGGCTCTTGTCCACATGCAGGCCGGTGCAGGGCCACCACCTTATGCCACACAGGGGCAGCTACTTGGGGATGCTCTTCGAGTGTTTCAGACGAGATACGGCACAAAACTCCGAGTTGCTGAGGCGGTTAAGCAAGCACCATGTAAAAGCAATTATTATGATAACATAGTGAATGCTTGGGGGCTTATTGTCTCTCGCTCCTGGTTAAAGATCTACCCAACCCATGGGCCCACAAAGTGTTCAACTTCACATTCTTCTCATTAAAGGCCTGTGACAAAGGTGCATCTATTGAAGCAACATCGTCTCTGGCTTACACATCTACTGGGTCTCCACTTGACTTTGTATTGTCTAGGAGCAAGTCCACATACACCTCCACTTCCACAAACTGCTGGGAGTTGCCTCACTCTGCCTCAGTCAGAATTCTCCTCCTGCTTTACGATGTGAAGGTCCCATTTTGGAGTTGAATCTTCATCTTCACATTTTACCTTCACTTCTTCGCTCTTCACCATCACCTCTTCACATTTCACCTTCACTTCTTCGCTCTTCACCATCACTTCTTCACATTTCACCTCGATACCTTTAAAAATGTCCAAGCTGGGATTTTCTTCCGGTTCTTGTTTCATGAGGGATGGGCTCATTGCGGCACTTTGACTTTCACGAGCTGATTTCAGACTCCACTCCTTGTGGATCTTCTGATGCTTCTGTGTTCTCTGGTGTACTTGAAGATTTGATGAATCTGCAAACGGCTTCCCGCACAGAGTACACTTGAAGGGTTTCTCTCCTGTGTGTGTTCTCTGGTGTTTTACAAGAGAAGATGACTGTGAAAATGCCATCACGCACACACTGCACTTGAAAGGTTTCTCTAATGTGTGTGTTCTCTGGTGATTTTTAAGAGTAGAAAAATCTGAAAATGCATTCCCACACACACTGCACTTGAAGGGTTTCTCTCCCGTGTGTGTTCTCTGGTGTGTTACAAGATTACATGACTGTGTAAACGCCATCCCGCACATCGTGCACCTAAAGGGTTTCTCTCCCGTGTGTGTTCTCTGGTGTTTTACAAGATCAGATGACTGTGCAAATGCCTTCACGCACACACTGCACTTGAAGGGTTTCTCTCCCGTGTGTGTTCTCTGGTGGGTCTGAAGAACTGATGGCCATGCAAATGCCTTGTTACACACAGTACATTTGAAGGGTTTCTCTCCTGTGTGAGTTCTCTGGTGCCGTGTCAAATTTCCAGTCCGGTCCGTGCTGTATGCACGCTGGTCGCATTGTTGACTTGTCGTACCGAGCTGCGCTGAGTGCCTTTGCTCCATCAGACCAAATCTGCAGAGGAAGCGTCAGCTGCAGACAGAAAAAAATAATATCCACCCAATCTACACGTCAGACACAGAGGAATGCACATGTGACTTACACGTCTATACTTATTAATATATTCATGATGTAGTGAAAAAGTTTCCCAAATTCATCAGATTTGATGAACGTGCAAATGCCTTCCTGCAAAGTGCACCTGAAGGGTTTCTCTCCACGGGCTGCTATGGCACACAATGAGAGGGGAAATGTCATTGATATGCCTGGAAGCCTTCATATCTTCAAGATGAATGTTAACCCAAAACTCTAAGCACACAATTTCGGCTGTCTGACTACAAAATGAATATTTATGAAAGCTAAATTCAGCTGACATAGCAAAGGGTGTTGAAAACAATACTATTTCTGTTATGCAGAAATGCATTAATTAACGTTCAATCGCAACTCAGGTGTGAATCCAGGCTATGTCCTTGAATGCTGGGGATGAACAGTTCCGACTTCAGCTGAATGTGTGTGCTGTGTTCACCTGTTTCCATTCGTATAAAGAGATCCAGAGGAAAACAAAAATAAACTATTGTTTTTATATATCCTCGTGTTCAACAGAGTTAATAGACTTTACTTCAAACACAAATTTGACACTGTCACACACTGCCATGAGTAAACAGGTGGTGGTGTGACCATAACCATGCCTGGCCACCTTCATCTGCTCAGCATTAATTCTTCCTCACTCCACCAAGTAATGAATCGAGGTTCAATCAACATAGCCGAGGCTATCCGTGTATCTCTCTCTCTCTCCCCGTGGTGAAGGTGTTCCCCTCCACACATTCAGAGTCAACAGCGGCACGCGCTTAGCGTCTTTGACCGATAGATACATTGACACACGTATTGTTGGTTCTTTCAGTAAAGTCACGTAGATAGAAAATAAAAATAACAGATTAAATTTAATAAGATAAAGACCACTTGTGTTGCGATCGAAACGTCGTGGGTTTATTACTTTATTTTAATTTTTTTATTTTTCATTTATTTTTATTATTTTATTTTCTATCTACGTGACTTTACCGAAAGAACCAAGAATATTAATTCCTGCAGTCACGACAGTTTTAAGTCAAAACATTCACACGTTGACAAAGCCTCACCTTGTGTTGTTGTGGGCAGGTCGCTTCTGATAACAAGAGCGGTATAGCAGCTCAAGCGGGCTTGGCCTGGTAACAAAAGAACGAAAATAAAAACTGCGTGAATATTTACAATAAAACAAAGTTACAAAGTGGCGAGCCGGGTGAAGACAAATTAAACTTAAGCGAGATTATTAAAGTGAAGGCAATCAGGCGAGGGCAGCAGGCAAGGCCCCGCGTGGCTAGGCCCCACGTTGTAAAATTCCAACCTGGACATCGATTCCCATGCTCGCTGCTACTCAACTGACATCCCTACGAGAGCGAGGCTCTACCTTGGTAAACAACAACAACCACCACTACCACCACCACAACAACCACAATCGCAATGAAAATTTCTCACCTCGGATTTCAGTGCAGGAAGCGATAGCTTCCTGTTACCTCGTGACGTCATGCGGCAGCAGGTGACATGACGTCACATCCGGGGTACGAGATACGCTCCTCCCACAATGAGCTGCTCCGTAAATAAATAAGTTATTGAATGAATAAATTATGTTAATGTTATCCGTCCCATATGTCGTGGGGTGCTGAACCCGTCGCAAAAAACTCGCGACGGCTTTAACGAACACATTATGTTAATGAGCCGCCAGTCACTGGGCGTAGCTTTGCCCAAATAAGGATTGGCACTGGAACGATATCGGCAGTGACCCAGGCGGAGGTGACGTCATGTTCAAGAGCGCGGTAAACGGGGGAGGGGTGAATACCTTGGTGACATGACGTCACTAGCAAGGGACACCTCCCTCTGGCGTTTCACACCGATGAAGTGATGCTGAGTAGTGACGTCACAGAGCGGGATTGGAGTTTAAGTTGATTTAGATTCATTTTCCATTGCTCCCTCCCTTGAACTCAGCAACAACAACAACGTGGACATTGCATCCCACTGGGATTTTTAGCACACAGCGTTGGTGTACGGTGCTTTTTTCAGGAACATTTAGCTGTTTTTTTCATGAATTTTCTGTTTGCAGAGTCACACAAAGTAGTCACTTTAAGATGTGTTTCTTGTTCGGGTTTGTGTTTGTTGTGGTTGCACTTGATTCAAGAGCCGAATGGCTCACAGGGGTATACCAAAAAATATACTGAAATTATTGTGTACACTCTGTGTGTGTGTACACTGTGTGTGTGTGCACTGTGTGTGTACACTGTGTGTGTGTACACTGTGTGTGTGTGCACTGTGTGTGTGTGTGCACTGTGTGTGTGTACACTGTGTATGTGTGTACACAATGGGGGGCACAGTCATCTCAGTCGACCAATGGGCATCTTTTCATCAATTTATTATTTTCCAATTTTCTTGTTTTTGTTATTTTCTATTTACGTGACTTTACCGAAAGAACCAAGAATGTGGTAGCACATTCTCTATTCATTGCAGACGTTCCAGGTTAAAATCCGACAGGCACACCTGGCTACCCCAGTAACATTCACCAAAATATGCGCAGTCTGCTAAACGGCAGATGTAAAACATAACGTTGTGTCATTCACAACGCATGTTGGTGTCACGGTCAAAATTGTGGCAATTCCAAACATTATCCAGAAACTCCACAACGGAGACACGCACCCCCTGTACCAACGACGGAGGCGCAGGGACAGACGCTCGATTACGTTGGAATCGATCTACAGACGGCCAGCAGCTCCGTGTCGCCTTATCTCGATCCCGCAATCCCAAACAGGTGAAAGTCCGCATCGAACCGAACCCCCGGCAAGGCCATCTACTTAACGACGAGAGAAAATTCACACGAAATGTCCTTCTCAACGAAGTCTTCCGGATGTAAAATGAAATAAGCTTTTAATGAAGAAATAACAATAATCTAATTCAAAACACAACGCGATTCAAAGATGTTTCATTTTAAAACTTCAAAACGGAGCATGGGGCGCTTGCGTGAATGCGTCCTTCGTGTGCCGTAAATGTTGTGACTTTCCTGGCCTGTAGGCCGTCAATGTGTTGGACCATTATTGGTGCACAGCATCTCAACAACAGCAGTGGGGTTTGCTTCAAGCGAGAGGTATGAACATCCAGACGTGAATCAGCAAGGAGCATTTCTAGTCCGAGTTAGACAAAATCTACGTCAATACGTAAGACAAAACTACAATTCGTGTTGTAGAGAATGTACCTCCTCCTATACGTGTAACTTTCAAGTGGTATGCCTTGTAACTGATGAATGATCCCACCGTGCTCTCTATTTCAAAGACGATGAGTTGCTGCAGAGGCAGATGCTTCATGAAACACAAAAGTACCCTTTGACCTGCATCACAAGAACAACGGGTCTCACCCGAGTTCTCTGTACAGGTTACTTCCAAACACACACACACTTTGTCCTAACATCACTTAATCAATATAGATTTGAACACTTAATCAATGTTTGACCCTCATAGACAAAATGTAACATGTACACGCACAATCAGACAAGTATTCATTCTTAATTATTTACAGGCATATTAACAAAATTGAATTACTGCAGTGAAATATCCTGCATCAGGTTACATCGTATTAACAAGAAGCTATTTTAAAAATACGCACCGTCTGCTTAACAGTGGATGTAAACATACTATTGTGTCATTCAAAACGAGTCGGCCATTGCATGCTGGCGAATTCTAAACATTAGCGACAAATTACAAAACTGAGATGAAACATCAATCATTGCCCCCTACTGACAGCCTCTTGTTCACATACTCTTTGGTTCTTTCAGTAAAGTCACGTAGGTAGAACAAATAATAATAGATCACGACGTTTCGATCGTAACACAAGCGGTCGTCCTCAGGCGGAAGAAAAATGCAGGCTGGTGCAGGGCCACCACCCTGTGCCACACAGGGGCAGCTGCTACTTGGGGATGCTCTTCGAGTGTTTCAGACGAGATAGAAAACTCCGAGTTGCCGAGGCGATTAAGCAAGCACCGAGTAAATGTAATTATTATAACATAGTGAATGCTTGGGGGCTTCTTGGCTCTCATTCCTGGTCAGAGATCTCCCCAATCCACGGGTCCACAAAGACTGGCCGCTCGCTCTTACTCTGCAGGTTGAACCTAGGAATTGAGTGTTCAACTTCACATTCTTTTCATTAAAGGCCTGTGACAAAGGTGCATCTATTGTAGCGACCGTCTCAAGCTTACACACATATCGGTTCTCCATTTGACTTTGTATTGTCTAGGAGCAAGTCCACCCACACCTCCACTTCCATGAATTGCTGGGAGTTGCCTCGCTCTGCCTCAGTCAGAATTCTCCTCCTGCTTTATGTTGCCTCCATCAATGTGAAGGTCCGATTCTGGAGTTGAATCTTCATCTTCACATTTCACCATCACCTCTTCATATTTCACCTTGATACCTTTAAAAGTGTCCAAGCTGGGATTTTCTTCGGGTTCGTGTTTCATGAGGGATGGGCTTATTGTGGCACTTTGACTTTCACAAGCTGATTTCAGACTCCACTCCTTGCAGATCTTCTGATGCTTCTGTGTTCTCTGGTGTACTTGAAGATTTTATGAATGTGCAAACGCCTTCCTGCAGAGTGCACCTGAAGGGTTTCTCTCCTGTGTGTATTCTCTGGTGTGTTACAAGAGGAGATGACTTTGCAAACGCCTTCCCACACACACTGCACTTGAAGGGTTTCTCTCCCGTGTGTGTTCTCTGGTGTACTTTAAGATGTGGTGACTGTGAAAACGCCTTCCCGCACAGAGTGCACTTGAAGGGTTTCTCTCCCGTGTGTGTTCTCTCGTGTACTTCAAGATGTGATGACTGTGCAAACATCATCCCGCACAAAATGCACCTGAAGGGTTTCTCTCCTGTGTGTGTTCTCTGGTGTATTTTAAGAACAGATGACTGTGCAAATGCCTTCCCACACACAGTGCACTTGAAGGGTTTCTCTCCTGTGTGTTCTCTGGTGTTTTTTAAGAACAGCTGACTGTGAAAATGCCTTCCCACACACAGTGCACTTGAAGGGTTTCTCTCCCGTGTGCGTTCTCTGGTGTCTTTGCAGATTTGATGAATGTGCAAACGCCTTCGCACACATCGTGCACCTGAAGGGTTTCACTCCCGTGTATGTTCTCTGGTGTGTTACAAGAGCAGATGAACGTGCAAATGCCTTCCCACACACAGTGCACTTGAAGGGTTTCTCTCCCGTGTGTGTTCTCTGGTGTCTTTGCAGATTTGATGAATGTGCAAACGCCTTCGCACACATCGTGCACCTGAAGGGTTTCACTCCCGTGTATGTTCTCTGGTGTGTTACAAGAGCAGATGAACGTGCAAATGCCTTCCCACACACAGTGCACTTGAAGGGTTTCTCTCCTGTGTGAGTTCTCTGGAGGGTCTGAAGAACTGATGGCCATGCAAATGCCTTCCCAGACACAGTGCACTTAAAGGGTTTCTCTCCTGTGTGTGTTCTCTGGTGTACTTGAAGATGTGGGGACTGTGAAAATGCCTCCCCACACACACTGCACTTGAAGGGTTTCTCTCCCGTGTGTGTTCTCTGGTGTGCTACAAGAGTAGATGAATGTGCAAACGCCTTCCCACACACACTGCACTTGAAGGGTTTATCTCCCGTGTGTGTTCTCTGGTGTTCTACAAGAGTAAAGGAACGTGCAAACGCCTTCCCACACACACTGTACTTGAAGGGTTTCTCTCCTGTGTGAGTTCTCTCGTGCCGTGTCAAATCTCCAGTACGATCCGTGCTGTATGCACGCTGGTCGCATTGTTGCTTTGTAGTACCGAGCTGCGCTGAGTGCATTTGCTCCATCAGACCAATTCTGCGGAGGAAGCGTCAGAGGAAGCGTCAGCTGCAGACAGAAAAAAATAATATCCACACCATCTACACGTCAGTATCGAGGCACAGAGGAATGCATATATAGTCACATGTGACTTACACGTCTATATTCATGATGTAGTAAAAACGTTTCCCAAATTCATCACAGGGCTGTTATGGCACACAATGAGAGGGCAAATGATCATAAACATGCCTGGAAGCCCTCGTATCTTCAAAATTAATGTTCACCCAAACCCTAAGCACACAATTTCGGCTGTCTGGCTACAAAAGGAATATTTATGAGAGCTAAATTCAGCTGACATAGCAAAGGGTGTTGAAAACAATACTATTTGTGTTAAGCAGAAATTCATAAATTAATGTTCAATCACAACTTAGAGGTGTGAATCTAGGCTCAGATGTCCTTGAATGCTGGGATGAACAGTTCCGACTTCAGCTGAATGTGTGTGCTGTGTTAACTTCCTGTTTCCATTCTTATAAAGAGTTCCAGAGGAAAACAAAAATAAACTATTGTTACGCTATAACCTCCGTGTTCAACAGAGTTAATAGACGTTAATGCAAACACAAACTGTACACTGTCAATGGGTAAACAGGCAGTGGCGTGTCTAGAATCACGCCTGGCCACCTTCATCTGCATGGCATGAATGCTTCATCACTCCACCAAGTAATTGAGGATCAACGAACATAGCCGAGGCTAACTGGAGTTTGCGTGTCTCTCTCCGTGGTGAGATGTTAACTACCTCACCTGGTGTACAGGAAGTCGTGGGTTCGATCCCGACCCTGACGCCTGCTGTATATTTGGAGTTTGCGTCACTCCGTTTAGCCTCTTTGACCGATAGACATTGACACACGTATTCTTGTTGATTTCGGTAAAGTTACGTAGATAGAAAATAACAATAACAGATAATACAATTACATTAAATAAAGACCACTTGTGTTGCGATCAAAACGACGTGAGTTGTTTTGCTTTATTTGCAATTATTTTTATTATTTTTATTTAATTTTCTATCTACGTGACTTTACCGAAAGAACCAAGAATATTAATTCCTGCAGTCACCAAAGTTTTAAGTCAAAACATTCACACACGTTGACAAAGCCTCACCTTGTGTTGTTGTGGGCAGGTCGCTTCTGATAACAAGAGCGGTATAGCAGCTCAAGCGGGCTTGGCCTGGTAACAAAAGAACAAAAATAAAAACTGCGTGAATATTTACAATAAAACAAAGTTACAAAGTGGCGAGCCGGGTGAAGACAAATTAAACTTAAGCGAGATTATTAAAGTGAATGCAATCAGGCGAGGGCAGGAGGCAAGGCCCCGCGTGGCTAGGCCCCGCGCTGTAAAGTTCCAACCTGGACATCGATTCCCATGCTCGCTGCTACTCAATTGACATCCCTGAGAGAGAGAGGCTCTACCTTGGTAAACAACAACCACCACCACGACCACCAACACGATAATAATTTCTCACCTCGGATTTCATTGCAAGAGCGAACCGATCGCTTCCTGTTACCTCGTGACGTCACGCGGCAACAGCAGGTGACATGACGTCACGTCCGCGGTACAAGACACTCTCCTCCCACGAGCGGCTCCGTAACTGAATAAATTATGTTAATGAGGCCGGCCCATATGTCGAGGGATGCGGGCGTGGGTGCTGAACCCGTCCCAATCAACTCGCGACGGCTTTCACGAACAAATTATGTTAATGACCTGCCAGTCACTGGGCGTAGCTCTGCCCAAAAAAGGATTGTACCGAAACAGATATCGGCAGTGACCAAGCAGAGGTGACGTCACGCTCAAGGGCGCGGTGGACGGGAGTGGTGACATGACTTCACTAGCGAGGCACATCTCCCCCTGGCGTTTCACAGCGATGAGGTCTTGCTGAGTGGTCACGTCACAGAGCAGGATGGAGTTTAAGTTGATTTAGATTCATTTTCCATTGCTCCATCTCTTCAACAGAGACCCCTTGCGTGCGTGAGCTCAGCAACTACGTGGACATTATTGTGTGTACACGCTGTTTCTGTGTGTACACACTGTTTCTGTGTGTACATAATGTGTACACACTGTTTCTGTGTGTACACACTGTTTCTGTGTGTACACTATGTACAGACTGTGTGTGTACAGACTGTGTGTGTACAGACTGTGTGTGTATACACTGTGTATGTGCACACTGTGTGTATGTACACACTGTGTGTGTGTACACACTCTTTCTGTGTGTACACACTGTGTGTGTGTGTACACTGTGTGTACAGACTGTGTGTGTGTGTACACTGTGTGTACAGACTGTGTGTGTACAGTGTGTGTACAGTGTGTGTGTACACTGTGTGTACGTACACACTGTGTGCCTGTATCTCTGTGTGTGCCTGTGTCTCTGTGTGTGTGCCTGTGTGTGACACCTGATGATGATTGCTTGTGTTGCAGTTGAAACGTGAGCATTTAATTGTTTTATATTTTTGTTATTTTATTGTTTCCCTTCTACGTGACTTTTCCGAAAGAACCAAGAATAAATATCAGCTCTATGTTTTCAAGTAAATACATTTTGGGTAGTGAATAAATTATAGTCTAAATAAGCTACACATGACGAATTGTAGGCAATTACAGTTATAATCAAAGACATGTTTAAACAATCACGTGGTCCCTGTAGTCGCCATTAGAGACAAAATCTGCTTTAAAACAGTTAATCAACATATATTAATACATTGATTCGAATAAGCAGAGTTAATTTCCTATTTATGGCATGCCAGCTATGTGTCAGTTTTCGATATCAACATCACCTTATAAAAGAATAACATTTAAAATATAAGTGCACAACTTTATCCTTGATGAACGTTGCACTTTGTCGTTTTCACGCAGGGGGCGCTGTAAACCTACACGCGCCCCCTGCATGCGATAGACGGACGCGCAGGGACAGACGTTCGATTACGTTGGAATCGATCTGCAGACGGCCAGCAGCTCCGTGTCGCCTTATCTCGTGAAAGTCCGCATCGAACCGAACCCCCGGCAAGGCCATCAACTTAACGACGAGAGAAAATTCACATGAAATGCCCTTTTCAACGAAGCCTTCCGGATGTAAAATGAAATAAGCTTTTAATGAAGAAATAACAATCATCTAATTCAAAACACAACATGATTCAAAGATGTTTCATTTCAAAACTTCAAAACGGAGCATGGGTCGCTTGCGTGAATGCGTCCTTCGTGTGCCGTAAATGTTGTGACTTTACTGGCCGAAGGCCCTAAAATGCTTGGACCCTTATTGGTGCACAGCGTCTCAACTGCAGTGGGGCTTGATTCAAGCGATATGTAACGAACATCCAGACGTGAATCAGCAAGGTGCATTTCTAGTCCTAGTTAGACAAAATCTACGTCAACACGTAAGACAAAATTACAATTCGTGTTGTAGAGAATGTATCTCCTCTACGTGTAACTTTTAAGCAGTATGCCTTGTAACTGATGAATGATCCGAGCGTGCTCCCTATTTCAAAGACGATGAGTTGCTCCAGAGGCAGACGCTTCATGAAACACAAAAGTACCCTTTGACCCGTATCACAAGAACAACGGGTCTCACCCAAGTTCTCTGTACAGGTTACTTCCAAACAGACACACACACTTTGTCCTAACATCACTTATTCAATGTTTGACCCTCAGACAAAATGTTACATGCACACGCATAATCAGACAAGTATTCATTCTAAATTATTGACAGGCATTTTAACAAAATTGAATTACTGCAGTGAAATAGACTGCATCAGGTTACATCGTATTAACAAAAAGCAATTTAAAAAATAATATGCGCCGTCTACTTAACAGTGTATGTACAACGTACTATTGTCATTTGCATGCTGGCATCTCGGTCAAAATTGATAAAATTCTAAACATTACCTACAAAGTCACGTAGAAGGGAAATAATAAAATAATGAAAATAAAATAAGTAAAATTCTCACGACGTTCGCAAGCAGCCAAAACGTCGTGAGAATTTTATTTTGTTTTATTTTTATTATCTTATTATTTAGCTTCTACGTGGTGACTTTACCGAAAGATCCAAGAAGATGAATCCCTGCAGTCACGAAAGCTTTAAATCGAAAAATTACCAACAAACTCCACAACTAAGATGCCACATCAACCATCGCCCCCTACTGACAGGCTCTTGTCCACATGCAGGCCGGTGCAGGGCCACCACCTTGTACCACACAGGGGCAGCTGCTACTTGGGGATGCTCTTCGAGTGTTTGAGACGGGATACAAAACTTTGAGTTGCTGAGGCAATCTTGATTTGAAGTTTGTGACTGCAGGGATCCATACTTGGTTCTTTCGGTAAAGTCACGTAGAGGCGATTAAGCAGGCACCATATAAATGCAATTGATAAAATAGTGAATGTTTGGGAGCTTATTGGCTCTCGCTCCTGGTGAGAGATTGACCCAACCCACAGGTCCACGAAGACTGGCCGCTCTTTACTCTGCAGGTTGAACCTAAGAACTGAGTGTTCAACTTCACATTCTTGTCATTAAAGGCCTGTGACAAAGGTGCATCTATTGAAGCGACATCATCTCAAGCTTACACATCTACTGGGTCTCCACTTGACTTTGTATTGTCTCGGAGGAAGTCCACCCACACCTCCACTTCCACAAACTGCCAGGAGTTGCCTCGCTCTGCCTCACAGTCAGAATTCTCCTCCTGCTTCACGTTGCCTCCATCGATGTGAAGGTCCCATTTTGGAGTTGAATCTTCATCTCCACATTTCACCTTCACTTCTTCGCTCTTCACCATCACTTCTTCACATTTCACCATCACCTCTTCATATTTCACCTTCACTTCTTCCCTCTTCACCATCACTTCTTCACATTTCACCTTCACTTCTTCCCTCTTCACCGTCACTTCTTCCCTCTTCACTATCACTTCTTCCCTCTTCACCTTCACCTCTTCATATTTCACCTCGATACCTTTAAAAGTGTCCAAGCTGTTATTTTCTTCCGATTCGTCTTTCATGAGGGATGGGCTTATTGTGGCACTTTGACTTTCACAAGCTGATTTCAGACTCCACTCCTTGTGGATCTTCTGATGCTTTTGTGTTTTCTGGTGTACTTGAAGATGTGGTTGCTGTGAAAATGCTTTCCCGCACGGAGTGCACCAGAAGGGTTTCTCTCCTGTGTGTGTTCTCTGGTGTGTTACAAGAGTATATGAATGTGCAAACGTCTTCACGCACACACTGCACTTGAAGGGTTTCTCTCCTGTGTGTGTTCTCTGGTGTTCTACAAGAGTATATGAATGTGCAAACGCCTTCCCACACACAGTGCACTTGAAGGGTTTCTCTCTTGTGTGTGTTCTCTGGTGTTCTACAAGAGTAGATGACTGTGCAAACCCATTCCCACACACAGTGCACTTGAAGGGTTTCTCTCCCGTGTGTCTTCTCTGGTGTATTACAAGAGTAGATGAATGTGCAAACGCCTTCCCACACACACTGCACTTGAAGGGTTTCTCTCCCGTGTGTGTTCTCTGGTGTTCTACAAGATTACATGACTGTGCAAACGCCTTCCCACACACACTGCACTTGAAGGGTTTCTCTCCCGTGTGTGTTCTCTGGTGTATTACAAGAGCAGATGAATGTGCAAACGCCTTCCCACACACACTGCACTTGAAGGGCTTATCTCCCGTGTGTGTTCTCTGGTGTATTACAAGAGTAGATGAATGTGCAAACGCCTTCCCACACACACTGCACTTGAAGGGTTTCTCTCCCGTGTGTGTTCTCTGGTGTTCTACAAGAGCAGATGAACGTGCAAACGCCTTCTCACACACACTGCACTTGAAGGGTTTCTCTCCTGTGTGAGTTCTCTCGTGCCGTGTGAAATCTCCAGTCCGATCCGTGCTGTATGCACACCGGTCGCATTGGAGCCTTGTCATACCGAGCTGCGCTGAGTGCATTTGCTCCATCAGACCAATTCTGCAGAGGAAGCGTCAGAGGAAGCGTCAGCTGCAGACAGAAAAAAATAATATCCACACCATCTACACGTCAGTATCGATGCACAGAGGAAAGCATATATACACAGTAACACGTGACTTACACGTCTATACTTATTCACATATTCATGATATAGTGGAAGTGTCCCAAATTCATCACACGGGCTGTTATGGCACACAATGAGAGGGCAAATGGTCATAAACATGCCTGGAAGCCCTCATACCTTCAAAATGAATGTTCACCAAAAACTCCGAGCACACAATTTCAGCTGTCTGGCTACAAAAGGAATATTTATGAAAGCTAAATTCAGCTGACGTAGCAAAGGGTGTTTAAAATAATACTATTTGTGTTATGCAGAAATGCATGAATTAATGTTCAATCTCAACTTAGAGGTGTGAAGCCAGGCACAGATGTCTTTGAATGCTGGGATGAACAGATCCGACTTAAGCCGCATGTGTGTGCTGTGTTAACTTCCTGACTCCATTCTTATAAAGAGTTGCAGAGGAAAACAAACCTAAACCACTGTTTTGATATAACCTCCGTGCTCAATAGAGTTAATAGACTTTACTGCAAACACAAACTTGACACTGCCACACACTCAGAGGCGGAGCCTGGATTTTCAGGTAGGAGGGGGCAACCCCTCCAGCAATGAAATGATAGTTGTTAGTAAGGAGTTGTTAGTAAGTAAGGAGTTGTTAGTAAGGAGTTGTTAGTAAGGAGTTGTTAGTAAGTAAGGAGTTGTTAGTAAGGAGTTGTTAGTACGTAATGACTTGTCCCTTGCTTTTTATTCGACGCGTGTTATCGGCATTGCGCTCGCTGAAGGTGTTTGCCTTCAGGGAAGTCGTGTACTGTATACGCAACTGCGCAAAATTCTGTGAGTCGCTTGTAACTGCTTTGCCGTTACTTATTGCCAATTATGGACTCGGACTGTTGTCCTCTCATAGAGTCCCTGGCACGTAATAATATGCCACACGGTGGCAGTGGGGGTCGCAAAATGCTGATTTATCTATATATATGAAAGGGAAATGTGTGGATACGTGTGTCTGTTCGAAATGTTTAGCATACTTCCCAACGTGCCACACACTTGAAATTTGGCATGTGGGTATGTTCCATACTGTACACAATGTAAAAAAAATATAAATAGTCTTTTGCATTTTATTGGGGGGGGGGGAAATGACCATGAAGTGTCTGGCGTCAACCCGCAACACCTCTGAGTTAAGCGCTCTGCAATGCTTAGAGCTGTTAACAGCGTGCTGGGAGATTTTAGGTGGCGCTTCGCTCCTGGCCGATGAAGCCATTGGCTTCTCGGAGTTCAATACATATCCTCCGTGCGAAGAACGGGTAGAACTGCTATCTAAAATATGAAGCAGAACATTCCATCTGTTTGTGCGAAGCAGCAAAAACCTCTCCAACGCTGAGCTCTGGCGTCATGAAAATTTGCACAGCTGACGCTGTCTGGAATTTCTAAGTGAACGTGACTATTTTCAGCTCGCCACGTCATTATTCCCTTCCCGAGTGGCCAAAATCGACCTTACGTAGAAGTGGGTTAAGGTTGAATTTCCTTGAGTGAAAACATCCGATTAGGTAAATTGATTTGTACTCTTTGGTTCTATTGGGTAAAGTCACGTAGGTGAAAATAAAATAACAAAAAATCACGACGTTTCGGCCACAACACAAGCGGCCTTCATCAGGTGAAGGGACGAGACTGTCTGGAGGACAGCGCTGGAGTGGGAGAAGCCACGCTTAGATCACGACCTTTAAGCTGTGTGAGAAGAAAAACACAAAGCGCCTTGACAAAGGAATTAGCATATAATTTAGCATTGAAATGGCTCATTGAAATAGCTAAGTTAAAGTATACACATCCGCAGAGGTACCCCTTGACAAAGGAATTAACATAGAATTTAGCATTGAAATAGCTGAGTGATTAGCTTGTAACTGGTCACAGAAATAGCTATGTTAAAGTCAGAGCATATACATTCACTGAGGCACCTAGTACTCATCAAACAGGAGAATTTAGCGAAACACAACCACGCTCAGACAGCGGCCCTTTAAACTGTGTGCGAGCAAACAAGGTGTTCTGACGATGAAATGAGCATAAAAATTAGCATTTGATTGGCGGATTTTAGGAAAGAGGTGGTGTACGTGCCGTTTGGCGCGGGGGGGAAGGGGGGGAAGGGGAGTTTACCTATTGATGGTGTGAAAAGGGAATTTATAAGAGCTGCGAAAGTTTGGGGTACCACTACTTGAAAAATATACTGTACCATTGAAATTAGTTTAATGTTTAGTTCGGTTTAGCACATCTTTCCAATGGTTGCTTAATTTGAAACCATCCTCTCGGTTGAAATTGTGTCTGTGTTTGTAGATCTGAATTGCTTCATGAACAAATCTCTGATAAAAGCCCGTGGGTTTGCAAAGAACCTTGGTATCGGAGAAAATTATATCGTGATCCCCCACAGTGTTGTAACAGTGATCAGCCACGGCAGAAGAATTCGTTTTGCCGTGTTTCAAATCTGATTTGTGCTCGCGAATTCGGTCAGAGACATGTCGCTTTGTCTCACCGATATAGCAATCAAAGCAGGTACAACTCAATTTGTAAACCCCAGGGTACTGTAAATCAGGAATGACATCCTTCACGTATGGGATCAGATCACGAATTTTGTGTACTGTATTGAACCGGACCTGAATCTTGTGTTTATTTAGAATTTTGGAAATCTTTTTAGTAATGCCTGCTATATATGGAAGTGTGATGGTTTTGACCAGAGTATTAAGTGGTTGTTTCTGTATGGAGGGAGAGACAGAGATATGTGGATGACACTTTCGTCATTTGGCCACATGGCCTCCCAGCTCTGAACCTTTTCCTACACCATATCAATTCCAGACATCACGCCATCAAATTCACCATGGAAGTGGAGAAAGATGGCAAGCTACCATTCTTAGATGTTCTGTTTGAGAGGAGACCTGATGGCTCATTGGGGCATTCTGTCTACAGGAAACCCACCCACACAGATTCCTACTTGAAACCTGATTCCCACCACCACCCAGCCCAAAATAATTCTCTCATCAAAACTTTATACCATAGGGCTCATTACATTTCGGACCAACACCACCTGACCAGTGAATTAAAACATGTACACCTGGCCCTGAAAAGGAATGGTTACTGTGACCATACCATCCGCCAAGCTGTCTCTCCCTCCATACAGAAACAACCACTTGATACTCCGGTCAAAACCATCACACTTCCATATATAGCAGGCGTTACTAAAAAGATTTCCAAAATTCTAAACAAACACAAGATCCAGGTCCGGTTCAATACAGTACACAAAATTCGTGATCTGATCCCATCCGTGAAGGATGTCATTCCTGATTTACAGTACCCCAGGGTCTACAAATTGAGTTGTACCTGCGGTGATTGCTATATCGGTGAGACAAAACGACATGTCTCTGACCGAATTCGTGAGCACAAATCAGATTTGAAACACGGCAAAACGAATTCTTCTGCCGTGGCTGATCACTGTTACAACGCTGTGGGGGATCACGATATAATTTTCTCCGATACCAAGGTTCTTTGCAAACCCACGGGCTTTTATCAGAGATTTGTTCATGAAGCAATTCAGATCTACAAACACAGACACAATTTCAACCGAGAGGATGGTTTCAAATTAAGCAACCATTGGAAAGATGTTCTAAACCGAACTAAACATTAAACTAATTTCAATGGTACAGTATATTTTTCAAGTAGTGGTACCCCAAACTTTCGCAGCTCTTATAAATTCCCTTTTCACACCATCAATAGGTAAACTCCCCCTCCCCCCCTTCCCCCCCGCGCCAAACGGCACGTACACCACCTCTTTCCTAAAATCCGCCAATCAAATGCTAATTTTTATGCAAATTTCTTCGTCAGAACACCTTGTTTGCTCGCACACAGTTTAAAGGTCCGCTGTCTGAGCGTGGTTGTGTTTTGCTAAATTCTCCTGTTTGATGAGTACTAGGTGCCTCGGTGAATGTATATGCTCTGACTTTAACATAGCTATTTCTGTGACCAGTTACAAGCTAATCACTCAGCTATTTCAATGCTAAATTCTATGCTAATTCCTTTGTCAAGGGGTACCTCTGCGGATGTGTATACTTTAACTTAGCTATTTCAATGAGCCATTTCAATGCTAAATTATATGCTAATTCCTTTGTCAAGGCGCTTTGTGTTTTTCGTCTCACACAGCTTAAAGGTCGTGATCTAAGCGTGGCTTCTCCCACTCCAGCGCTGTCCTCCAGACAGTCTCGTCCCTTCACCTGATGAAGGCCGCTTGTGTTGTGGCCGAAATATCGTGATTTTTTGTTATTTTATTTTCACCTACGTGACTTTACCCAATAGAACCAAAGAGTATGGATCCTAGCAGTCACGAAAGCTTTAAATCTAGAATTGATAACCTCTATGGAGAGAGCTTTCACCTATCTGTTAGAGCTTTTAACAGACAACGGGACAAGTCGCAACTCACTGAGACGCTGACCTTCCTCAAAAGATGCCGCGATCACAAGGTAATAACCATCGCTTTCACACTCACTTCTGCTGCTGTATCTCCTCCGAATTCTAAACAGTTTCTGCTTAAGGCCAGCCTATCTTCAATCTCAGAGAGGATAAGGCTACTCCGATTTGAACTCGATACTTTAGACAGGACTCTCCTACAAGCCCATTTAATGTTAACACAAAAAATGTCACCTTCTGATTGGGATCACGTAGACAACATGACTGCTTCTTCTGCTGAGTCACTGTCAGTCAAATGTAAAGCTAACCTGATTTCTAAATTCAACCACCTATCAAAGAAGAACCCAGTTCCACATATAACAAAACTAGATGTTAACAAAATCGTCATTAATCAGAGTAGCACCCCGATTTCGGACAATCTGAAAACAGTACTGGCTAGGGGACTACATTTTGCTGTCACCCCAAAACACATACCAATAGATGATATCATCTCTCAGGTCGATGTAGCCCTCAAAGGCGTAGGACACATCCAAGCAGACGTTGCGAGAGCTGAAATAGCCACTATTCTTAAGAATGATAAGAAACCCATTAGTGACATCAGCAAAAATGCACGCTCTGAACTCGCGAATTAAAAAAAAACAGAAGTGATATAGTCATCCTCTCAGCCGATAAAGCCAACGCTACTGTTATTATGGATAAAGATTCATACAACAACAAAATCCAGAATCTAAAATAAAAAATGACCCTACTAATAGCCTAGCGATAAAAACCAACAAGATCATCACAAGTTCGACCTCCCTAATCGACCCAACTAAACGTCCCTCCCTAAAACCTTCTGCTGCAAGACCCCCTAGATTCTATGGTCTTCCCAAGATTCATAAAGAAGGCACCCCACTTCGACCCATCGTATCCACGATCAACTCCCCTACCTATAGACTAGCCCGTATTCTGTCAGATGCCTTGCTGCCTTTCACTGGCAAGACCGCCTCAGCAGTACTTAACTCAGCCCAATTGGTCTCTATGGTCAAAGACGTTGTACTGTCCCCTGACGATATCCTTGTCAGCATCGATGTGGTCTCTTTGTTCACCAAGGTCCCAGTACCTGATACCATTGAAATAATTGAAAATTTGGTCCAACATGGACTAGACCCCGACACACCTGCACTGGTTAGGCACTGCCTCAACAATACCTACTTTACTTGGAATGGCTCCTTCTACAAACAAAATGAGGGTACCCCCATGGGATCCCCCTTATCACCAGTGATAGCCAATATTTTCATGGAGAAATTTGAATCAGACGCCATCCAGACTTCCACCCTCAGACCTTCCCTGTGGAAGAGATATGTGGATGACACTTTCGTCATTTGGCCACATAACCTCCCAGCTCTGAACCTTTTCCTACACCACATCAATTCCAGACATCCCGCCATCAAATTCACCATGGAAGTGGAGAAAGATGGCAAGCTACCATTCTTAGATGTTCTGTTTGAGAGGAGACCTGATGGCTCATTGGGGCATTCTGTCTACAGGAAACCCACCCACACAGATTCCTACTTGAAACCTGATTCCCACCACCACCCAGCCCAAAAGAATTCTCTCATCAAAACTTTATACCATAGGGCTCATTACATTTCGGACCAACACCACCTGACCAGTGAATTAAAACATGTACACCTGGCCCTCAAAAGGAATGGTTACTCTGACCATACCATCCGCCAAGCTGTCTCTCCCTCCATACAGAAACAACCACTTGATACTCCGGTCAAAACCATCACACTTCCATATATAGCAGGCGTTACTAAAAAGATTTCCAAAATTCTAAACAAACACAAGATCCAGGTCCGGTTCAATACAGTACACAAAATTCGTGATCTGATCCCATCCGTGAAGGATGTCATTCCTGAATTACAGTACCCCGGGGTTTACAAATTCAGTTGTACCTGTGGTGATTGCTATATCGGTGAGACAAAGCGACATGTCTCTGACCGAATTCGCGAGCACAAATCAGATTTGAAACACTGCAAAACGAATTCTTCTGCCGTGGCTGATCACTGTTACAACGCTGTGGGGGATCACGATATAATTTTATCCGATACCAAGGTTATTTGCAAACCCACGGGCTTTTATCAGAGATTTGTTCATGAAGCAATTCAGATCTACAAACACAGACACAATTTCAACCGAGAGGATGGTTTCAAATTAAGCAACCATTGGAAAGATATGCTAAACCGAACTAAACATTAAACTAATTTCAATGGTACAGTATATTTTTCAAGTAGTGGTACCCCAAACTTTCGCAGCTCTTATAAATTCCCTTTTCACACCATCAATAGGTAAACTCCCCTTCCCCCCCTTCCCCCCCGCGCCAAACGGCACGTACACCACCTCTTTCCTAAAATCCGCCAATCAAATGCTAATTTTTATGCAAATTTCTTTGTCAGAACACCTTGTTTGCTCGCACACAGTTTAAAGGTCCGCTGTCTGAGCGTGGTTGTGTTTCGCTAAATTCTCCTGTTTGATGAGTACTAGGTGCCTCGGTGAATGTATATGCTCTGACTTTAACATAGCTATTTCTGTGACCAGTTACAAGCTAATCACTCAGCTATTTCAATGCTAAATTCTATGCTAATTCCTTTGTCAAGGGGTACCTCTGCGGATGTGTATACTTTAACTTAGCTATTTCAATGAGCCATTTCAATGCTAAATTATATGCTAATTCCTTTGTCAAGGCGCTTTGTTTTTCGTCTCACACAGCTTAAAGGTCGTGATCTAAGCGTGGCTTCTCCCACTCCAGCGCTGTCCTCCAGACAGTCTCGTCCCTTCACCTGATGAAGGCCGCTTGTGTTGTGGCCGAAATATCGTGATTTTTTGTTATTTTATTTTCACCTACGTGACTTTACCCAATAGAACCAAAGAGTATGGATCCTAGCAGTCACGAAAGCTTTAAATCTAGAATTGATAACCTCTATGGGGAGAGCTTTCACCTATCTGTTAGAGCTTTTAACAGACAACGGGACAAGTCGCAACTCACTGAGACGCTGACCTTCCTCAAAAGATGCCGCGATCACAAGGTAATAACCATCGCTTTCACACTCACTTCTGCTGCTGTATCTTCTCCGAATTCTAAACAGTTTCTGCTTAAGGCCAGCGTATCTTCAATCTCAGAGAGGATAAGGCTACTCCGATTTGAACTCGATACTTTAGACAGGACTCTCCTACAAGCCCATTTAATGTTAACACAAAAAATGTCACCTTCTGATTGGGATCACGTAGACAACATGACTGCTTCTTCTGCTGAGTCACTGTCAGTCAAATGTAAAGCTAACCTGATTTCTAAATTCAACCACCTATCAAAGAAGAACCCAGTTCCACATATAACAAAACTAGATGTTAACAAAATCGTCATTAATCAGAGTAGCACCCCGATTTTGGACAATCTGAAAACAGTACTGGCTAGGGGACTAAATTTTGCTGTCACCCCAAAACACATACCAATAGATGATATCATCTCTCAGGTCGATGTAGCCCTCAAAGGCGTAGGACACATCCAAGCAGACGTTGCGAGAGCTGAAATAGCCACTATTCTTAAGAATGATAAGAAACCCATTAGTAACATCAGCAAAAATGAACGCTCTGAACTCGCGAATTTAAAAAACAGAAGTGATATAGTCATCCTCTCAGCCGATAAAGGCAACGCTACTGTTATTATGGATAAAGATTCATACAACAACAAAATCCAGAATCTACTCAACGATGGAAGTTACTCAAAAATAAAAAATGACCCTACTAATAGCCTAGCGATAAAAACCAACAAGATCATCACAATTTCGACCTCCCTAATCGACCCAACTAAACGTCCCTCCCTAAAACCTTCTGCTGCAAGACCCCCTAGATTCTATGGTCTTCCCAAGATTCATAAAGAAGGCACCCCACTTTGACCCATCGTATCCACGATCAACTCCCCTACCTACAGACTAGCCCGTTTTCTGTCAGATGCCTTGCTGCCTTTCACTGGCAAGACCGCCTCAGCAGTACTTAACTCAGCCCAATTGGTCTCTATGGTCAAAGACGTTGTACTGTCCCCTGACGATATCCTTGTCAGCTTCGATGTGGTCTCTTTGTTCACCAAGGTCCCAGTACCTGATACCATTGAAATAATTGAAAATTTGGTCCAACATGGACTAGACCCCGACACACCTGCACTGGTTAGGCACTGCCTCAACAATACCTACTTTACTTGGAATGGCTCCTTCTACAAACAAAATGAGGGTACCCCCATGGGATCCCCCTTATCACCAGTGAGAGCCAATATTTTCACGGAGAAATTTGAATCAGACGCCATCCAGACTTCCACCCTCAGACCTTCCCTGTGGAAGAGATATGTGGATGATACTTTCGTCATTTGGCCACATGGCCTCCCAGCTCTGAACCTTTTCCTACACCACATCAATTCCAGACATCCCGCCATAAAAATTCACCATGGAAGTGGAGAAAGATGGCTAGCTACCATTCTTAGATGTTCTGTTTGAGAGGAGACCTGATGGCTCATTGGGGCATTCTGTCTACAGGAAACCCACCCACACAGATTCCTACTTGAAACCTGATTTCCACCACCACCCAGCCCAAAATAATTCTCTCATCAAAACTTTATACCATAGGGCTCATTACATTTCGGACCAACACCACCTGACCAGTGAATTAAAACATGTACACCTGGCCCTCAAAAGGAAGGGTTACTGTGACCATACCATCCGCCAAGCTGTCTCTCCCTCCATACAGAAACAACCACTTGATACTCCGGTCAAAACCATCACACCTCCATATATAGCAGGCGTTACTAAAAAGATTTCCAAAATTCTAAACAAACACAAGCTCCAGGTCCGGTTCAATACAGTACACAAAATTCGTGATCTGATCCCATCCGTGAAGGATGTCATTCCTGAATTACAGTACCCCGGGGTTTACAAATTCAATTGTACCTGTGGTGATTGCTATATCGGTGAGACAAAGCGACATGTCTCTGACCGAATTCGCGAGCACAAATCAGATTTGAAACACGGCAAAACGAATTCTTCTGCCATGGCTGATCACTGTTACAACGCTGTGGGGGATCACGATATAATTTTATCCGATACCAAGGTTCTTTGCAAACCCACGGGCTTTTATCAGAGATTTGTTCATGAAGCAATTCAGATCTACAAACACAGACACAATTTCAACCGAGAGGATGGTTTCAAATTAAGCAACCATTGGAAAGATGTGCTAAACCGAACTAAACATTAAACTAATTTCAATGGTACAGTATATTTTTCAAGTAGTGGTACCCCAAACTTTCGCAGCTCTTATAAATTCCCTTTTCACACCATCAATAGGTAAACTCCCCTTCCCCCCCTTCCCCCCCGCGCCAAACGGCACGTACACCACCTCTTTCCTAAAATCCGCCAATCAAATGCTAATTTTTATGCAAATTTCTTTGTCAGAACACCTTGTTTGCTCGCACACAGTTTAAAGGTCCGCTGTCTGAGCGTGGTTGTGTTTCGCTAAATTCTCCTGTTTGATGAGTACTAGGTGCCTCGGTGAACATAGCTATTTCTGTGACCAGTTACAAGCTAATCACTCAGCTATTTCAATGCTAAATTCTATGCTAATTCCTTTGTCAAGCAGTACCTCTGCGGATGTGTATACTTTAACTTAGCTATTTCAATGAGCCATTTCAATGCTAATTCCTTTGTCAAGGTGCTTTGTGTTTTTCTTCTCACACAGCTTAAAGGTCCGCTGTCTGAGCGTGGTTGTGTTTCGCTAAATTCTCCTGTTTGATGAGTACTAGGTGCCTCAGTGAATGTATATGCTCTGACTTTAACATAGCTATTTCTGTGACCAGTTACAAGCTAATCACTCAGCTATTTCAATGCTAAATTCTATGTTAATTCCTTTGTCAAGGGGTACCTCTGCGGATGTGTATACTTTAACTTAGCTATTTCAATGAGCCATTTCAATGCTAAATTATATGCTAATTCCTTTGTCAAGGCGCTTTGTGTTTTTCTTCTCACACAGCTTAAAGGTCGTGATCTAAGCGTGGCTTCTCCCACTCCAGCGCTGTCCTCCAGACAGTCTCGTCCCTTCACCTGATGAAGGCCGCTTGTGTTGTGGCCGAAACGTCGTGATTTTTTGTTATTTTATTTTCACCTACGTGACTTTACCCAATAGAACCAAAGAGTATGGATCCTAGCAGTCACGAAAGCTTTACATCTAAAATTGATTTGTTTCGGCTTTTTTCTTTCTTGCAAGCATCATTTTTTTCCAGGGTTTTTCAGTGAAATAGAAGGGAATGCGAAGTTAACCAAATACAAGTATCCAAGTCCCGGGCGAAGCTGGGTAGTGAAGCTCATTACTAATAAACCCCAATGATCCTATCAAAATTAGGGATTTCTATCGGATCGTTGGGGGGGCACGTGCCTCTCCACCCCCACTGGCTCCACCACTGTCACACACTGGCATGGTTCACAGGTGGTGGTGTGTCCAGACCCACGCCTGGCCACCTTCACCTGCTCAGTATTAATGCTTCCTCATTCCACCAAGTAGTTAATTGAGGATCAATCAACACAGCCGAGGCTGCGTTTCTCTCTCTCTCTCCCCGTGGTCGTGTGGATTTCCTTCCCGATCCCCCGGTCTCCCCTCTACATGTAGAGAATGAACACCTCCACGTGTCTAGAGTGAACACCGCCACGCGTCTAGAGTGAACACCGCCACGTGTCTAGAGTGAACACCGCCAAGGCGTCTAGAGTGAACACCACCACGCTGTTGTCAAGCCCCACCCTACACCATTGGAAACCTCATTTGCCAGTAACAAAATGCTAATTGTTTTTTTACCCTTTTATCTGGCAACAAAACTGACACCTTTTTTACAAGGAGTCATGTTTACATTGACCACAATACCTGCGGTCAGAACGCAAACAAAAAACAACTCTGATAATGTATGTGGCACTGTCCTTGAAATTGATTGGTCCACACCCGAGACAACTTTCTTTAGAGCCTCGTCTCACGTTGGTGTTGGACCAGAAGACGCCAAAAAGAAAGTTGTCTCGGGTGTGGACCAATCAATTTCAAGGACAGTGCCACATACATTATCAGAGTTGTTGTTGTGTGTTTGCGTTCCGACCGCAGGTATTGTGGTCAATGTAAACATGACTCCTTGTAAAGAAGGTGTCAGTTTTGTTGTCAGATAAAAGGGTAAAAAAACAATTATCAAGTCCCACCTTGTTGTTGTTATTGTTGTTGTGGGCAGGTCGCTTCTGATAACAAGAGCGGTATAGCAGCTCAAGCGGGCTTGGCCTGGTGAAAAAAATAAAAACTGCGTGAATATTTACAATAAAACAAAGTTACAAAGTGGCGAGCCGGGTGAAGACAAATTAAACTTAAGTGAGATAATTAAAGTAAACGCAATCAGGCGAGGGCAGGAGGCAAGGCCCCGCGTGGCTAGGCCCCGCGTTGTAAAGTTCCAACCTGGACATCGATTCCCATGCTCGCTGCTACTCAACTGACATCCCTACGAGAGAGAGAGGCTCTACCTTGGTAAACAACAACAACAACCACCACCACAACCACCACCACAACAACCACAATCATAATGAGAATTTCTCACCTCGGACTTCAGTGCAGGAAGCGATAGCTTCCTGTTACCTCGTGACGTCACGCAGCAGCAGGTGACGTCATGTCACTTCCGGGGTACGAGACACGCTCCTCCCACAATGAGCGGCTCCGTAAATAAATAAATTAGAGAATGAATAAATTATCCTAATGTAGCCGTCCGTTACATCGTGAGTGCTGAACCCGTTGCAATAAACTCGCGACGGCTTTAACGAACACAATATGTTAATGAGCCGCCAGTCACTGGGCGTAGCTTTGCCCAAATAAGGATTGGCACTGGAACGACATCGTCAGTGACCCAAGCGGAGGTGACGTCACGTTCAAGAGCGCGGTGGAATACCTTGGTGACATGACGTCACTCACGAGGTACACCTCCCCCTGGCGTTTCACGCCGATGAAGTTATGCTGAGTGGTGACGTCACAGAGCGGGATTGGAGTTTAAGTTGATTTAGATTCATTTTCATTGCTCCCTCGCTTGGATGCGTGGGCTCAGCTACAACAACGTGGACATTATTGTGTATACACTGTGTGTGTACACTGTGTGTATACTGTGTGTGTGTGTACACTGTGTGTGTGTATATATACTGTGTGTATACACTGTGTGTGTACACTGTGTGTGTGTGTACACTGTGTATGTGTACACTGTGTGTGTACACTGTGTGTGTACACTGTGTGTGTGTACACTGTGTGTGCACTGTGTGTGTACACTGTGTGTACAGTGTGTGTACACTGTGTGTGTACATTGTGTGTGTGTACACTGTGTGTGTGTACACTGTGTGCACTGTGTGTGTACACTGTGTGTACAGTGTGTGTACACTGTGTGTGTACATTGTGTGTGTGTACACTGTGTATACACTGTGTGTGTACACTGTGTCTATACACTGTGTGTATACACTGTGTGTGTACACTGTGTGTGTGTACACTGTGTGTGTACACCGTGTGTGTGTACACCGTGTGTGTGTGTGTGTACACTGTGTGTACAATGTGTATACACTGTGTGTGTACACTGTGTGTGTGTGTACACTGTGTGTATACACTGTGTCTGTGTGTACACTGTGTGTGTGTGTACACTGTGTGTGTATACACTGTGTGTGTGTGTACACTGTGTGTGTGTGTGTACACTGTGTGTGTATACACTGTGTGTGTGTGTACACTGTGTCTGTACACTGTGTGTGTGTACACTGTGTGTGTGTACACTGTGTGTGTGTTTACACTGTGTGTGTACACAATGTGGGCGTGTACACTGTGTTTACACTGTTTACACTGTGTGTACAGTGTGTGTGTACACTGTGTGTGTACTGTGTGTACACTGTGTATGTGTACACTGTGTGTGTGTGTACACTGTGAATGTACACTGTGTGTGTATACTGTGTGTGCACTGTGTGTGCACACTGTGTACACACACACAGTGTGTGTACACAGTGTGTGTGTACACGTACACACTGTTTGTGCACTGTGTGTGTGCACTGTGTGTGTACACTGTGTGTGTACACTGTGTGTGTGTACACTGTGTGTGTACAGTGTGTATACACTGTGTGTGTGTACACTGTGTGTGTGTACACTGTGTGTGTGTACACTGTGGGGGGCACAGTCATCTCAGTCGACCAATGGGCATCTTTTTATCAATTTATTATTTTCCAATTTTCTTGTTTTTTGTTTTCTATTCACGTGACTTTACCGAAAGAACCAAGAATGTGGTAGCACATTCTCTATTTATTGCAGAGGTTCAAGGTTAAAATCCGACAGGCACACCTGGCTACCCCAGCAACATTCACCACAATATGCGCGGTCTGCTAAACGGCACATGTAAAACATAACGTTGCATCATTCACAACGCACAGGTCATTGCATGTTGGTGTCACAGTCAAAATTGGGTTAATTCCAAACATTATCCAGAAACTCCACAACGGAGACACGCACCCCCTGTACCAACGACGGAGGCGCAGGGACAGACGCTCGATTACGTTGGAATCGATCTGCAGACGGCCAGCAGCTCCGTGTCGCCTTATCTCGATCCTGCAATCCCAACCAGGTGAAAGTCCGCATCGAACCGAACCCCCGGCAAGGCCATCGTCTACTTAACGACGAGAGAAAATTCACACGAAATATCGTTTTCAATGAATAAGCTTTTAATGAAGAAATACAACTATACAATTCAAAACATAATACAATTATAAGCTGTTTCATTTTCAAACTTCAAGACGGAGCATCGGGAGCTTGCGTGGAGGCGTCGTTCGTGTGCAATTTTTTTCGTGACTTTCCTGGCCCAAGGCCGCAAATGGTTGTGAGGGGCGAAGCAGGCGGTCAGGTTCGCTTCAACCCTTGGTCGTGAACATCCAGACGTGAATCAGCAAGGAGCATTTCATGTCCTAGTTCGACAAAATCTACGTCTACGTGTAACCTTTGAGTGGTGTGCCACGTAACTGATTAATGATCCGAGTGTGCTCCTTACTTCAAAGACGATGAGTTGCTCCAGAGGGAGATGCTTCCTGAAAACACAAAAATACCCTTTGACCTGTATCACAAGAACAATGAGTCTCACCTGAGTTATCTGTACAGGTTACTTCCATAACACACACACACACTTTGTCCTAACATCATTTATTCAATGTTTGACCCTCAGACAAAATGTTACATGTATGCACACAATCAGACAAGTATTCATTCAAAATAATTGACAGGCATATTAAGAAAATTGAATTACTGCACTGAAATATACTGCATCACGTTACATCGTATTAACAAGAAGCTATTTTAAAAACTACGCACCGTCTGCTTAACAGTGTATGTACAACGTACTATTGTGCCATTCAAAACGAGGCCATTGCATGCTGGCGTCTGGGTAAAAATGTATCAAATTCTAAACACTGCCTACAAACTCCACAACTAAGATGCCACATCAACCATCGCCCCCGTACTGACAGGCTCTTGTCCACATGCAGGCCGGTGCAGGGCCACCACCCTGTGCCACACAGGGGCAGCTGCTACTTGGGGATGCTCTTCGTGTGTTTGAGACGAGATACAAAACTCCGAATTGCCAGAGGCGATTAAGCAAGCACCATATAAATGGAATTATTAAATAACAAAAATCACGACGTTTCGGCCACAACACAAGTGGCCTTCATCAGCTGAAGGGACCGTGCTGTCATGATGAAGGCCACTTGTGTTGTGGCCGAAACGTCGTGATTTTTGTTATTTTATCTTTTTACCTACGTGACTTTACCGAATAGAACCAAAGAGTATGAATCCTTGCAGTCACGAAAGCTTCAAATCTAGAATGGAATCATTAAAACCGAGTGAATGCTTGGGAGCTTATTGTCTCTCGCTCCTGGTTAGAGATTAACCCAACCCACAGGTCCACAAAGACTGGCCGCTCTCACTATGCAGGTTTAACCTAGGAACTGAGTGTTCAACTTCACATTCTTTTCATTAAAGGCCTGTGACTAAGGTGCATCCATTGGAGCGACCAGAGTGGAGTTGGCTCCAGGAGAGGCAACCACCTCGCCCCACGCCGCTCCTCCACTTCGAGGTCTGCGGAGAACTTCGCCACCACCACCACCACCACCACCGTGGCGATCTTCACGGCTGTGCTCGCTGTGGTTCTGCTGCTCATGCAGCCGGTGGTGGGACTCCTCGGAGGATCTCGGCGTGGGGGTTCGAACATCAACGGCTCCACCACCACAATCAACAACTACTCGGGACTCGTGAAGGACGTCTCTCCACCGGCAGCGGTCGCCAGCTGGGGACCGATGTTCACCAGCGGCCACGCACACGGACAGGAGAGGGACGGCCCAGCCTGGCCCCCCGGGATGTCCTGGCTCATGGACAGCGCGCCGACTCCTCTCCTGCAGGCTGCGGGTCAGCTGTGCGGTAGCCACAGTGAGGACATAGTGGACAGCGTGCTCCCTGCCCTAGTGCAGGCTATGGGTCAGCTGTGCAGTAGCCACAGTGAGGACATTGTGGACAGCTCGCTCCCTGCCCTACTGCAGGCTATGGGTCAGCTGTGCAGTAGCCAGTGAGGACATTGTGGACAGCGTGCTCCCTGCCCTACTGCAGGCTATGGGTCAGCTGAGCGGCAGCTGCCAGGACATTGTGGACAGCGTGCTCTCTGCCCTACTGCAGGCTATGGGTCAGCTGTGCAGTAGCCACAGTGAGGACATAGTGGACAGCGTGCTCCCTGCCCTACTGCAGGCTATGGGTCAGCTGTACAGCAGCTGCCAGGACATAGTGGACAGCGTGCTCCCTGCCCTGCCGCAGGCTATGGGTCAGCTGAGCGGCAGCTGCCAGGAAAAAGTGGACAGCATGCTCCCTGCCCTGCTCCACGTCGTGCGTCAGCTGTACAGCGGCTGCAAGGAGGCCATCGGCTCCACCGTGCCGCTGAACACCCCAAACATCACCGTGCGTCTCCGGCGTTTCGTACGTCGCAAAGTTGAGTGAGCAACATCCATCGTCGTCACCATCAGCCACGGTCAATCCACTGGCGGGTAGAGACCTCCCCGTGCCGTCGCCACCTCCCACGATGCCGCTGTGCGGTAATCCACCCAGCGCCTGACACGTGGAGCGATTTCATTGCTTCATCTCCCCACTGGGCATCCTCTCGGGTGACCACCTCGCCGCCCATCGGCATCACTCGCCCCCTTCGCGCCCTCCACCGTCACCCTCAACTCCACCCGCGGTGTTTTCAACACTGCCTGGTTGGGCACTGGAACGGTATCCCGGACAGTGCCGGATTAAGCTCGTGCGGGTCCTGTGGCATGTATTATAAAGGTGCCCAAAATAAAATTTAAAAAACACAATTATTAAAACGCAAAGTTTACACATCTACCGGGTCTCCACTTGACTTTGTATTGTCTCGGAGGAAGTCCACCCACACCTCCACTTCCACAAACTGCTGGGAGTTGCCTCGCTCTGCCTCACAGTAAGAATTCTCCTCCTGCTTTACGTTGCCTCCGTCGATGTGAAGGTCCAATTTTGGAGTTGAATCTTCATCTTCACATTTCACCTTCACTTCTTCGCTCTTCACCATCACTTATTCACATTTCACCATCACTTCTTCCCTCTTCACCATCACTTCTTCCCTCTTCACCATCACCTCTTCATGTTTCACCTCGATAACTTTAAAAGTGTCCAAGCTGGGATTTTCTTCCGGGTTCGTGTTTCATGAGGGATGGGCTCATGGTGGCACTTTCACTTTCACAAGCTGATTTCAGACTCCACTCCTTGTGGATCTTCCGATGCTTCTGTGTTCTCTGGTGTACTTGAAGATTTGATGAATGTGCAAACGCCTTCACGCACACACTGCACCTGAAGGGTTTCTCTCCTGTGTGTGTTCTCTGGTGTATTACAAGAGCAGATGACTGTGCAAACGCCTTTCCACACACACTGCACTTGAAGGGTTTCTCTCCCGTGTGTGTTCTCTGGTGTATTACAAGAGTACATGAATGTGCAAATGCCTTCCCACACACACTGCACTTGAAGAGTTTATCTCCCGTGTGTGTTCTCTGGTGTATTACAAGATTTGATGAACGTGCAAACGCCTTCCCACACACACTGCACCTGAAGGGTTTATCTCCTGTGTGTGTTCTCTGGTGTGCTACAAGAGTAGATGAACGTGCAAACGCCTTCCCACACACACTGCACTTGAAGGGATTCTCTCCTGTGTGAGTTCTCTCGTGCCGTGTCAAATCTCCAGTACGATCTGTGCTGTATGCACACCGGTCGCATTGTTGACTTGTCCTACCGAGCTGCGCTGAGTGCATTTGCTCCATCAGACCAATTCTGCGGAGGAAGCGTCAGAGGAAGCGTCAGCTGCAGACAGAAAAAAAATAATATCCACACCATCTACACGTCAGTATCGAGGCACAGAGGAAAGCATATATACACAGTAACACGTGGTTTACACGTCTATACTTATTCATATATTCATGATGTAGTGGAAAAGTGTCCCAAATTCATCACACGGGCTGTTATGGCACACAATGAGAGGGCAAATGGTTATAAACATGCCTGGAAGCCCTCGTATCTTCAAAATGAATGTTCACCCAAAACTCCGAGCACACAATTTCGGCTGTCTGGCTACAAAAGGAATATTTATGAGAGCTAAATTCAGCTGACATAGCAAAGGGTGTTGAAAACAATGCTATTTGTGTTATACAGAAATGCATGAATTAATGTTCAATCGCAACTCAGATGTCCTTGAATGCTGGGATGAACAGTTCCGACTTCAGCTGCATGTGTGTGCTGTGTTCACCTCCTGTTTCCATTCTTATAAGGAGTTCCAGAGGAAAACATAGAACCTCCGTGTTCAATAGAGTTGATAGACTTCACTGCAAATACAAACTTAACACTGTCACACACTGGCGGTGGCGTGTCCAGAATCATGCCTGGCCACCTTCATCTGCTTGACATGAATGCTTCCTCACTACACCAAGTAATTAATCGAGGATCAACGAACATATCCGAGGCTAACTGGAGTTTGCGTGTCTCTCTCCGTGGTGAGATGTTAACTACCTCACCTGGTATACAGGAAGTCGTGGGTTCGATCCCGACCCTGACGCCTGCTGTATATTTGGAGTTTGCGCGTCTCTCCGTTTAGCGTCTTTGACCGATAGACATTGACACACGTATTGTTGTTTCTTTCGGTAAAGTTACGTAGATAGAAAATAACAATAACAGATAATACAATTACATTAAATAAAGACTACTTGTGTTGCGATCAAAACGACGTGAGTTTTTTTGCTTTATTTACATTTATTTTTATTGTTATTTTTATTTAATTTCTATCTACGTGACTTTACCGAAATAACTAAGAATATTAATTCCTGCAGTCACCAAAGTTTTAAGTCAAAACATTCACACACGTTGACAAAGCCTCACCTTGTGTTGTTATGGGCAGGTCGCTTCTGATAACAAGAGCGGTATAGCAGCTCAAGCGGGCTTGGCCTGGTGAAAAAAATAAAAACTGCGTGAATATTTACAATAAAACAAAGTTACAAATTGGCGAGCCGGGTGAAGACAAATTAAACTTAAGAGAGATAATTAAAGTAAACGCAATCAGGCGAGGGCAGGAGGCAAGGCCCCGCGTGGCTAGGCCCCGCGTTGTAAAGTTCCAACCTGGACATCGATTCCCATGCTCGCTGCTAGTCAACTGACATCCCTACGAGAGAGAGCGAGCTTCTACCTCTGTAAACAACAACAACCACAACCACCACCACAACCACCACCACAACCGCGATGAGAATTTCTCACCTCGGATTTCAGTTCACGCGCGGAGCGGCAGATTTCTGTTACCTCGTGACGTCACGCGGCAGCATGATATGACGTCACCTGCGTGGTACAAGAACACTCCCCTCCCGCAACGAGCGGGTCTTATTTAAATAAATTATGTTAATGAGCCCGGTCCATACGTGGAGGGATGGGGCGTGGGTGCTGAAACCCGTCGCAATAAACTCGCGGCCTTCACGAACACATTATGTTAATGAGCCGCCAGTCACCGGCGTAACTTTGCCCAAATAAGGATTGTACTTGAACAAATAACGGAAGTGACCCAGGCAGAGGTGACGTCACGCTCAAGGGCGTGGTAGACGGGGTGGGGGGTGAATACCTTGGTGACATTACGTCACTAGCGAGGGACACCTCCCCCTGGCGTTTCACGCCGATGAGGTGATGCTGAGTAGTAACGTCACAGAGCGGGGTTGGAGTTGAAGTTGATTTAGATTCATTTTCCATTGTTCCCTCCCTTGAACTCAGCAACAACAACGTGGACATTGCATCCCACTGGGATTTTTTGCACAGTGTTGGTGGTGTACGGTGCTTTTTTCAGGAATATTTGCTGTTTTTTTATTAATGGATTTTCTGTTTGCAGAGTTACACAAAGTAGTCACTTTAAGATGTGTTTCTTGTTCGTGTTTGTTATGGTTGGACTTGATTCAAGAGCCGAATGGCTCACAGGGGTATACCAAAATAAATAAACTGAAACTATTGTGTACACACTGTGTGTATGTACACTGTGTGTGTGTGTACACTGTGTGTGTGTACACTGTGTGTACGTACACTGTGTGTACACTGTGTGTGTGTGTACACTGTGTGTATACACTGTGTGTGTACACTGTGTGTATACACTGTGTGTGTACAATGTGTGTGTACACTGTGTGTGTGTACACTGTGTGTACACTGTGTGTGTGTACACAAATGTGTGTACACTATGTGTGTACACTGTGTGTGTGTGTATGTGTACACTGTGTATGTGTGTACACTGTGGGGGGCACAGTCATCTCAGTCGACCAATGGGCATCTTTTCATCAATTTATTATTTTCCAATTTTCTTGTTTTTTGTTATTTTCTATCTACGTGACTTTACCGAAAGAACCAAGAATGTGGTAGCACATTCTCTATTTATTGCAGAGGTTCAAGGTTAAAATCCGACAGGCACACCTGGCTACCCCAGTAACATTCACCACAATATGCGCAGTCTGCTAAACGGCAGATGTAAAACATAACGTCGCGTCATTCACAACGCACAGGTCATTGCACAGGTCATTGCATCATTGGAAACCTCATTTGCCAGTAACAAAATATAATTGTTTTTTTTACCCTTTTATCTGGCAACAAAACTGACACCTTTTTTACAAGGAGTCATGTTTACATTGACCACAATACCTGCGGTCGGAACGCAAACACAAAACAACTCTGATAATGTACGTGGCACTGTCCTTGAAATTGATTGGTCCACACCCGAGACAGCTTTCTTTTTGGCGTCTTCTGGTCCAACACCAATGTGAGACGAGGCTCTAAAGAAAGCTGTCTCGGGTGTGGACCAATCAATTTCAAGGACAGTGCCACATACATTATCAGAGTTGTTGTTTTGTTTGCGTTCTGACCGCAGGTATTGTGGTCAATGTAAACATGACTACTTGTAAAAAAAAGGTGTCAGTTTTGTTGCCAGATAAAAGGGCAAAAAAACAATTATCAGGTCATTGCATGCTGGTGTCACGGTCAAAATTGTGGCAATTCCAAACATGATCCAGAAACTCCACAACGGAGACACGCACCCCCTGTACCAACGACGGAGGCGCAGGGACAGAAGCTCGATTACGTTGGAATCGATCTGCAGGCGGCCAGCAGCTCCGTGTCGCCTCATCTCGATCCCACAATCCCAACCAGGCGAATGTCCGCATCGAACCGAACCCCCGGCAAGGCTGTCTACATAACGACGAGAGAAAATTCACACGAAATGTCCTTTTCAACGAAGTCTTCCGGATGTAAAATGAAATAAGCTTTTAATGAAGAAATAACAATCATCTAATTCAAAACACAACACAATTCAAAGATGTTTCATTTTAAAACTTCAAAACGGAGCACGAGGTGCTTGCGTGAATGCGTCCTTCGTGTGCAAATGTTGTGACTTTCCTGGCCGAAGGCCCTAAAATGCTTGGACCCTCATTGGTGCACAGCGTCTCAACAACAGCAGTGGGGTTTGCTTCAACCGATAGGTACGAACATCCAGACGTCAATCAGCAAGGAGCATTTTTAGTCCCAGTTAGACAAAATCTACGTCAACACGTAAGACAAAACTACAATTCGTGTTGTAGAGAATGTACCTCCTCCTATACGTGTAACTTTCAAGTGGTATGCCTTGCAACTGATGAATGATCCGAGCGTGCTCCCTATTTCAAAGACAATGAGTTGCTCCAGAGGCAGACGCTTCGTGAAACACAAAAGTACCCTTTGAACTGTATCACAAGAACAACGGGTCTCACCCAAGTTCTCTGTACAGGTTACTTCCAAAACACACACACACTTTGTCCTAACATCACTTATTCAATGTTTGACCCTCAGACAAAATGTTACACGCACGCGCACAATCAGACAAGTATTCATTCTAAATCATTGACGGGCATATTAACATTGAATTACTGCAGCGAAATTGACTGCATCACGTTACATCGTATTAACAAGAAGCTATTTTACAAATACGCACCGTCTGCTTAACCGTGTATGTACAACGTACTATTGTTGCGTCATTCAAAACGAGTAGGCCGTTGCATGCTGGCGTCTGGGTCAAAATGTAGCAAATTCTAAACATTACGCTACAAATAATAGATCACGGAGTTTAGATCGCAACACAAGCAATCGTCATCAGGTGGGACAACCACAGCAGCAAGAAGACAAAACTGCTGAAGTAGGCGCCTACTTCAGCGTCTTCTTCTTGCTGTGGTTGTCCCACCTGATGACGATTGCTTGTGCTGTGATCTAAACGCCGTGGTCTGTTATGTTTCTACCCACGTGGTGACTTTACCGAAATAACTAGAGAGTGTGGATTCCTGCAGTCACAAAAGCTTCGAATCAAGATTGCCTACAAACTACACAACTGAGATGACGCATCAATCATCCCCCCCTACTGACAGGCTCTTGTCCACATGCAGGCCGGTGCAGGGCCACCACCCTGTGCCACACAGGGGCAGCTGCTACTTGGGGATGCTCTTCGAGAGTTTCAGACGAGATACAAAACTCCGAGTTGCCGAGGCGATTAAGTAAGCACCATGTAAAAGCAATTATCATTAGAACATCGTGAATGCTTGGGAGCGTATTGGCTCTCGCTCCTGGTGAGAGATTGACCCAACCCACAGGTCCACAAAGACTGGCCACTCTTACTCTGCAGGTTGAACCTAGGAGCTGAGTGTTCAACTTCACATTCTTGTCATTAAAGGCCTGTGACAAAGGTGCATCTATTGGAGCGACATTGTCTCTGGCTTACACATCTAAAGGGTCTCCACTTGACTTTGGATTGTCTCGGAGGAAGTCCACCCACACCTCCACTTCCACAAACTGCTGGGAGTTGCCTCACTCTGCCTCACAGTCAGAATTCTCCTTCCTGCGTCACGTTGCCTCGAATCGATGTGAAGGTCCCATTTTGGAGTTGAATCTTCATCTTCACATTTCACCATCACTTCTTCGCATTTCACCATCACCTCTTCCCTCTTCACCATCACCTCTTCATATTTCACCTCGATACCTTTAAAAGTGTCCACGCTGGGATTTTCTTCCGGTTCGTGTTTCATGAGGGATGGGCTCATGGTGGCACTTTGACTTTCACAAGCCGATTTCAGACTCCACTCCTTGCGGATCTTCTGATGCTTCTGTGTTCTCTGGTGTACTTGAAGATTTTATGAATGTGCAAACACCTTCTTGCAGAGTGCACATGAAGGGTTTCTCTCCCATGTGTGTTCTCTGGTGTGTTACAAGAGGAGATGACCGTGCAAACGCCTTCCCACACACACTGCACTTGAAGGGTTTCTCTCCTGTGTGTGTTCTCTGGTGTACTTGAAGATTTGATGACTGTGCAAAAATCATCCCGCACAAAATGCACTTGAAGGGTTTCTCTCCCGTGTGTGTACTCTGGTGTCTTTGCAGATTTGATGAATGTGGAAATACCTTCACACACACACTGCACTTGAAGGGTTTCTCTCCCGTGTGTGTTCTCTGGTGTAGTTGAAGATGTGATGACTGTGCAAACGCCTTCCCGCACATTGTGCACTTGAAGGGTTTCTCTCCTGTGTGTGTTCTCTGGTGTTTTTTAAGAGTAGATGACTGTGAAAATGCCTTCCCACACAAAGTGCACTTGAAGGGTTTCTCTCCCGTGTGAGTTCTCTTGTGCCGTGTGAAATCTCCAGTCCGATCCGTGCTGTATGCACACCGGTCACATTGTTGCCTTGTCCTACCGAGCTGCGCTGACTGCATTTGCTCCATCAGACCAATTTTGCAGAGGAAGCGTCAGAGGAAGCGTCAGCTGCAGACAGAAAAAAATAATATCCACACCATCTACACGACAGTATCGAGGCACAGAGGAATGCATATATATTGTCACATGTGACTTACACGTCTATACTTATTCATATATTCATGATGTAGTAAAAACGTTTCCCAAATTCATCACACAGGCTGTTATGGCACACAATGAGAGGGCAAATGGTTATAAACATGTCTGGAAGCCCTCGTATCTTCAAAATGAATGTTCACCCAAAACACCGAGCACACAATTTCGGCTGACTGGCTACAAAAGGAATATTTATGAGAGCTAAATTCAGCTGACATAGCAAAGGGTGTTGAAAACAATACTATTTGTGTTATGCAGAAATTCATAAATTAATGTTCAATCGCAACTTAGAGGTGTGAATCCAGGCTCACATGTCCTTAAATGCTGGGATGAACAGTTCCGACTTCAGCTGAATGTGTGTGCTGTGTTCACCTCCTGTTTCCATTCTTATAAAGAGTTCCAGAGGAAAACAAAAATAAAATATTGTTACGCTATAACCTCCGTGTTCAACAGAGTTAATAGACGTTACTGCAAACACAAACTGTACACTGCCACTGGGTAAACAGGCGGTGGCGTGTCTAGAATCACGCCTGGCCACCTTCATCTGCTTGGCATGAATGCTTCCTCACTCCACCAAGTAATTAATTGAGGATCAACGAACATAGCCGAGGCTAACTGGAGTTTGCGTGTCTCTCTCTGTGGTGAGATGTTAACTACCTCACCTGGTATACAGGAAGTCGTGGGTTCGATCCCGACCCTGACGCCTGCTGTATATGTTTGCGCGTATCTCCGTTTAGCGTCTTTGACCGATAGACATTGACACACGTATTCTTGTTTCTTTCAGTAAAGTTACGTAGATAGAAAATAACAATAACAGATAATACAATTACATTAAATAAATACCACTTGTGTTGCGATCAAAACGCGGGGTTTTTTTTTGCTTTATTTAATATTTTTTATGTTTATTATGTTATTGTTATTTTATTTTCTATCTACGTGACTTGACCAAAAGAACCAAGAATATTAATTCCTGCAGTCACCAAAGTTTTAAGTCAAAACATTCACACACGTTGACAAAGCCTCACCTTGTGTTGTTGTGGGCAGGTCGCTTCTGATAACAAGAGCGGTATAGCAGCTCAAGCGGGCTTGGCCTGCTAACAAAAGAAAATAAAAACTGCGTGAATATTTACAATAAAACAAAGTTACAAAGTGGCGAGTCGGGTGAAGACAAATTAAACTTAAGCGAGATCATTAAAGTAAACGCAATCAGGCGAGGGCAGGAGGCAAGGCCCCGCGTGGCTAGGCCACGCGTTGTAAAGTTCCAACCTGGACATCGATTCCCATGCTCGCTGCTACTCAACTGACATCCCTACGAGAGAGAGCGAGGCTCTACCTTGGTAAACAACAACAACCACCACCACAACAACCACAATTGCAATGAGAATTTCTCACCTCGGATTTCAGTGCAGGAAGCGATAGCTTCCTGTTACCTCGTGACGTCACGCAGCAGCAGGTGACATGACGTCAAATCCGGGGTACGAGACACGCTCCTCCCACAATGAGCGGCTCCGTAGCTAAATAAATTAGAGAGTGAATAAATTATGTTAATGTAACTTGTCTCATATGTCGTGAGTGCTGAACCCGTCGCAATAAACTCGCGACGGCTTTAACGAATAAATTATGTTATCGAGTTGCCGTCACTGGGCGTAGCTTTGCCCAAATAAGGATTGCCACTGGACCGATATCGGCAGTGACCCAAGCGGAGGTGACGTCACGCTCAAGAGCGCGGTGGACGGGGGAGGGGTGAATACCTTGGTGACATGACGTCACTAGCGAGGTACACCTCCCCCTGGCGTTTCATGCCGATGAAGTAATGCTGAGAGTTGACGTCGCAGAGCGGGATTGGAGTTTAAGTTGATTTAGATTCATTTTCATTGTTCCCTCCCTTGGGTGTGTGGGCTCAGCTGCAATAACGTGGACATTATTGTGTATACACTGTGTGTGTACACTGTGTGTGTATACACTGTGTGTGCACACTGTGTGTGTGTGTACACTGTGTGTGTATACACTGTGTGTGTGTACACTGTGTCTGTGTGTACACTGTGTGTACACTGTGTGTGTACACTGTGTGTGTGTGTGTACACTGTGTGTATACACTGTGTGTGTGTGTACACTGTGTGTGTGTGTACACTGTGTGTGTGTGCACTGTGTGTGTGTGTACACAGTGTGTGTAGTGGGGGGCACAGGTGGTGCATTCGCGAGCCATCTCAGTCAGTCGACCCATGGCATCTTTTCATCAATTTATTTTCAATTGATTATTTTAATTTGCTATTATTTTATTATTAAAATGTTTACTTATTATTTTTATCTTTTATTGTTCTATCTACGTGACTTTACCGAAAGAACCAGGAATATGGTAGCGCATTCTCTATTTATTGCAGAGGTTCAAGGTTCAAATCCGACAGGGATATCTGGCTACCCCAGTAACATTCACCACAACATGCGCAGTCTGCTTAACAGCGGATGTCAAACAAGCCACTGTGTCACTCACAACGCACATTGCATGTTGGTGTCACGGTCAAAATTGTGGCAATTCCAGTAACACTATCCAGAAACTCCACAGGGAGATGACGCGTCAATGATCGCCCCCTACCGACACTCATGTCCACGTGCAGGCCGGTGCAGGGCCACCTTGTGCCACACAGGGGCAGCTGCCACTAGGGGGCGACCTTCGATTGTTTGAGATGAGGTTCGATACGAAACACCGAGTTGCTGAGGCAATTAGGCAAGCGACTTATGAGTGCAAATATGTTGTTTATAACGTAGTGAATGCTTGGGAGCTTAATTGTCTCTCGCTCCTGCTCACAGATTTACCCAGTCCACAGCTTCACAGATACCAGCCGCTCCTCCTGGGCAGGTTCGGTTACGTACGGTGCGAAATAAGTTCCAGATACACACACACAGAGACTCACACAGATACACACACAGAGACTCACACAGATACACACACAGAGACTCACAGATACACACACAGAGACTCACACAGATACACACACAGAGACTCACACAGATACACACACACAGAGACTCACACAGAGACCCATAGATTATCACGGTTGGCTACGTACGGCGTGAAATAAATTACAGATAAACACTCCTTTGAGCAAGTTTGAGTCACGGGCCGTGCAAGTTGACCGGGCGCATGTTGCTACTGGCAGTTGTTGAAGACGGTTGGATAGACGCTGATAGAGAGACACACACACAGACAAGACAGGCGGACAGACACAGGTAAGAGGAACACAGAGACGACAGAGAGACACAGGCAGAGAGAAACACAGAGGCAAACAGATGACACAGACGGACAGAGACAGAGAGATGTTGAATCGAACACACTGAACTCGCTCCATTGAAAGAGATTCCTCGATCTTCGCAATGCCCGGAAGTCGTTCTTATTTTTATTGATTTAACTGCGTGTGGTGTGTACGTGCAAGCAATGTGGGATATCGATGTACACAGATATGAACAAGATCAGCAGACAAGACGTCTTTAATTTAGTCGGTCTCTCCACTAAACAAAGGAATGTTGAACACGAAATATAAATCCCACGGCCTTCGTGCGAGTCCATAATTACTGCAGCATTGATTCAGTGCAAGCCAACTGTGGACCGGTTTTGGTGGACACTGTGTGTGTACACTATGTGTGTATGTATACACAATGTGTGTGTGTACACTATGTGTGTGTGTACACTGTGTGTGTGTGTATACACTGTGTGTGTACACTGTGTGTGTGTACACTGTGTGTGCAAGCCAACTGTGGACTGGTTTTGGTGGACAATGTATCAACAGCAGTGGGGCTTGCTTCAAGCCATGGTTGTGAACATCCAGACGTTAATCAGCAAGGAGCATTTCTAGTCCAAGTTCGACAAAATCTACGTCAACACGTAAGACAAAATTATAATTCGTGTTGTAGAGAATGTATCTCCTCTACGTGTAACTTTAAGGTGGTATGCCTTGTAACTGATGACTGATCCGAGTGTGCTTCCTATTTCAAAGACAATGAGTTGCTCCAGATGCTTCCTGAAACACAAAAGTACCCTTTGACCTGTATCACAAGAACAACGGGTCTCACCTGAGTTATCTGTACAGGTTACTTCCAAAAACACACGCACTTTGTCCTAACATCACTTATTCAATGTTTGACCATTATAAAAAATAAAGTGATGCATGTACACACAAAATCAGACAAGTGTTCATTCTAAATTTCGATTTAAAGCTTCCGTGACTGCAAGGATTCATCTTAAGTCACGTAGAATGAGAATAAATTAATAAATTAATAAAATAACACAATAAAACAATTTATATGACCAGTCTATTTATATGACCAGTCACACGCTAATCACTCAGCTATTTCAATGCTAAATTCTCCTGTTTTATATGTAAACCCCTTTGTCAAGGTGCCTCACTTCTCTAAACCAGCTTAAAAGACGCTACGAATCTTAACAACGTTCATTGTAGCTCTGTCGTCCCGACAGGTTTGTTCCTTTCACCTGAAGGCCACTTGTGTTGTGGCCGAAACGTCGTGAGAATTTGATTGTTATTTTATTTTATTAATTTATTATTTTATTCTCATTCTACGTGGTGACTTTACCGAAAGAACCAAAGAAGATGTTCATTCTAAATTATTGACAGGAATTTTAACAAAAATTAATTACTGCAGTGAAATCTACTGCATCAGATAACATCTGATTAAAAAGCTATTTAAAAAAATATGCACCGTCTGCTTAACAGTGGATGTAAAACATACTATTGTGTCATTCAAAACGAGTAAGCCATTGCATGCTGGCGAATTCTAAACATTAGCGACAAATTACACAACTGAGATGAAACATCAATCATCGCCCCCTACTGACAGCCTCTTGTTCACATACTCTTTGATTCTTTCAGTAAAGTCACGTAGGTAGAAAAAATAATAATATATCACGACGTTTCGATCGTAACACAAGCGGTCATCCTCAGGCGGAAAACAAAATAAATGAAGGCCGGTGCAGGGCCACCACCCTGTGCCACACAGGGGCAGCTGCTACTTGGGGATGCTCTTCGAGTGTTTCAGACAAGATACAAAACTCCGAGTTGCCGAGGCGATTAAACAAGCACCGAGTAAATGCAATTATAACATAGTGAATGCTTGGAGGCTTCTTGGCTCTCGCTCCTGGTCAGAGATCTGTCCAATCCACAGGTCCACAAAGACTGGCCGCTCGCTCTTACTCTGCAGGTTGAACCTAGGAATTGAGTGTTCAACTTCGCATTCCTGTCATTAAAGGCCTGTGACAAAGGTACATCTATTGTAGCGACATCGTCTCTGGCTTACACATCTACCGGGTCTCCACTTGACTTTGTATTGTCTAGAAGCAAGTCCACCCACACCTCCAGTTCCACAAACTGCTGGGAGTTGCCTCGCTCTGCCTCACAGTCAGAATTCTCCTCCTGCTTCACGTTGTGAAGGTCCCATTTTGGAGTTGAATCTTCATCTTCATATTTTACCTTCACCTCTTCGCATTTCACCATCACTTCTTCATATTTCACCATCACCTCTTCATATTTCACCTCGATACCTTTAAAAGTGTCCAAGCTGGGATTTTCTTCCGGTTCGTGTTTCATGAGGGATGGGCTCATTGCGGAACTTTGACTTTCACAAGCTGATTTCAGACTCCACTCCTTGTGGATTTTCTGATGCTTCTGTGTTCTCTGGTGTACTTGAAGATTTGATGAATCTGCAAACGGCTTCCCACACAGAGTACACTTGAAGGGTTTCTCTCCTGTGTGTGTTCTCTGGTGTTCTACAAGAGTAGATGAATGTGGAAACGCCTTCCCACACACACTGCACTTGAAGGGTTTCTCTCCCGTGTGTGTTCTCTGGTGTATTACAAGAGCAGATGAACGTGCAAACGCCTTCCCACACACAGTGCACTTGAAGGGTTTCTCTCCCGTGTGTGTTCTCTGGTGTGTTTTAAGAGAAAATGACCGTGCAAATGCCTTGTTACACACACTGCACTTGAAGAGTTTCTCTCCTGTGTGTGTTCTCTGGTGCTGTGTCAAATTTCCAGTCCGATCCGTGATGTATGCACGCTGGTCGCATTGTTGACTTGTCGTACCGAGCTGCGCTGACTGCCTTTGCTCCATCAGACCAATTCTGCAGAGGAAGCGTCAGAGGAAGCGTCAGCTGCAGACAGAAAAAAATATCCACACCATCTACACGTCAGTATCGATGCACAGAGGAAAGCAAATATACACAGTAACACGTGACTTACACGTCTATACTTATTCATATATTCATGATGTAGTGGAAAAGTTTCCCAAATTCATCACAGGGCTGTTATGGCACACAATGAGAGGGCAAATGGTCATAAACATGCCAGGAAGCCCTCGTATCTTCAAAATGAATGTTCACCCAAAACTCCGAGCACACAATTTCGGCTGTCTGGCTACAAAAGGAATATTTATGAGAGCTAAATTCAGCTGACATAGCAAAGGGTGTTGAAAACAATACTATTTGTGTTAGGCAGAAATGCATAAATTAATGTTCAATCGCAACTTAGAGGTGTGAATCCAGGCTCAGATGTCCTTAAATGCTGGGATGAACAGTTCCGACTTCAGCTGAATGTGTGTGCTGTGTTCACCTCCTGTTTCCATTCTTACAAAGAGTTCCAGAGGAAAACAAAAGTAAACCACTGTTATGATATAACCTCCGTGTTCAACAGAGTTAATAGACTTTACTGCAAACACAAACTGTACACTGTCACTGGGTAAACAGGCGGTGGCGTGTCTAGAATCACGCCTGGCCACCTTCATCTGCTTGGCATGAATGCTTCCTCACTCCACCAAGTAATTGAGGATCAACGAACATAGCCGAGGCTAACTTGAGTTTGCGTGTCTCTCTCCGTGGTGAGATGTTAACTACCTCACCTGGTATACAGGAAGTCGTGGGTTCGATCCCGACGCTGACGCCTGCTGTATATTTGGAGTTTGCGCGTCACTCCGTTTAGCGTCTTTGACCGATAGACATTGACACACGTATTCTTGGTTCTTTCTGTAAAGTAACGTAGACAGAAAATAACATTAACAGATAATACAATTACATTAAATAAAGACCACTTGTGTTGCAATCAAAACGTGGGTTTTTTTGCTTTATTTACTATTTTTATGTTTATTATGTTATTTCTATTTTATTTTCTATCTACGTAACTTTACCGAAAGAACCAAGAATATTAATTCCTGCAGTCACCAAAGTTTTAAGGCAAAACATTCACACACGTTGACAAAGCCTCACCTTGTGTTGTTGTGGGCAGGTCGCTTCTGATAACAAGAGCGGTATAGCAGCTCAAGCGGGCTTGGCCTGCTAACAAAAGAAAATAAAAACTGCGTGAATATTTCCAATAAAATAAAGTTACAAAGTGGCGAGCCGGGTGAAGACAAATTAAACTTAAGCGAGATAATTAAAGTAAACGCAATCAGGTGAGGGCAGGAGGCAAGGCCCCGCGTGGCTAGGCCCCGCGTTGTAAAGTTCCAACCTGGACATCGATTCCCATGCTCGCTGCTACTCAACTGACATCCCTACGAGAGAGAGCGAGGCTCTACCTTGGCAAACAACAACAACCACCACCACAACCACCACCACAACAACCACAATCGCAATGAGAATTTCTCACCTCGGATTTCAGTGCAGGAAGCGATAGCTTCCTGTTACCTCGTGACGTCACGCAGCAGCAGGTGACATTACATCACTTCCGGAGTACGAGACACGCTCCTCCCACAATGAGCGGCTCCGTAACTAAATAAATTAGAGAATAAATAAATTATGTTAATGTAACTCGTCCCATATGTCGTGGGCAATGAACTCGTCGCAATAAACTCGCGGCTTTAACGGACACATTATGTTAATGAGCCGCCAGTCACTGGGCGTAGCTTTGCCCAAATAAGGATTGGCACTGGAACGCAATCGGCAGTGACCCAGGCGGAGGTGACGTCACGCTCAAGAGCGCGGTGGAATACCTTGGTGACATGACGTCACTAGCGAGGTACACCTCCCCCTGGCGTTTCACGCCGATGAAGTAATGCTGAGTGGTGACGTCACAGAGCGGGATTGGAGTTTAAGTTGATTTAGATTCATTTTCCATTGCTCCCTCCCTTGGGTGCGTGGGCTCAGCTACAACAACGTGGACATTATTGTGTATACACTGTGTGTGTGTGTACACGGTGTGTGTGTACACTGTGTGTGTACACTATGTGTATACACTGTGTGTGTGTACACTGTGTGAGTGTGTACACTGTGTGTGTGTGCACTGTGTGTGTGTACACAATGTGTGTGTGTACACTATGTGTATACACTGTGTCACTGTCACTGTGTGTCGCTGTGTCACTGTGTGTGTGTACACTGTGTGTATACACCTTGTGTGTGTGTGTACACTGTGTGTATACACATAGTGTATACACACTGTGTCACTGTGTGTCACTGTGTGTGTGTGTACACTGTGTGTGTATATATACACTGTGTATACCCCGTGTCCACTGTTTGTACACTGTACACTATGTGTACACTGTGTACATTGTGTGTGTACATTGTGTGTACACTGTGTCTACACTGTATGTGTGTACACTGTGTGTGTGTACACTGTGTGTGTACAGTGTGTATGTACACTGTGTGTGTACATTGTGTGTGTGCACACTGTGTGTACACTGTGTGTACACTGTGTGTGTGTACACTGTGTGTGTGTACACTATGTGTATACACTGTGTGTGTACACTGTGTGTGTACACTGTGTATAAACTGCGTGTATACAGTGTGTGTGTACATTGTGTGTACACTGTGTCGCTGTGTGTCACTGTGTGTGTCACTGTGTGTGCACACTGTGTGTTACTGTGTGTCACTGTGTGTGTGTACACTGTGTGTATACACTGTATGTACACTGTATGTGTCTACACTGTGTGTGTGTACACTGTGCGTGTACACTTGTGTGTGTGTACACTATGTGTACACTGTGTGCGTGTCACTGTGTGTCGCTGTGTGTCACTGTGTCACTGTGTGTGTCACTGTGCCTGGCACAAGCGTCGTGGTGACGTCACCGCCACTTAGTGGCGAATGACGGTTGTTGTTGTCACTGTGTATACTATGTGTGTCACTGTGTGTGTGTCAGTGTGTGTACACTGTGTGTGTACACTATGTGTATACACTGTGTCACTGTGTGTCGCTGTGTCACTGTGTGTGTGTACACTGTGTGTGTATATATAGTGTGTGTACACTGTGTGTGTACACTGTGTGTATATATACACTGTGTGTGTACCCTGTGTGTGTGTACACTGTGTGTATATACTGTATGTACACTGTGTGTACACTGTGTACTGTTTGTGTACACTGTGTATACACTGTGTACAGTGTGTATAAACCGTGTGTGTACACTGTGTGTGTGTACACTATGTGTGTACAATGTGTGTGTACACTGTGTATATACACTGTGTGTGTACACTGTGTGTATACACTGTGTGTATACTGTGTGTGTACACTGTGAGTGTGTACACTGTGTGTACACAATGTGTGTACACTGTGTGTACACTGTGTAGTGTGTACACTGTGTGTACAGTGTGTGTACATTGTGTGTACACTGTGTGTGTACACTGTTTGTGTCCACATTGAACCGAACCCCCGGCAAGGCCATCTACTTAACGACGAGAAAAAAATCACACGAAATGTCCTTTTCAATGAAGTCTTCCAGATGTAAATTGATACAAGCTTTTAATGAGGAAATAAAATCATCTCATTCAAAACACAACACAATTCAAAGATGTTTCCTTTTAAAACTTCAAAACGGAGCATGAGGTACTTGCGTGAATGTGTCCTTCGTGTGCAAATGTTGTGACTTTCCTGGCCTGAAGGCCGTCACTGTGTTGGACCCTTATTGGTGCACAGCATCTCAACAACAGCAGTGGGGTTTGCTTCAACCGATGGTTACGAACATCCAGACGTGAATCAGCAAGGAGCATTTCTAGTCCCAGTTAGACAAAATCTACGTCAACACGTAAGACAAAACTACAATTCGTGTTGTAGAGAATGTACCTCCTCCTATACGTGTAACTTTCAAGTGGTATGCCTTGTAACTGATTAATGATCTAAGCGTGCTCCCTATGTCAAAGACAATGAGTTGCTCCAGATGCTTCGTGAAACACAAAAGTACCCTTTCACCTGTATCACAAGAACAACGGGTCTCACCTGAGTTCTCTGTACAGGTTACTTTCAAACAGACACACTTTGTCCTAACATCACTTATTCAATGTTTGACCCTTATAGATCAAATGTTACAAGTATGCACAAAACCAGACAAGTATACATTCTAAATTATTGACAGGCATATTAACAAAATTGGATTACTGCAGTGAAATATACTGCATCACGTTACATCGTATTAACAAGCTTTTTAAAAAAGTTGCAGTCTGCTTCACCGTATATGTAAAACATACTATTGTGTCATTCAAAACGAGTAGGCCATTGCATGCTGGCATCTGAGTGAAAATGTAGCAAATTCTAAACATTACCTACAAACTACACAACTGAGATGACACATCAATCATCGCCTCCTACTGACAGGCTCTTGTCCACATGCAGGCCGGTGCAGGGCCACCATCTTGTGCCACACAGGGGCAGCTGCTACTTGGGGATGCTCTTTGCGTGTTTCAGGCGAGTTACGACACAAAACTCCAAGTTGCTGAGGCGATTAAGCAAGCACCGTGTAAAAGCAATTATTATAACATAGTGAATGCTTGGGAGCTTATTGGCTCTTGCTCCTTGTTAGAGATCTACCCAACCCACGGGCCCACAAAGTGTTCAACTTCACATTCTTGTGATTAAAGGCCTGTGACAAAGGTGCATCTATTGTAGTGACATCGTCTCTGGCTTACACATCTACCGGGTCTCCACTTGACTTTGGATTGTCTCGGAGGAAGTCCACCCAAACCTCCACTTCCACAAACTGCTGGGAGTTGCCTCGCTCTGCCTCACAGTCAGAATTCTCCTCCTGCTTCACGTTGCCTCCATCGATGTGAAGGTCCCATTTTGGAGTTGAATCTTCATCTTCACATTTCACCTTCACTTCTTCCCTCTTCACCATCACTTCTTCCCTCTTCACCATCACCTCTTCATATTTCACCTCGATACCTTTAAAAGTGTCCAAGCTGGGATTTTCGTCCGGTTCTTGTTTCATAAGGGATGTGCTTATTGTGGCACTTTGATTTCACAAGCTGATTTCAGATTCCACTCCTTGCCGATCTTCTGATGCTTCCGTGTTCTCTGGTGTACTTGAAGATTTTATGAATGTGCAAATGCCTTCCCGCAGTGCACCTGAAGGGTTTCTCTCCCGTGTGTTCTCTGGTGTACTTTAAGATGTGATGACTGTGCAAACATCATCCCACAAAGAGTGTACCTCAAGGGTTTCTCTCCTGTCTGTCTTCTCTGGTGTACTTGAAGATTTGATTAATGTGCAAATGCCTTCCCGCACACACTGCACTTGAAGGGTTTCTCTCCCGTGTGTTCTCTGGTGTTTTTTAAGAGCAGATGACCGTGAAAATGTCTTCCCACAAACACTGCACTTGAAGGGTTTCTCTCCCGTGTGTGTTCTCTGGTGATTTTTAAGAATAGATGAATCTGAAAATGTCTTCCCACACACACTGCACCTGAAGGGTTTCTCTCCCGTGTGTGTTCTCTGGTGTTTTTTAAGAGCAGATGACCGTGAAAATGTCTTCCCACAAACACTGCACTTGAAGGGTTTCTCTCCCGTGTGTGTTCTCTGGTGATTTTTAAGAATAGATGAATCTGAAAATGTCTTCCCACACACACTGCACCTGAAGGGTTTCTCTCCCGTGTGTGTTCTCTGGTGTTTTTTAAGAGCAGATGAATCAGAAAATGTCTTCCCACACACACTGCACAAGAAGGGTTTCTCTCCCGTGTGTGTTCTCTGGTGTGTTTTAAGAGCAGATGACCGTGAAAATGTCTTCCCACAAACACTGCACTTGAAGGGTTTCTCTCCCGTGTGTGTTCTCTGGTGTTTTTTAAGAGTAGATGAATCTGAAAATGTCTTCCCACACACACTGCACCTGAAGGGTTTCTCTCCCGTGTGTGTTCTCTGGTGTTTTTTAAGAGCAGATGAATCAGAAAATGTTTTCCCACACACACTGCACAAGAAGGGTTTCTCTCCCGTGTGTGTTCTCTGGTGTGTTTTAAGAGCAGATGACCGTGAAAATGCCTTCACACACACACTGCACTTGAAGGGTTTCTCTCCCGTGTGTGTTCTCTGGTGTGTTTTAAGAGCAAATGAATCTGAAAATGTCTTCACACACACAGTGCACTTGAATGGTTCCTCTCCCGTGTGTGTTCTCTGGTGTGTTTTAAGAGCGGATGACCATGAAAATGTCTTCCCACACACACTGGACCTAAAGGGTTTCTCTCCCGTGTGTGTTCTCTGGTGTGTTTTAAGAGTAGATGAATCTGAAAATGTCTTCCCACACACACTGCATTTGAAGGGTTTCTCTCCCGTGTGTGTTCTCTGGTGTCTTTTAAGAGCAAATGAACCTGAAAATGTCTTCCGACACACACTGCACCTGAAGGGTTTCTCTCCCGTGTGTGTTCTCTGGTGTTTTTTAAGATTAGATGAATATGAAAATGTCCTCCCACACACACTGCACTTGAAGGGTTTCTCTCCCGTGTGTGTTCTCTCGTGTTTTTTAAGAATAGATGAATCTGAAAATGTCTTCCCACACACACTGCACTTGAAGGGTTTCTCTCCCGTGTGTGTTCTCTGGTGTCTTTGAAGATGAGATGAATCTGAAAATGCCTTTCCACACACACTGCACTTGAAGGGTTTCTCTCCCGTGTGTGTTCTCTGGTGTTTTTTAAGAGTAGATGAATCTGAAAATGCCGTCCCACACACACTGCACTTGAAGGGTTTCTCTCCCGTGTGTGTTCTCTGGTGTCTTTGAAGATGAGATGAATCTGAAAATGCCTTTCCACACACACTGCACTTGAAGGGTTTCTCTCCCATGTGTGTTCTCTGGTGTGTTTTAAGAGCAAATGAATTTGAAAATGTCTTCCCACACACACTGCACTTGAAGGGTTTCTCTCCCGTGTGTGTTCTCTGGTGTGTTTTAAGAGCAAATGAATCTGAAAATGCCTTCCCACACACACTGCACTTGAAGGGTTTCTCTCCCGTGTGTGTTCTCTAGTCTTTTTTAAGAGTAGATGAATGTGAAAATGCCTTCCCACACACACTGCACTTGAAAGGTTTCTCTCCCGTGTGTGTTCTCTGGTGTGTTTTAAGAGCAGATGAATCTGAAAATGTCTTCCCACACACACTGCACTTGAAGGGTTTCTCTCCCGTGTGTGTTCTCTGGTGAATTTTAAGAGCAGATGACTGTGAAAATGCCTTCCCACACACAGTGCACCTGAAGGGTTTCTCTCCCGTGTGTGTTCTCTGGTCTTTTTTAAGAGTCGATGAATCTGAAAATGCCTTGTCACACACAGTGCACTTGAAGGGTTTCTCTCCTGTGTGAGTTCTCTGGTGCTGTGTCAAATTTCCAGTCCGATCCGTGCCGTATGCACGCTGGTCGCATTGTTGACTTGTCGTACCGAGTTGCTGTGCTGAGTGCATTTGCTCCATCAGACCAGCGTCAGCTGCAGACAGAAAATAAGAATATCCACACCATCTACACGTCAGTATCGAGCCATGGAGGAATTAATATATACAGTCACACGTGACTTACACGTCTATATTCATTCATATATTCATGACTACCTGTACTACCCAGCTTCGCCCGGGACTTGGATCCCCACGTCTGGTCGCCTTTGTCTCCCCAGTGGCGATGTTCACACTACAACAGTTACTCGTTTAAGGCTGAGTCGACCTAGGGAAGGGCCAGAAGCGGTTGAAATAATTATCACCGGTGGTGGCCGTGAGCGGGAATCGAACTGGGGTCGCCGGGTTCGTAGCGTAGCGCTAACCACTACACTACAATGCGTTACGCTTCCACACACACAGACACACACAGCTACACACACAGACACACACACACAGACACACACACAGATACACACAGACACACACACACACAGACACACACAGACACACACACACACACAGACACACACAGACACACACACAGATACACACACACAGACACACACACGCAGACAGAGCTAACCACTACACTACAATGCGTTACTCTTCCACACACACACAGACACACACACAGACACACACAGACACACACAGACACACAGACAGACACACACAGACACACACAGACACACACAGACACACACACAGACACACACACAGACACACACAGACACACACACAGACACAAACACAGACACAAACACACAAGACACACACACAGACACACAGACAACGCTAACCACTACACTACAATGCGGGACGCTTCCACATGCGAGGGTCACGTGACAGATTTGACGTCACAGCTCACTTGCCGTGCAAAAAATCTATGCATTATTGAGCTCCCCCCCCCCCAATGAAAACCAAAAGTGTATTTGTATAATGTTTGTATGGTGTACAGTCTGGAAAGTACCCACATGGCAAATTTCCAGTTTGTTGCATGTCGGGAAGTACGCTAAACATTTTGAACAGACAACACACACAATCACAACTTTGCCTTTTATATATATTTGGAGATGCAGTGAAAAACTTTCCCAAAATTCATCACGCGGTTTAAGTTTTTTCATTTTCAGTTCGATTTATTTTGGTTATAGTCCCGTGAGCCATTCGGCTCTTGAATCGGGTGCAATCACAACAAGCAACAAAACAAAAACACGACCAAGAAAATCATCTTACAGTGACTATGTGTGACTGTGCAAACAGCACTGTCATGGCACGCAATGAGAGGGCAAATGTCATAAATATTCCTGTAAGCCCTCGCATCTTCAGCATTAATGTTGCCATAGAAACGTCGTGGGGTTTTTTGCTTCATTTAAAAAAATAAAAATTATGTTATTTTAATTTCATTTTCTATCTACGTGACTTTACCGAAAGAACCAAGAATATTAATTCCTGCAGTCACCAAAGTTTTAAGTCAAAACATTCACACACGTTGACAAAGCCTCACCTTGTGTTGTTGTGGGCAGGTCGCTTCTGATAACAAGAGCGGTATAGCAGCTCAAGCGGGCTTGGCCTGCTAACAAAAGAAAATAAAAACTGCGTGAATATTTACAATAAAACAAAGTTACAAAGTGGCGAGCCGGGTGAAGACAAATTAAACTTAAGCGAGATAATTAAAGTGAATGCAATCAGGCGAGGGCAGGAGGCAAGGCCCCGCGTGGCTAGGCCCCGCGTTGTAAAGTTCCAACCTGGACATCGATTCCCATGCTCGCTGCTACTCAACTGACATCCCTGAGAGAGAGAGGCTCTACCTTGGTAAACAACAACAACCACCACCACCACAACGACCACCACCACAACGATGAGAATTTCTCACCTCGGATTTCAGTGCAAGCGCTCACACGGCAGCTTCCTGTTACCTCGCGACAGCAGGAAGTAGCATGACGTCACTTCCCTCCCACGAGCGGCTCTGTAACTGAATAAATTATATTTTGATTTAAAGCTTTCGTGACTGCAGTAATTCATATTCTTAGTTTTTTCGGTAAAGTCACGTTGAAGAGAAACAACAAAATAACAAAATATATATTTTTATTGTTTTATATATATTTTGTTATTTTGTTGTTTCTCTTCAACGTGACTTTACCGAAAAAACTAAGAATATGAATAAATTATGTTAATGAGGCCGGCCCATATGTGGAGGGATGGGGGCGTGGGCGCTGAACCCGTCGCAATAAACTCGCGACGGCTTTAATGGTAACATTATGTTAATGAGCCGCCAGTCACTGGGCGTAGCTTTGCCCAAATAAGGATTGTACCGGAACAGAATCGGCAGTGACCAAACAGAGGTGACGTCACGCTCAAGGTGGACGGGGTTGGGGTGAATACCTTGGTGGCAAGACGTCACTAGCGAGGCACACCTCCCCCTGGCATTTCACAGCGATGAGGTCATGCTGAGTGGTGACGTCACAGAGCGGGAATGGAGTTTAAGTTGATTTAGATTCATTTTCCATTGCTCCATCTCTTCAACAGAGACCTCTTGGGTGCGTGAGCTCAGCAACTACAACGTGGACATTACTGTGTGTACATACTGTTTCTGTGTGTACACACTGTTTCTGTGTGTACACACTGTTTCTGTGTGTACACACTGTTTCTGTGTGTATACTGTGTATGTACAGACTGTGTGTGTGTACACTGTGTATGTGCACACTGTGTGTGTGTACACACTGTGTGCCTGTATCTGTGTGTGCCTGTGTCTCTGTGTGTGTGCCTGTGTGTGACACCTGATGATGATTGCTTGTGTTGCAGTCGAATTGTCGTGAGAATGTAATTGTTTTATATTTTTGTTATTTTATTGTTTCCCTTCTATGTGACTTTACCGAAAGAACCAAGAATAAATATCAGCTCTATGTTTTCAAGTCAATACAGTTTGGGTAGTGAATAAATTATAGTCTAAATAAGCTACACATGACGAATTGTAGGCAATTATAGTTATAATCAGAGACATTTTTAAACAATCACGTGGTCCCTATAGTCGCCGTTAGAGACACAAAATCTGCTTGAAAACAGTTCATCAACATATATGAATACATTTATTCGAATAAGCAGAGTTAATTTCCTATTTATGGCATGCCAGCTATGTGTCAGTTTTCGATATCAACATCACCTTATAAAAGAATAACATTTAAAAAATAAGCGCGCAACTTTATCCGTGATGAACGCTGCACTTTCCGTTGTTTTCATGCAGGGGGCGCGTGTAGGTTTACAGCGCCCCCTGCAAATGACGGAGGCGCAGGGACAGACGTTCAATTACGTTGGAATCGATCTGCAGACGACCAGCAGCTCCGTGTCGCCTTATCTCCATCCCGCAATCCCAAACAGGTGAAAGTCCGCATCGAACCGAACCCCCGGCAAGGCCATCTACTTAACGACGAGAGAAAATTCACACGAAATGTCCTTCTCAACGAAGACTTCCGGATGTAAAATTAACTTTTAATGAAGAAATAATCTAAATCAAAACACAACACAATTCAAAGATGTTTCATTTTAAAACTTCAAAACGGAGCATGGGGTGCTTGCGTGAATGCGTCCTTCGTGTGCAAATGTTGTGACTTTCCTGGCCTGAAGGCCGTCAACGTGTTGGACCATTATTGGTGCACAGCGTCTCAACAACAGCAGTGGGGTTTGCTTCAATCGATAGGTAACGAACATCCAGACGTCAATCAGCAAGGAGCATTTCTAGTCCTAGTTAGACAAAATCTACATCAACACGTAAGACAAAACTACAATTCGTGTTGTAGAGAATGTACCTCCTCCTATAGTGTAACTTTCAAGTGGTATGCCTTGTAACTGATGAATGATCCGAGCGTGCTACCTATTTCAAAGACAATGAGTTGCTCCAGATGCTTAGTGGAACACAAAAACACCGTTTGACCTGTATCACAAGAACAACGGGTCCCACCTGAGTTCTCTGTACAGGTTACTTTCAAACACACACACACTTTGTCCTAACATCACTTAATCAATGTTTGACCCTTATAGATCAAATGTTACAAGTATGCACAAAACCAGACAAGTATACATTCTAAATTATTGACAGGCATATTAACAAAATTGGATTACTGCAGTGAAATATACTGCATCACGTTACATCGTATTAACAAAAAGCTTTTTAAAAAAGTGGCACAGTCTGCTTCACAGTGTATGTAAAACATACTATTGTGTCATTCAAAACGAGTAGGCCATTGCATGCTGGCGTCTGAGTGAAAATGTAGCAAATTCTAAACATTACCTACAAACTACACAACTGAGATGACACATCAATCATCGCCCCCTACTGACAGGCTCTTGTCCACATGCAGGCCGGTGCAGGGCCACCACCTTGTGCCACCCAGGGGCAGCTGCTACTTGGGGATGCTCTTCGAGTGTTTCAGAAGAGGTACGACACAAAACTCCGAGTTGCTGAGGCGATTAAGCAAGCACCATGTAAAAGCAATTGCTATAACATAGTGAATGCTTGGGAGCTTATTGGCTCTTGCTCCTGGTTAGAGATCTACCCAACCCACGGGCCCACAAAGTGCTCAACTTCACATTACTGTCATTAAAGGCCTGTGACAAAGGTGCATCTATTGTAGCGACATCGTCTCTGGCTTACACATCTACCGGGTCTCCACTTGACTTTGTATGGTCTAGGACAGGGGTCGGGAAGTTATGGCTCGCGAGCCAGATGTGGCTCTTTTGATGATTGAATATGGCTCGCAGATAAAACAAAATATTCTCACTTGTTTTAATCCATCCATCGATTTTTCACTGCGCATGTCCTGTTCAGGGCTGCAGGAGCAATTGTCCATTATTTTAATTGGATGATACTGGCCTACGTTTGCCGTTGCTGGGTAAAACAGGTAAACGCCCCCTTTTGAATCAGTCTGAGACTGCGTCTGCTCGGTCATTAGCTCAAAGCTAACCCTTCGACGAAGAAGATGGCGAAAAGAAAAAAAGACGACGAGTATCGTACATTTCAGGACGAATGGACCGAAGAATTCGCCTTTGTGGAGAGAGCGGGTTCTGCGGTGTGTCTAATTTGCAATGACAAAATTACATCGTTGAAACGGTCGAATGTAAAGCGGCACTTCGACACGCACCACGCTACCTTTGCATCAAAATACCCTGCGGGAGACAGCAGAAAGAAAGCGTGCCAAGAGCTTCTGAGCAGGGTGCAAGCTAGCCAGCAGCAACTCCGCGTATGGACCCGGCAAGGTGACTATAATTCGGCTAGCTTTGCTGGTTCTTTAGCAATAGTGAGGAACGGAAAACCATTCACAGATGGCGAGTATGCTAAAACGTTCATGCTGGATGTAGCCAATGAACTTTTTGATGATCTTCCGAACAAAGACAAGATAATCAAACGGATACAAGACATGCCTCTGTCGGCAAGAACTGTTCATGATCGTACCATCGTGATGGCAAACAAAGTGGAGGAAACGCAAGTGAAGAACATAAATGCAGCGCCGTTCTTTTCTCTGGCTTTGGATGAGTCAACAGACGTGAGCCATTTGTCGCAGTTCAGCGTGATTGCAAGATATGCTGTTGGTGACACACTGCGCGAAGAAAGTCTTGCTGTTCTGCCATTAAAAGGGTCCACAAGAGGTGAGGATTTATTAAAGTCTTTCATGGAGTTTGCTCAAGAAAAAAGTCTACCTATGGATAAACTTCTCTCAGTGTGTACTGATGGTGCTCCGTGTATGGTGGGGAAAAACAAAGGATTTGTGGCGCTTCTCTGTGAACATGAAAATAGACCCATCCTAAGTTTCCATTGCATTATACACCAGGAGGCACTTTGTGCTCAGATGTGTGACAGGCAGTTTGGCGAAGTGATGTCGCTGGTCATTCGTGTGATCAACTTTATTGTTGCCCGAGCCTTAAATGATCGCCAGTTTAAAACACTGCTGGATGAAGTTGTAAATAACTATCCTGGTCTGCTTTTGCACAGCAATGTGCGTTGGTTGTCAAGAGGGAAGGTGCTTAGCCGTTTTGCGGCTTGCCTGAACGAAATCCGGACTTTCCTTGAAATGAAAGGCGTCGGGCATCCTGAGCTAGCCGACACCGAGTGGCTCCTCAAGTTTTACTATCTCGTAGATCTGACTGAACATCTGAACCAGCTCAACGTGAAAATGCAAGGCATTGGAAATACAGTGTTATCCCTCCAACAAGCTGTATTTGCTTTTGAAAACAAGCTGGAGCTTTTCATCACGGATCTTGAAACAGGTCGTTTACTACATTTTGAAAAACTGAGCCAATTTAAAGATGCATGCACAGCAAGTGAGCCCATTCAAAACCTTGATCTCCACCAGCTAGCTGGCTGCACATCCAGTCTCCTACAGTCCTTCAAAGCACGCTTTGGAGAATTTCGTGAGCACACTCGTCTTTTTAAGTTCATCACCCATCCAAACGAGTGTTCACTGAACACAGCCGACCTGAATTACATCCCTGGTGTCTCCGTCAGAGATTTTGAAGCAGAAGTGGCTGACCTGAAGGCCTCAGACATGTGGGTGAATAAGTTCAAGTCACTGAATGAAGATTTGGAAAGAATCACACGACAGAAAGCGGAGTTGGCGAGCAAGCACATGTGGACAGAAATGAAAAAACTCCAACCCGAAGACCAGCTGATTCTCAAAACTTGGAACGCGCTTCCTGTCACATACCACACACTGCAGCGTGTGAGTATTGCTGTATTGACCATGTTTGGATCTACGTATGCATGTGAGCAGTCATTCTCACATCTTAAAAACATCAAGTCCAACCTACGATCACGTTTAACGGATGAAAGCCTCAACGCTTGCATGAAGCTTAACCTCACCAAGTACCAACCCGACTACAAAGACATCAGCAAATCCATGCAGCACCAGAAGTCGCATTAATGGTGAGTGTTATAACAACATTATTTAAAAGAATAAATTCAGAGGCTTATTATACTGACATTTAGTTGAATTCACTTTTAAAATATATTATATGGCTCTCACTGAAATAAATTTCCAAATTTTTTGCTTTCATGGCTCTCTTAGTCAAAAAGGTTCCCGACCCCTGGTCTAGGAGCAAGTCCACCCACACCTCCACTTCCACAAACTGCTGGGAGTTGCCTCACTCTGCCTCAGTCAGAATTCTCCTCCTGCTTCACGTTGCCTTCATCAATGTAAAGGTCCCATTCTGGAGATGAATCTTCATCTTCACATTTTACCTTCACTTCGTCGCTCATCACTTGTTCACATTTCACCTTCACCTCTCCATATTTCACCTTGATACCTTTAAAAGTGTCCAAGCTGAGATTTTTGTCCGGTTCTTGTTTCATGAGGGATGGGCTCATTGCGGCACTTTGACTTTCACAAGCTGATTTCAGACTCCACTCCTTGTGGATCTTCTGATGCTTCTGTGTTCTCTGGTGTACTTGAAGATTTGATGAATCTGCAAACGGCTTCCCGCACAGAGTACACTTGAAGGGTTTCTCTCCCGTGTGTGTTCTCTGGTGTTTTACAAGATCAGATGAATGTGCAAACGGCTTCATGCACACACTGCACTTGAAGGGTTTCTCTCCTGTGTGTGTTCTCTGGTGTTTTTTAAGAGAAGATGACCGTGAAAATGCCTTCCCACAAACACTGCACTTGAAGGGTTTCTCTCCCGTGTGTGTTCTCTGGTGTACTTTAAGATGTGATGACTGTGCAAACGCAATCCCGCACAGAATGCACCTGAAGGGTTTCTCTCCTGTGTGTGTTTTCTCGTGTTTTTTAAGAGAAGATGACCGTGAAAATGCCTTCCCACACACAGTGCACTGGAAGGGTTTCTCTCCTGTGTGTGTTCTATGGTGCGTCTCAAGAACTGATGGCCATGCAAATGCCTTGTCACACACACTGCACTTGAAGGGTTTCTCTCCTGTGTGAGTTCTCTGGTGCTGTGTCAAGTTTTCAGTCCGGTCCGTGCTGTATGCACGCTGGTCGCATTGTTGACTTGTCGTACCAAGCTGCTGCCTTTGCTCCATGAAACCAATTCTGCAGAGGAAGCGTCAGCTGCAGACAGAAAAAAATAATATCCACGCCATTTACAAGTCAGTTTCGAGGCACAGAGGAATGCATATTACACAGTAACACGTGATTTACACATCTATACTTATTACTATATTCATGATGTAGTGAAAACGTTTCCCAAATTCATCACAATGACAGGGGAAATGTAATAAATATACCTGGAAGCCTTCATATCTGCAAAATGAATGTTAACCCAAAACTCCGAGCACACAATTTCGGCTCTCTGACTACAAAGGAATATTTATGAAAGCTAAATTCGGCTGACATAGCAAAGGGTGTTAAAAACAATACTATTTGTGTTATGCAGAAATGCATAAATTAATGTTCAATCGCAACTTAGAGGTGTGAATCCAGGCTCATATGTCCTTGAATGCTGGGGATGAACAGTTCCGACTTCAGCTGCATGTGTGTGCTGTGTTCACATCCTGTTTCCATTCTTAGTAAGAGTTCCAGAGGAAAACAAAAATCAACTATTGTTTTGATATAACCTCCGTGTTCAACAGAGTAAACAGACTTTACTTCAAACACAAACTTGACACTGTCACACACTGCCATGAGTAAACAGGTGGTGGTGTGACCAGCACCATGCCTGGCCACCTTCATCTGCTCAGCATTAATTCTTCCTCACTCCACCAAGTAATGAATCGAGGATCAATCAACATAGCCGAGGCTATCCGTGTCTCTGTCTCTCTCTCCCCGTGGTGAAGGTGTTCCCCTCCACACATTCAGAGCCAACAGCGGCACGCGCTTAGCGTCTTTGACCGAAAGACATTGACGCACGTATTGTTGGTTCTTTCAGTAAAGTCACGTAGATAGAACATAAAAATAACAGATTAAATTCAATAAGATAAAGACCACTTGTGTTGCGATCGAAACGTCGTGGGTTTTTTGCTTCATTTTCAGTTTTTTATTTTATTGTTATTTTTATTTTATTTTCTATCTACGTGACTTTACCGAAAGAACCAAGAATATTAATTCCTGCAGTCACGAAAGTTTTAAGTCAAAACATTCACACACGTTGACAAAGCCTCACCTTGTGTTGTTGTGGGCAGGTCGCTTCTGATAACAAGAGCGGTGTAGCAGCTCAAGCGGGCTTGGCCTGCTAACAAAAGAAAATAAAAACTGCGTGAATATTTACAACAAAACAAAGTTACAAAGTGGCGAGCCGGGTGAAGACAAATTAAACTTAAGCGAGATAATTAAAGTAAACGCAATCAGGCGAGGGCAGGAGGCAAGGCCCCACGTGGCTAGGCCCCGCGTTGTAAAGCTCCAACCTGGACATCGATTCCAATGCTCGCTGCTACTCAACTGACATCCCTACGAGAGAGAGGCTCTACCTTGGTAAACAACAACAACCACCACCACCACAACGATCACCACCACCACAACGATGAGAATTTCTCACCTCGGATTTCAGTGCAAGCGCGCACACGGCAGCTTCCTGTTGCCTCGCGACAGCAGAAAGTAGTATGACGTCACTTCCCTCCCACGAGCGGCTGTATGACTGATTAAATTATGTTAATGAGGCCGGCCCATATGTCGAGGGATGGGGGCGTGGGCACTGAACGCGTCGAAATACACTCGCGACGGCTTTAACGGATACATTATGTTAATGAACCACCAGTCACTGGGCGTAGCTTTGCCCAAATAAGGATTGCCACTGGACCGATATCGGCAGTGACCCAAGCGGTGGTGACGTCACGCTCAAGAGCGCGGGGGACGGGGGAGGGGTGAATACCTTGGTGACATGACGTCACTAGCGAGGTAAACCTCCCCCTGGCGTTTCACGCCGATGAGGTAATGCAGAGTGGTGACGTCACAGAGTTGGAGTTTAAGTTGATTTAGATTCATTTTCCATTGCTCCTTCCCTTGGGTGTGTGAGCTCAGCTACAACAACGTGGACATTATTGTGTATACAGTGTGTATACTATGTGTGTACACTGTGTGTATACTATGTGTGTACACTGTGTGTATACACTGTGTGTGTGTACACTGTGTGTGTGTACACTTTGTGTATACACTGTGTGTGTCACTGTGTGTGTGTACCCTGCGTGTGCACACTGTGTGTGTCACTGTGTGTGTGTACACTGTGTGTATAAACTGTGTGTGTACACTGTGTGTGTACACTGTGTGTGTACAATGTGTGTGTACACTGTGTATATACACTGTGTGTACACTGTGTACAGTGTATACTGTGTACAGTGTGTACACTGTGTGTACAATGTGTGTACACTGTGTGTGTGTACATTGTGTGCGTACACTGTGTACATTGTGTGTATACACTGTGTATACAGTGTGTGTGTACAGTGTGTGTGTACACTGTGTGTGTACATTGTGTTTGTGTACACTGTGTGTGTGTACACTGTGTGTATACACTGTGTGTGTGTGTACACTGTGTGTCCGCATTGAACCGAACCCCCGGCAAGGCCATCTACTTAATGACGAGAGAAAATTCACACGAAATGTCCTTTTCAATGAAGTCTTCCAGATGTAAATTGAAACAAGCTTTTAATGAAGAAATAAAATCATCTAAATCAAAACACAACACAATTCAAAGATGTTTCATTTTAAAACTTCAAAACGGAGCATGGGGTACTTGCGTGAATGCGTCCTTCGTGTGCAAATGTTGTGACTTTCCTGGCCTGAAGGCCGTCAATCTGTTGGACCATTAAATGGTGCACAGCGTCTCAACAACAGCAGTGGGGTTTGCTTCAACCGATAGGTAACGAACATCCAGACGTGAATCAGCAAGGACCATTTCTAGCCTTAGTTAGACAAAATCTACGTCAACACGCAAGACAAAAGTACAATTCATGTTGTAGAGAATGTACCTCCTCCTATACGTGTAACTTTCAAGTGGTATGCTTTGTAACTGATGAATGATCCGAGTTTGCTTCCTATTTCAAAGACGATGACTTGCTCCAGAGGCAGACGCTTCGTGAAACACAAAAGTACCCTTTGACCTGTATCACAAGAACAACGGGTCTCACCTGAGTTCTCTGTACAGGTTACTTCCAAACACACACACACACACTTTGTCCTAACATCACTTATTCAATGTTTGACCCTCAGACAAAATGTTACATGCACGCGCACAATCAGACACGGTATTCATTCTAAATCATTTACGGGCATATTAACATTGAATTACTGCAGCGAAATTGACTGCATCACGTTACATCGTATTAACAAGAAGTTATTTTACAAATACGCACCGTCTGCTTAACAGTGTATGTACACCGTACTATTGTTGCGTCATTCAAAACGAGTAGGCCGTTGCATGCTGGCGTCTGGGTCAAAATGTAGTAAATTCTAAACATTACGCTACAAAAAATAGATCACGGCACTTCGATGGCAACACAAGCAATCGTCATCAGGTGGGACAAGCACAGCAGCAAGAAGAAGAAACTGCTGGAGTAGGCGCCTACTACTTCAGCAGTTTCTCTTGCTGTGGTTGTCCCACCTGATGACGATTGCTTGTGTTGTGATCTAAACGCCGTGATCTGTTATGTTTCTACCCACGTGGTGACTTTACAGAAAGAACTCAAGAGTGTGGATTCCTGCAGTCACGAAAGCTTCGAATCAAGATTGCCTACAAACTACACAACTGAGATGACACATCAATAATCGCCCCCTACTGACAGGCTCTTGTCCACATGCAGGCCGGTGCAGGGCCACCACCTTGTGCCACACAGGGGCAGCTGCTACTTGGGGATGCTCTTCGAGTGTTTCAGACGAGGTACGACACAAAACTCCGAGTTGCTGAGGCGGTTAAGCAAGCACCATGTAAATGCAATTATTATTATAACATAGTGAATGCTTGGGAGCTTATTGTCTCTCGCTCCTGGTTAGAGATCTACCCAACCCACAGGTCTACAAAGACTGGCCGCTCTTTCTCTGCAGGTTGAACCTAGGAGCTGAGTGTCCAACTTCACATTCTTGTCATTAAAGGCCTGTGACAAAGGTGCATCTATTGTAGCGACATCGTCTCTGGTTTACACATCTTCCGGGTCTCCACTTGACTTTGTATTGTCTCGGAGGAAGTCCACCCACACCTCCACTTCCACAAACTGCTGGGAGTTGTCTCGCTCTGCCTCACAGTCAGAATTCTTCTCCTGCTTCACGTTGCCTCCATCAATGTGTAGAGGTGTTAACTACGCGCTGTTGCGTAACCCGCGTTGCCACCAGGGCGGTGCAGCATTACCCCTGGGTACAACGGTTGGGGTCAGTCGAGGTGAAACGGATCGTGGCCAGGGTTTGGTGCGAACCAATCAGATGGTTCCACGTGGGAATGTATGATTGGTTCTACCTGGCCACGAAGGGGTATAAGACGGGTGACCCAACGGACCTCGGGGAGTTCTCTCCCTGCACGAAGACAGAAGACTGGGCTGAAGCCTAGCTAGGACCCTGACCAGCCTTTCAGCCCTTCTAAGGGCTAAGGCTCGGCATACCCAGTGGTCAGGACCCACCGGGCCAGCGGTGGGTCAGATAGCCTCCCCTAGGTCCTAGCCGGAGGACTAGGATAGCGGTAGACGTGTGAGTCCCGCCAAGTCCGGAGGTTGTACCTCCTTAGGTATCAAGGAGGTTAGCGGTAGACGTGTGAGTCCCGCCAAGTCCGGAGGCTGTACCTCCCTAGGGTATCGGGTGAGGGGACCGAATATCCCTCTGTGTGTGTTAAGCATTGTATAAGGAAATAATACAATAAAGAGAGTGTGCCTCCATAAGAAGTCTGCTCATCCCTACAACACTACAACTGGAGTCAGAAGTGGTTGGAAATGGAAACCAGAAGTTCAGCCCACGCGCGGAGCCAGAACGAAGATAATGCTGTCTCACCTGCATGCACCGGCTGCTCCGCTGAAAACGCTGCCGCGTTGACGGCCGCCCAGCCACCGGTTGAGCAGCCGGTTGCTTCCCCTGCCATGGGGGACGGACTCAGGGCAGCACACGGCCGTCTCGCTCAACTCCTACACGCCGCGGCCTCCATTCTCGAAGAGATCAACTTGGAGGTTGCGGGCAGGCCGAGTCAACCGCCGGCAGACGTTCCCGCCATCGGCCAGGGCAGACATTTTGATTTTCCCGCCGGGGAACCACGTGATTCCGCCGGAAGCGGAAGCCAGGGGCATCCTGGGAACGCGGGGGGCCCATCACAACCCGCAACGTCATCAGCACGCGACACTGCGAATTCAAGTTTCCCAGCGGACGCCGCGTCATCACTGTACTGACACGGTACAGTAGACTCGATCGGCCGGGAAATCGCCGATCTCCGGCTCGAGACGGTACAAGCTGAGGGGGAGACGACGTCCGCCCTCCAACAACGCCTGCCCATCTTCCGAGAATTCACATCTGAAGGGGGCGACTGGGCAGCGTTCCAGCGTCGCTTCCTGAGCCACCAAGAGATGGTGGGCTGGTCGGACGCACAGGCGCTCCGAGCACTACCGGCCACTTTGGATGACGACGCTCTCGCCTCGCTCCTCACCATCCCCAGGCAACAAAGGGCGACTCTTCAATCAGCCCTTCGACGGATGTCTGACGTGTACGGGCCTCCATCTGACGTCCGCAGCCGATTTTACGACAGGTGACGCCGCCCTAAAGAGTCTCCGTTGGCATTCCGGACCGCTCTACTGGCGATGGCAAGAGCGGGTTACCCTCACATGGACGACGAGGCCATCGATGCCATCGTTCTCCAGAAAATGCTGGAGCTGGCGCGCGAGCTGCGCATCGTCATCCAAGCGGTGGACGACGACAGTATGTGCTCGCTACGAGCCGCTCGGTGCATCCACGCACATCTGCTGCTCCACACGGAATCGACCATCGCCGCCTCGGCTTCGACGTCGGAGCCTGCCAGCAGGGATGCCGAGTTCTCCCCCGACCGGGCCTTCATGGCGACCAGGTCAACGGGCCGGCGATCGTCCGACCACGCTGGTCGCCGCAACGACCAGCAGCGGGGACGGCCTGCTCCACGCGGCGACGTGACGTGCTTCAACTGTGGCCGACGAGGCCACATCTCCTCTGACTGCCGTGCGCCTCGACGACGCCCCTCCGCATCCCGGGGCCAGGACTACAGGACGTCCACGGCATCGCGGCAAAACCAGGCAAGTCGCGACGCCTCTCACGCTCGGCCCTCATTCACACCATACACACTGCAGCGCACCATAAGAAGGGCTCGCGATTCGGCGTGTGATGGGGGGTATTCTGGCGTTTGTTCGCGGCCACTCGGACCTGGGCAGTGGTCTGAGTTGGCCCATAGGGTAGTCGCGGCGACGGCAGGTTCATCCGTGGTTGTCGGATCAATCGAGGGTGTGGAATTTCGCGTGTTGGTCGATACTGGTGCGTCGGCTACGATCATTTCGGATCTGATTTACAATATACTGCCCGTACGATGCCGCCCCTTGGAACGGGTTTCTATCCCGTGTTTCGCCGCTAATGGCAGTTCACTTGGCATTATTGGGCAAATTCGGGCGCAAATTTCGATTGGAGACATTAAATTGGCAGGGCCTATTTTGGTCTCTTCTTCCCTCGCCGTGCCGTGTTTGTTAGGCACTGATTTTCTCGCGAAAATGCCTATTAAGATCCTTGTAGATCAAGGCTGCATCGAACTCCCGTCGGGTCGACGGATGGCGTTCTTGCCCACACCCTCACATCCGCGCATGGCTAGTGCCTCGGTGCAGGCGTTTGTTGCGAGCACAGTCCGCATTCCGCCAGGGACACAAATACTCGTGCCCTTGCAACTTAAAAAACCGCTAGCCCCGGAGGCCTCGGCACATGGCATTTTGCTGGGGCCTTCAAACGCAGCTGCTAAGGGGTTAGATTTGGTGGCTGCACAGACCCTCGTAGCAGCCGACAGGGAGCCGTTCTTGCAGGTTTTGAATGTCGGATTGTCCACAACCGTCATTCCGCAAGGAACTGTGCTCGCTCACGCGACCCCGGTGCCGTTGGGGACCGGAGTCGCGGGACACGTGCGTGACACGCCGCAGGTCCCACCTCCTTCCGAATCGGATGAGAGATGGTTGGACGCGCTCTGCACAGACACGGGTGATCTGTCTCATTCGCAGCGAATTAAATTGCGCGCTCTTCTGCGAGAATTTTCCGATGTCTTTAGTAAATCTAAATTTGATATTGGCTGCACCAAGCTGCTGCATCACCACATTGATACTGGTGACGTTGCCCCGATTCGACAAAACCCGTTTCGGCTTAGCCCGGCGGAGAAACAGCATGTTAAATCGGCTGTGGATGACATGCTGAAGGCCGATATAATTTCTCCCTCCACTAGTCCTTGGGGTGCTCCAATAGTGCTGGTCAAAAAGCACGATGGCAGTCTCCGTTTTTGCGTTGATTTTCGGCGCCTAAATAAAATCTCGGTAGCGGACGCCTACCCTCTCCCTCGTATGGACGAGTCATTGGATGCCCTGGCAGGGGCGCACTATTTCTCCACCTTGGACCTTCTGTCGGGGTTTTGGCAACTCCCCCTCGACGAATCGTCAAAACCTAAGACTGCTTTTCGGACACCACAGGGCCTTTTCGAGTTTAATAGATTGCCCATGGGTCTCCACTCGGCCCCAGCGACATTCCAGAGGCTCATGGAGCTGGTCCTCGCTGGGCTCCAGTGGGACTCATGTCTCATTTATCTTGACGACGTCATCGTCTTTAGCCGCACGTTCGGCGAACACATCGAACGGTTGCGTGCTGTCTTCTTGAAAATGCGGGCCGCTAACTTGAAATTCAAGCCGCAGAAGTGTCACCTTCTGCGTGAGTCTGTGCGCTATCTGGGCCACATAGTTAGCCGCTCAGGCATCTCTACCGACCCTGAAAAAACCAAATGTGTTCAACATTGGCCGACCCCTACATCTGCGGGCAATGTTCGTAGTTTTATTGGTTTTGCGTCGTACTACCGCCGGTTTGTTGCTGGCTTCGCGACGATTGCCAAGCCGCTCCACGCCCTTACGTCGAAAGGGGTGGCGTTTCATTGGGGGGACGCAGAACAGGCTGCGTTCGACTCCTTGCGGAACGCGCTCGTGACGGCACCTTCCCTTGCGTACCCCGATTTTTCCGTGCCATTCGTGTTGGACACCGACGCTAGCAATACGGGGATTGGGGGTGTTCTGTCACAAAAAGTTAATGGCATTGAAAGGGTTGTTGCCTATGGTAGCAGAGTCTTGTCTCTTGCTGAACAAAGATACTGTGTGACCAGACGTGAGCTGCTGGCCATTGTTTTTTTTATTCAGCAATACAGGCCGTACCTGTATGGTCAGCATTTTACCGTGCGATCTGATCATTCGGCTTTACAGTACGCTCTGCGGGTTGACCAACCGTCCGGGCAGCTTTCTCGGTGGCTCGAAGTCCTTCAGGACTACGATTTCAATGTCACTTACCGTAGGGGTGCACAACACACGAATGCCGATGCGTTGTCTCGCCTTCCGCCGGCTCAAAAATGTGCGTGTTTTTTGGGCTCGGGCCGTTGTAAGCCGCCACCGCCTGCGCAGGTCGCGCCTCTCACAACGGTGTCAGCCGCACTTCCCACCGCCTCAGCGCCGATGTTGGATCATGCAGATCCAATGGCCAGTGACGATTTGCTGGGGCTAACTTTGGCCGAATGGGGTCAGCACCAGGGCGAGGACATGTCATTATTGAGGTTGCGTCGCCACGCGAATAATGCGGTTCCAAGACAGGGCAAATTTAATTCATTTGTCATGAAGCGCGGCTTGTTGATGCATTGGGATGCTGACTCGTGTCAACATAAAATCGTCGTGCCATCCGCCTTGCGATGCAAGGCCGTATGGGCGGCGCATGAGCGTTTATTGCACCTGGGTGTTCATAAGACCATTGGGTTGTTGCGGTTGCAATTTTTCTGGCCGGGCATGCTGCGCGACGTCACTGACATTTTGCTGGGATGCACCCATTGTGCGCAACGTAAACCACCGGCTAAACCGGCATGCCCACCCCTGCAACCCATTTCGGTCTCATAAATGAGTTGGTGGCTCTCGATATTTTGGGCCCTTTTCCTACTACGCCACGGGGTAATAAGTACCTTCTGGTTGGGGTAGAGTATTTTACACGGTGGCCTATGGCCTGGGCCCTCCCCAACCAGTCGGCGGCGGCCGTTGTGGACGCCTTTGTTCAAGGCTACGTCCTGGACAAGGGCGCACCAGAACGGTTGCTGACCGATCAGGGAATACATTTTTCGGGAGCCTTGCTGACTGATGTGTGCCGCCTGTTGGGCACTAAGAAAGTGCGCACTTCGCCCTACCATCCCCAGACCGACGGCATGGTGGAGCGCCTTCATAGAACTCTCACCGCTATGTTATGCCATCAGGTCGATGAATCCCACCTCGATTGGGACTTGCAGGTTCCGGGGGTCCTCGCCGCATACCGTATGGCACCTCACGCGGCGACGGGATTTTCCCCGTTCTTTCTAATGTACGGCAGGGATGCCTTTCCTCCCGCCGACGTTCGGCTGGAAATCGAACAGCCACCGCAAAAGTCAAAGCTCGTTGACCACTTGCGATTCAACCTCCGTAAGTTGGCCGAGGCACGGGAGGCCGCCATTGAAAATTCGGCTTCCCGCCAACGGGCGAATTTGCGACTGCGGGACCCTCGGTCGTACACGCATCGGTGGGCACCGGGAGACAGGGCATGGCTCCACTGCCCCCAGGTGCCGGTGTCCACGTCGGCCAAACTCCTCAGACCATGGCGAGGCCCGGTTGAGGTAGTGGAAGTCCTGCGTCCCCAATGTGTTAAAATTCGCTGGGGACGGCGTCGCTGGTGCGTTCACCCCTCTCGGTTAAAACCCTTCGTCACGCCATGCGTCCCTCCACAACACACACGACATGGGGGCCGAGTGTGCGACGCGTCCGACGAGCCAGATGTTGCCCCGTTGGTGCCTAACCCACAGCGCAGGCGTGTTATTCCTCCTGCAGATGACGTGGGAGTGACGGCTCCATGCAGGCCACGTTCGGCCTCAATGGACCGTGGAGCAGCAGGTGTCCCCGTGGAGATGCCTAAAGGCCCACCGGATGCTCTGGCTCATCCTCCTCCTTCCCTTGTGCCGCCAACAAAGCCTGCCATCCCCTACGATGGCCCCGCGAAACGCACGCGCGCGAAATCTCGCCGGTTGTTATGTTTTTTTTGGCATGTCTTGTGCCTTGTACATACGTTATGTTGTTAAGGGGGGGTATTTATAGGGGCTTAATTGTTCTTGTTGTTCGTGAGGCACACTCACAATTCTTCTACCGTTGGTAATTTCGGAGTTTCCCATTGTTGCAGCCGGGACGGCTGGAGCTTCCGAAGGAGGGGGTGATGTAGAGGTGTTAACTACGCGCTGTTGCGTAACCCGCGTTGCCACCAGGGCGGTGCAGCATTACCCCTGGGTACAACGGTTGGGGTCAGTCGAGGTGAAACGGATCGTGGCCAGGGTTTGGTGCGAACCAATCAGACGGTTCCACGTGGGAATGTATGATTGGTTCTACCTGGCCACGAAGGGGTATAAGACGGGTGACCCAACGGACCTCGGGGAGTTCTCTCCCTGCACGAAGACAGAAGACTGGGCTGAAGCCTAGCTAGGACCCTGACCAGCCTTTCAGCCCTTCTAAGGGCTAAGGCTCGGCATACCCAGTGGTCAGGACCCACCGGGCCAGCGGTGGGTCAGATAGCCTCCCCTAGGTCCTAGCCGGAGGACTAGGATAGCGGTAGACGTTTGAGTCCCGCCAAGTCCGGAGGTTGTACCTCCTTAGGTATAAAGGAGGTTAGCGGTAGACGTGTGAGTCCCGCCAAGTCCGGAGGCTGTACCTCCCTAGGGTATCGGGTGAGGGGACCGAATATCCCTCTGTGTGTGTTAAGCATTGTATAAGGAAATAATACAATAAAGAGAGTGTGCCTCCATAAGAAGTCTGCTCGTCCCTACAACACTACAAATGTGAAAATTCCCATTTTGGAGTTGAATCTTCATCTTCACATTTCACCATCACTTCTTCGCTCTTCACCATCACTTCTTCCCTCTTCACCTTCACCTCTTAATATTTCACCTCGATAACTTTAAAAGTGTCCAAGCTGGGATTTTCTTCCGGTTCGTGTTTGATGAGGGATGGGCTCATTCACAAGCTGATTTCAGACTCCACTCCTTGGGATCTTCTGATGCTTCTGTGTTCTCTGGTGTACTTGAAGATTTGATGAATGTGCAAACGCCTTCCCACACACAGTGCACCTGAAGGGTTTCTCTCCCGTGTGTGTTCTGTGGTGTTTTTTAAGAGTAGATGAATCTGAAAATGTCTTCCCACACACACTGCACCTGAAGGGTTTATCTCCCGTGTGTGTTCTCTGGTGTGTTTTAAGAGCAGATGACTGTGAAAATGCCTTCACACACACACTGCACTTGAAGGGTTTCTCTCCCGTGTGTGTTCTCTGGTGTTTTTTAAGAGCAGATGACTGTGAAAATGCCTTCCCACACACACTGCACTTGAAGGGTTTCTCTCCCGTGTGTGTTCTCTGGTGTGTTTTAAGAACAGATGACCGTGAAAATGTCTTCCCACACACACTGCACTTGAAGGGTTTCTCTCCTGTGTGTATTCTCTGGTGTTTTTTAAGAGTAGATAAATCTGAAAATGCCTTCCCACACACACTGCACTTGAAGGGCTTCTCTCCCGTGTGTCTTCTCTGGTGTGTTTTAAGAGCAGATGACTGTGAAAATGCCTTCCCACACACACTGCACTTGAAGGGTTTCTCTCCTGTGTGTGTTCTCTGGTGGGTCTCAAGAACTGATGGCCATGCAAATGCCTTGTCACACACAGTGCACTTGAAGGGTTTCTCTCCTGTGCGAGTTCTCTGGTGCTGTGTCAAATTTCCAGTCCGATCCGTGCTGTATGCACGCTGGTCGCAATGTTGACTTGTCGTACAGAGCTGCTGTGCAGAGTGCCTTTGCTCCATCAGACCAGCGTCAGCTGCAGACAGAAAATAAGAATATCCACACCATCTACACGTCAGTATCGAGCCATGGAGGAATGCATACATAGTCACACGTGACTTACACGTCTATATTCATTCATGTATTCATGACTAGATGTACTACCCGGCTTCGCCCGGGACTTGGATCCACCACGTCCGGCAGCCTTTGTCTCCCCAGTGGCGATGTTCACACCACAACAGTTACTCGTTTAAGGCTGAGTCGACCTAGGGGAGGCCCAGAAGCGGTTCAAATAATCATCACCGGTGGTGGCCGTGAACGGGAATCAAACTCGGGTCGCCGGGTTCGTAGCGTTACACTTACACACACACATACAGACACACACACAGACACACACACAGACACAACAACAACCGCCATTCGCCACTAAGTGGCGGTGACGTCACCACGACGCTTGTGCCAGGCTATGTGCACCTTGAGGCCATGTGAAGTGTCGAACGCCCGCGGGCAGGTCAGGGCGCAGACCCAGGTGCCACGGGTCGACTGACTGAGATGAGTGGCTGATGCACCACCTGTGCCCCCTACTGTGCCAACCCGCTGTGCTTTAGCCACCCGGTGCTCCGCTCGTTGTTGTGAGCATCGCTCCTCCGCCCTCCGTTGTTGTTGGAGGGCGACTACCTCCAATTGCCCAGTAGCATCCTTCACGAGCCTCCTCCACAGAGGCCGATCTTGACACCGCTGGTACCAGTCATCGGCAAGTCCACTCAGCTCCACGTCCTCCTGTACCACATCACTCCATCTCTTCTCTAGCCCGTGCCGCGCCCGCTTTGCCCCCTCAATCCGGCCGAACAAAAGCTGTTTCGGCATGCGGTGGCTGGGCATGCGGGCTACATGACCCAGCCATTGCAGCATTGCCCGCCGGAGGAGCTCACCGATGGGACCTTGCCCAGATCTTTCAAGGATTTGTGAGCTCCTCACACAATACAGTCTGGTTAAACCCAGGATGGATCGTAGGCAGGCCAGCCTAAATGTTTCTAACCGGCGAAGATGTTCCATTAGGGGGGTCCACGTTTCGCAAGCGTAGAGAAGGGAAGGAATGACCGTGGCCGAGAAGACCTGAAGCTTAGTGCGGAGCGACAGACCAGGTAGCTTCCACACAGCGTTACGCAACCGATGAAAAGATATTGCTGCTCGACTGATTCGGAGTGAGACCTCTGCTGTAAAACTGGAGCCAGTCATAAGCACACTGCCCAGGTATGGGAAACTCTCCACTCTCTCCACAACTGCCCCATCACCGATCGTGAGTTGTGGGGGTGGAGTGTCCGATGGTACAAAATACCCAGGCAGGTGCTTAGTTTTGGTGGGGCTGATGGTAAGGCCCCACCTCTTAGTGGCACGCTCCAGTCTCAGCAGCAGCGTCTCCAACTCCTCCTCTGACTGAGCAGCTATTACCAAATCATCAGCATACATAACGTGGTTGAGCAATAGGGAGCCATCCCTTGACCGCACCCGGGCATCGATCAGTCTCCAATTATATCTGTACCATATGGAGATTCCCCCGGTACAGCTATTGAAGGCTTCACGAACTACGTGGTCAAAATAGATGTTAAATAATGTGGGAGCCAGAGGACATCCCTGTCGCACCCCAAGGTGTACAGGGAATGGCTCTGACTCCCGGCCACGTAGTTTTACCCGGGCCCGCTCACCATCATGAAGGTCCTTAATGATCGTGAGCAGAGGGTCAGGTACTCCAAAAGCACGAAGAACGACCCAAAGCCCAGGCTTACTGATGGTATCACAGGCCTTGACAAGGTCAATAAGGCAAAGATTTAGGTCTTGTTGGAATTCCCTACACCTCTGCTGTAGCAGACGGACAGAAAATATGGCATCTGTGCAGGACCGCCCTATCCTGAAACCGCATTGGGGCTCCGCAAGCCTCTCCTCAGCGTGCCTGGCAAGGCGATGCTGAATAATCCTTGCCAGGACCTTTCCCGGCACACTGAGGAGTGAGATGCCCCTGTAGTTGTTACAGTCTGTGCGGTCCCCCTTCTTATAAAGTGGGACCACCAGGGCATCCTTCCAATCCTGCGGGACCCGTCCAGTGGTCCAGACTGTTGTTATGATGTCATATAGGGCAGTCTGTGCACAAACGCCACCCTCCCTCAGCATTTCGCTTGGGAGATCATCTCTGCCCACTGCCTTTCCTGGTCTCAGACTCCGGATCGCCTTCAGTACTTCCTCAACAGATGGCACCTCAGCCAGCCACTCACAGGGGGTGACTTCTTCCAATATTTGAGGCACCGCAGCCTCAGCAGGGTCATCCTCACTTTGTGCCACGATGTTTTCCTGGTTGAGGGATTTTCCCTCCCCCAGGACCTCACAGAAATGCTCAGCAAATCTGCAAACCAGTTACTGGGGGTCGGAGATTGGATCACCGTTTTTTCCCCTAATGATGGTAATAGGTTTGGCGCTGCAGGTTACTTTTTTGATGGAGTTAAATAGAGATTTGTGATCCCCGGCCACTGAGGCAGACTCCATCTCCTCAGCAACCCGCGACCACCACCCATCCTTGCAGCGCCTCACGGCTCTCCGAACCTCCGAGCGAAGGCTGCGGTAAGCCTCCTCATTCTCTGACGTGGGATTCTGTAGCCGATGCAGTGGGCCTGTCGCTTTTTCTCAACCATCCTGAACACCTCCTCTGTCAGCCAGGGTCTCTCGGGAGGTCTGGACCGCGTACCCAAAGCAGCCATTGCAGCTGCATGAGTCACAGTCCTAAACCTCGCCCATTTACCCTCGACATGAGGAGGAGTCGGGGACGATGCCAATCCCAGCCGCAATCGATGATGAAATTCTCGCTGGTCCGTCACTATGTAGTCCAGCAGATGTTCTTGCTTGGACCCGGCATGCATCCATGATGTTGTGTGGATGCGCCGATGCCGGAACAGCGTGTTGGTAATTACAAGCCCATGGGCTGCACAAAAATCTAGCAGCCTCCTACCGTTGTTATTGAGCTGATCTGGCCCATGCTCTCCAATCACTCCAGACCAGGTGCCAGTATCATGACCAACTCGGGCATTGAAGTCACCCAACATGATGACTCTATCCCAAGGGGCCACTTTAGCCAGCACCTGTGACAGGTCATAGAAGGCATCTGACTCATCGGCTTTGCCTGCATCCCTCCACGGATGTTCATCTTCGGTGGGGGCATAAGTAACCACGACCACCATTCCTCGCCTCCGGTTGATGGGAAGGCGAGCCCAAAGTAGCCTGGGGCTTACAGCTTCCCACACCTCACCGCCACGCTCCCACACCCCCTTCATTCTTTTGTTCAAAAGAAGAGCCACACCCTGTTGTTTGGCAGTCTGCTGCCCCGAGTAGAGGACTGTCCACCCCTCATGGTGGCAGGAGCCAGAGCCGGTCCACCAGACCTCCTGAATGCCGCATAGATCCAGGCGGTACCGGTCCAGCTCCCGACAGAGGAGTGGCAGCCTCTCCTCTGCAGTGAGCGTTCGAACATTCCACGTGGCCACCCGTAGTGGCTTTTCGTTGTTTCTGGAGTAGCCCCGAGGGTAGGTATTCAATCTCCTGGCTCCGCCAATTGGGGTTTGGCCAGGAGACGTCATAGACGCCTGGCCCCCCGGGGCCTCCGGCACAAGCTTATTAGTTACATATTTCAGTTTAACTCGTGGTTTCGTGGTAATTAATTGAAGGTGGAGGGGTTACCAGCCCCTCGCACCCGTCCAGAGCCCCCGTTTAGCCCCTGTGGTGGACACATATGCCATGAGGAGAGGAGCCAATCAAAATTGGATCTCCCCCCACAGCACTGTCCACAATAGAGTTGCCCGTCCGGCACCGCGAGGAGGTAGGGGGATGTTTTGCCGGACTACAGACACATAGACACACACACACACAGACACACACACAGACACACACAGACACACACACACAGACAACGCTCACCGCTACACTACAATGCGTGACGCTTCCACGTGCGCGGGTCACGTGACAGATTTGACGTCACAGCTCACTTGCCGTGCAAAAAATCTATGCATTATTGAGCTCCCCCCCCCCCCCCCCCAACAAAAACACAAAAGTGTATTTGTATAATGTTTGTACGGTATACAGTCTGGAAAGTACCCACTTGGCAAATTTCCAGTTTGTTGCATGTCGGGAAGTACGCTAAACATTTTGAACAGACAAACACAATCACAACTTTGCCTTTTATATATATTTGGAGATGCAGTGAAAAACTTTCCCAAATTCATCACGTGGTTTCAGTTTTTTGATTTTCAGTTTTATTTATTTTGGTATAGTCCCGTGAGCCATTCGGCTCTTGAATCGGGTGCAACCACAACAAGCAACAAAACAAAAACACGACCAAGAAAATCATCTTACAGTGACTATGTGTGACTGTGCAAACAGCACTGTCATGGCACGCAATGAGAGGGCAAATGTCATCAATATTCCTGTAAGCCTTCGCATCTTCAACATTAATGTTGCCATAGAAACATTGTGGGAATTATTATCTGTTATTTTAATTTTATTTTCTATCTACGTGACTTTACCGAAAGAACCAAGAATATTAATTCCTGCAGTCACCAAAGTTTTAAGTCAAAACATTCACACACGTTGACAAAGCCTCACCTTGTGTTGTTGTGGGCAGGTCGCTTCTGATAACAAGAGCGGTATAGCAGCTCAAGCGGGCTTGGCCTGGTAACAAAAGAAAATAAAAACTGCGTGAATATTTACAATAAAACAAAGTTACAAAGTGGCGAGCCGGGTGAAGACAAATTAAACTTCAGCGAGATAATTAAAGTGAATGCAATCAGGTAAGGGCAGGAGGCAAGGCCCCACGTGGCTAGGCCCCGCATTGTAAAGTTCTAACCTGGACATCGATTCCCATGCTCGCTGCTACTCAACTGACATCCCTACGAGAGAGAGAGGCTCTACCTTGGTAAACAACAACAACCACCACCACTACCACCATGAGAATTTCTCACCTCGGATTTCAGTGCAAGTGCGGATCGGCAGCCTCCTGTTACCTTTTGACGTTACGCGCATAAGCAGGTAACATGACGTCACTTCCAGGGTAAGAGACACGCCCCTCCCACAATGAGCGGCTCTGTAACTGAATAAATTATATTTTGATTTAAAGCTTTCGTGACTGCAGTAATTCATATTCTTAGTTTTTCGGTAAAGTCACGTTGTTTCTCTTCAACGTGACTTTACCGAAAAAACTAAGAATATGAATAAATTATGTTAATAAGTCGGGGCATATGTCGAGGGATGGGGCGTGGCTGCTGAACCCGTCGCAATAAAGTTGAATAAACACTCAACGGCTTCAACGAACACATTATGTTAATGAACCGCCAGTCACTGGGCGTACCTTTGCCCAAATAAGGATTGGCACTGGATTGATATCGGCAGTGACCCAAGCGGAGGTGACGTCACGCTCAAGAGCGCCGTGGACGGGGTTGGGGGAGTGTGAATACCTTGGTGACATGACGTCACTAGCGAGTTACACCTCCCGTTGGCACTTCATGCCGATGAGGTCATGCTGAGTGGTGACGTCACAGCGCGGGGATGGAGTTTTAGTTGATTTAGATTCATTTTCCATTGCCCCCTCCCTTGGGTGCGTGAACTCAGCAACAACAACGTGGACATTATTGTGTATACACTGTGTGTGTGTACACGTACACAGTGTGTGTACGTGTACACACTGTGTACGTGTACGTACACAGTGTGTACACACACACAGTGTGTACATACTGTGTGTGTGTACACACTGTGTGTGTGTAGTGGGGGGCAAAGGCGGTGCATTGGCCAGTCATCTGAGTCAGTCGACCCATGGCATCTTATCATCAATTTATTTTTTAAAATTTATTATTTTTATTTGTTATTTGTCATAATTTTTTTATCTTTTATTTTGTTTATTTTTGGTTTTCTATCTACGTGACTTTACCGAAAGAACCAGGAATATGGTAGCGCATTCTCTATTTGTTGCAGAGGTTCAAAGTTCAAATCCGACAGGCACACCTGGCTACCCCAGTAACATTCACCACAATATGCGCTGTTCTGCTTCACGGCGGATGTAAAACAGAGTATTGTGTCACTCACAACGCACAGGTCATTGCATGTTGGTGTCACGGTCAAAATTGTGGTTAATTCCAAAACATTATCGGGAAACTCCACAAGCGAGATGACGCGTCAATGATCGCCCCCTACCGACAGACTCATGTCCACGTACAGGCCGGTGGAGGGCCACCTTGTGCCACACAGGGGCAGCTGCCACTAGGGGGCGCCCTTCGATTGTTTGAGATGAGATTCGATACGAAACACCGAGTTGCTGAGGCAATTAGGCAAGCGACTTGTGAGTGCAAATATGTTGTTTATAACGTAGTGAATGCTTGGGAGCTTAATTGTCTCTCGCACCTGCTCACAGATTTACCCAGCACACAGATCTTACATATGAAAAGCTAATGGTCAGTGAGGTCAGCAGCACTGTAGGTTCTGGTGTCAAGGACATAGGCCTGCATTCGCTGGTCCACTGCTCTATAGTCCAGCGGATGTTCTTGCTTGGACCCGGCGTGAATCCATGATGTTGTCTGGATGCACAGATGCCAGAACAGCGTGTTGGCAATGACAAGCCCACAGGCTGCGCAGAAGTCTAACAGCCTCCTACCGTTGTTATTGAGTTGATCTGGCCCATGCCTTCCAATCGCTCCAGACCAGGTGCCAGCATCATCACCAACTCGGGCATTAAAGTTACCCAACAGTATGACTCTATCCCGAGGGGCCACTTTTAGCTAACACCTGTGACAGGAGGTCATAGTAGGAATCTGAATCCACGGGCTTGCCTGCATCCCTCCACTGATGTTCATCTTCGGTGGGGGCGTAAGCAGCCACCACCACGATTCGCTGCCTCCTGTTGATGGGGATGCGAGCCCAAAGTAGCCTGGGGCTTACAGCTTCCCACACCTCGCCGCCACCTTCCCACGCCGCCTTCATTCTTTTTTTCAGAATAAGAGCCACTCCTTGTTGTTTGGCAGTCTCCTGCCCCGAGTGGAGGACTCTGCACCCCTCATGCTGATTGGAGTCAGAGCCGGTCCACTGGATCTCCTGAATGCCACAGAGATCCAGGCGGTACCGGTCCAGCTCTGTACAGAGTAACAGCCTCTCCTCCACGTGGCCACTCTCAGTGACTTTTTGCCATTTCTAGAGGAACCCCAAGGGTAAGGATTCAGGCATTGCTCCTCACAATGTTATCGTCTGGCATCACAACCACCAACAACACACCTGTATTTGAATTGCAAGTAACTTTAATGAACACAACGCAACCCAAACAACCGTTCGTTTGAAAAACATATCTTAATATTTCCATTCTTCTCCGTGTGAGTCCCACGCCACACACACCCGCTGCATTTAAATTCCAAATCATGTTCATAAACACACCGTCAGTCATTTGAAACCGAGTCGGCGCTTAGAAGAGGGTGGCCCAGGACCGGTTGAGATAATCGTCACCGTTGTTGTTGGCCAGGAGCGGGAATCGAACTGGGGTCTCTGCCGTGTTGGTAGTGCAGTGTAGCCTGAATCTCTGCGCCGCTGCTTTCTCCTCACCCCCCTCCTCGTCCCCCCTCCCTGCAAACATCATCTATCAGCGGTCATTGATGCAACGACAAGCCGGGCTCTTGTCGCTCTCTCTCCCTCCCTCTCTGTCCACCCACCTTCGCCCCCTGTTAACAATACCCAGCACCCTATCTACCACTCCCACCAAGTGGTTCTCTCTCGCGATATGCCGCATCATGTGCATTAACTGTCCCCTCCCTCCTCCCCCTTCTCTCATCCCCCCCTCCCCCCTCTCCCTTTGCCGTCTATCTCTCTCCGCGACTCCTCTGTCTCTCGCGACCACCTCCCCTCCCGCCCCCCGGTCTCGACCCCTCTCGCCCTCCACGACTCTCCACGCTCTGTCCAAGTATTGCCTAACCCTCTCGATCGACACTTCTACCTCTCTGCCACCTCTGATCCTTCCAGCCCCCTCCATGCCCCTGTGTGCCACCTCTCTCTCATTTCTTCTATCTACCTCTCTCCCTCCCCTCCTTCCAAGCCCCTCTCTCTCCCACCTTAGCATCTCTCCCGCTCTCTCTCTCTTATCTGCTGCTCTCTACCCTGACCACCGGCCCTTCTGACAATGTCTGCCTCCGCTCTTTCCCTCTCTGCTCCCCTATCTACCCCTCTGTTATCTCTCCTTCGTGCTCCCTCTCTCTCCCACCTTAGCATCTCTCCCGCTCTCTCTCTTATCTGCTGCTCTCCACCCGGGCCACCGGCCCCTCTGACAATGTCCACCTCCGCTCTTCCCCTATCCATTGCCCTACGCACCTCTGCCTCTGCCCTCAATCTGGCCGCCTCTCTCTCCAATCGAGACCTGTTTACTAACATCCTCTCCACTCTATTATCTACCTCTCTAATTGCCCTCAATCTGGCCCCCTCCATGTCCCACACATGCCGCTCTGCCACCTGAACCACTTCTCCCACTCCCCTCTGCCTGACCGGGTCCCTCTCCCCCCGCCTCTCTCCCCCCCGTCCACCCCTCTCACCCTCCCTCGCCCGCATCTCCCTCTCTTGTCCCCCCCGGTCCACGTTCTCCCTCGCTCCCCAAGCCCCGCCCGCATCCTCCTGTTCCCCGCGCACGTCTCTCCCTCCCCTCCATCGAGCAAGCTCTCTCCGAGCCCACTGCTCCTCCTCTAGCCCCATGACCCCCTCTTCCAACCGTCCACCTCCTCCTGCCCCCTCCCTCACCCGCATCTCACGCTCTCTTCCCGCCCGCCCCCGCTCCACATTCTCCCTCACTCTCCATGGCCTCTCTCCACCCTCTCCTCCGCCCCTCCCAATTCTGGCCATCTCCCTCTGTGCCCTCTGCCTCACGAGCTCTCTCATCTCACCCCATCTATCTCCCCCTGGTCGATCCCCCCCACCCCCTGGTCCTCTCTGTCCTCCCCCATCCCCGCCTCTCCCCTCTCTCTCCATCGTGGTACTCCGATTGCGCTCTTCCTCCTGGCCCCTCCCGCAGCGTCTTGCCGGGGGTAGCGATGCACCACGCGCACCTGTACCGCGACAATGGCCGCCGTCAACACCGACATCAACAACCGCCGTTCGCCGATAAGTGGCAGTGACATCGCCGTGGCGCCCGTGCCAGGCCAGGTACACTTTGAGGCCACGTGAAGCGTCAAAGGCTCGCTGGAAGGAGGCAGTCGCGTGACAGACTCAGCAGTTGCGATGGGTTAACCGACGGATGGCCATCGATTAGAAATCACATATCCCCGAGTCTCACCTGTGAGTGGCACCGCCTCACGCTGTTGTGGATCCCCACGTGGCTCAGAGCCTCAAAAGCTCTGTGACTCCTGGGTGGTGATACAAAGACAAAGATCCCCCGTGTAGTCTTAACAGACTGTTGGGGCAAGTGCTGTTAGCAAGTAGCAGCGCCACCTATGAAGGCCGGAACGGTACACGAGGGGGTGGGTGGCCAGCACCGTGCCCGACCGCCTTTGTCTCCCCAGTAATGATGTTTGCACACCACACCGGGTACTCACTTGAGGCTGAGTCGACCTAGGGGAGGCCCAGAACCGGTTCAAATAATCGTCACTGGGTGTTGGCTGTGAGCGGGAATCAAACTCGGGTCGTTTTGTTCGTAGAGCAGCGTACTAACCGCTGGACTACCGCCACACACATTACACACACACACGCACAGTATACACACACACAGTACAAACACACACAGTACACACACACAGTGCACACACACACGCACAGTACACACACACATACACACACACACAGCACACACACACACAGTACACACACATACAGTACACACACACGGTGCACACACACGCACGACACACACACACAGTACACACGCACGGCACGCACAGTACACACACACGCACAGTACACACACACACGCACGACACACACACACGGTACACACACACACGCACAGTACACACACACACGCACAGTACACACACACGCACAGTACACACGCACACACACACTCACAGTACACACACACGCAAGGTACACACGCACGGTACACACACACGTACGGTACACACACACACAGTACACACGCACAGTACACACACACGCACAGTACACACACACACGCACGGTACACACGCACAGTACACAACAACAACAACAACAACCGCCATTCGCCACTAAGTGGCGGTGACGTCACCACGACGCTTGTGCCAGGCTATGTGCACCCTGAGGCCACGTGAAGTGTCGAACGCCCGCTGGCAGGAGGTCACGGGGCAGACCCAGGTGCCACGGGTCGACTGACTGAGATGACTGGCTGATGCACCACCTGTGCCCCCTACTGTGCCAACCTGCTGTGCTTTAGCCACCCGGCGCTCCGCTCGCTGTTGTGAGCATCGCTCCTCCGCCCTCCGTTGTTGTTGGAGGGCGACTGCCTCCAACTGCCCAGTAGCATCCTTCACGAGCCTCCTCCACAGAGGCCGATCTTGACACCGCTGGTACCAGTCATCGGCAAGTCCACTCAGCTCCACGTCCTCCTGTACCACATCACTCCATCTCTTCTCTAGCCCGTGCCGCGCCCGCTTAGCCCCCTCAATCCGGCCAAACAAAAGCTGTTTCGGCATGCGGTGGCTGGGCATGCGGGCTACATGACCCAGCCATCGCAGCCTTGCCTGCCGGAGGAGCTCACCGATGGGACCCTGCCCAGATCTTTCAAGGATTTGTGAGCTCCTCACACAATCCAGTCTGGTTAAACCCAGGATGGATCGTAGGCAGGTCAGCCTAAATGTTTCTAACCGGCGAAGATGTTCCATTAGGGGGGTCCACGTTTCGCAAGCGTAGAGAAGGGAGGGAATGACCGTGGCCGAGAAGACCTGAAGCTTAGTGCGGAGCGACAGACCAGGTAGCTTCCACACAGCGTTACGTAACCGATGAAAAGATATTGCCGCTCGACTGATTCGGAGTGAGACCTCTGCTGTTAAACTGGAGCCAGTCATAAGCACACTGCCCAGGTATGGGAAACTCTCCACTCTCTCCACAACTGCCCCATCACCGATTGGGAGTTGTGGGGGTGGAGTGTCCGATGGTACAAAATACCCAGGCAGGTGCTTAGTTTTGGTGGGGCTGATGGTAAGGCCCCACCTCTTAGTGGCACGCTCCAGTCTCATCAGCAGCGTCTCCAACTCCTCCTCTGACTGAGCAGCTATTACCAAGTCATCAGCATACATAACGTGGTTGAGCAATAGGGAGCCATCCCTTGACCGCACCCGGGCATCGATTAGCCTCCCATTATATCTGTACCATATGGAGATTCCCCCGGTACAGCTATTGAAGGCTTCACGAACTACGTGGTCAAAATAGATGTTAAATAATGTGGGAGCCAGAGGACATCCCTGTCGCACCCCAAGGTGTACAGGGAATGGCTCTGACTCCCGGCCACGTAGTTTTACCCGGGCCCGCTCACCATCATGAAGGTCCTTAATGATCGTGAGCAGAGGGTCAGGTACTCCAAAAGCACGAAGAACGACCCAGAGCCCAGGCCTACTGATGGTATCATAGGCCTTGACCAGGTCAATAAAGCAGAGATGTAGGTCTTGTTGGAATTCCCTACACCTCTGCTGTAGCAGACGGACAGAAAATATGGCATCTGTGCAGGACCGCCCTTTCCTGAAACCGCATTGGGGCTCCGCAAGCCTCTCCTCAGCGTGCCTGGCAAGGCGATGCTGAATAATCCTTGCCAGGACCTTTCCCGGCACACTGAGGAGTGAGATGCCCCTGTAGTTGTTACAGTCTGTGCGGTCCCCCTTCTTAAAAAGGGGGACCACCAGGGCATCCTTCCAATCCTGCGGAACCCGTCCAGTGGTCCAGACTGTTGTTATGATGTCATATAGGGCAGTCTGTGCACAAACGCCACCCTCCCTCAGCATTTCGCTCGGGAGATCATCTCTGCCCGCTGCCTTTCCTGGTCTCAGACTCCGTATCGCCTTCAATACTTCCTCAGCAGATGGCACCTCAGCCAGCCACTCACAGGGGGTGACTTCATCCAATATTTGAGGCACCGCAGCCTCAGCAGGGTCATCCTCACTTTGTGCTACGATGTTTTCCTGGCTGTGGGATTTTCCCTCCCCCAGGACCTCACAGAAATGCTCAGCAAATCTGCGAACCTGTTCTTGGGGGTCGGAAATTGGATCACCGTTTTTTCCCCTAATGATGGTAATAGGTGTGGCGCTGCAGGTTACTTTTTTGATGGAGTTAAATAGTGATTTGTGATCACGGGCCACTGAGGCAGACTCCATCTCCTCAGCAACCCGCGACCACCACCCATCCTTGCAGCGCCTCACGGCTCTCCGAACCTCCGAGCGAAGGCTGCGGTAAGCCTCCTCATTCTCTGACGTGGGATTCTGTAGCCGATGACAGTGGGCCTGTCGCTTTTTCTCAACCATCCTGAACAACTCCTCTGTCATCCAGGGTGTCTGGGGAGGTCTGGACCGCGTACCCAAAGCAGCCATTGCAGCTGCATGAGTCACAGTCCTAAACCTCGCCCATTTACCCTCGACATCAGGAGGAGTCGGGGACGATGCCAATCCCAGCCGCAAGCGATGATGAAATTCTCGCTTGCAACTTTCATCAGATAACTGAGACCAGGCCACTTTAGGTTGGAATGGGGTCCTGGGTGTACACCCACCACCGGAGTGGAAGAATGGCAGGCGCATCTTACAGATGACTAGTCGATGGTCAGAGGGCAGATCAGCTCCACGGTAGGTCCTGGTGTCAAGGACATGGGCTCGCATTCGCTGGTCCGTCACTATGTAGTCCAGCAGATGTTCTTGCTTGGACCCGGCATGCATCCATGATGTTGTGTGGATGCGCCGATGCCGGAACAGCGTGTTGGTAATTACAAGCCCATGGGCTGCACAAAAATCTAGCAGCCTCCTACCGTTGTTATTGAGCTGATCTGGCCCATGCCCTCCAATCACTCCAGACCAAGTGCCAGTATCATGACCAACTCGGGCATTGAAGTCACCCAACATGATGACTCTATCCCGAGGGGCCACTTTAGCCAGCACCTGTGACAGGAGGTCATAGAAGGCATCTGACTCATCGGCTTTGCCTGCATCCCTCCACGGATGTTCATCTTCGGTGGGGGCATAAGTAACCACGACCACCATTCCTCGCCTCCGGTTGATGGGAAGGCGAGCCCAAAGTAGCCTGGGGCTTACAGCTTCCCACACCTCACCGCCACGCTCCCACGCCCCCTTCATTCTTTTGTTCAAAAGAAGACCCACACCCTGTTGTTTGGCAGTCTGCTGCCCCGAGTAGAGGACTGTCCACCCCTCATGGTGGCAGGAGCCAGAGCCGGTCCACCGGACCTCCTGAATGCCGCATAGATCCAGGCGGTACCGGTCCAGCTCCCGACAGAGGAGTGGCAGCCTCTCCTCTGCAGTGAGCGTTCGAACATTCCACGTGGCCACCCGTAGTGGCTTTTCGTTGTTTCTGGAGTAGCCCCGAGGGTAGGTATTCAATCTCCTGGCTCCGCCAATTGGGGTTTGGCCAGGAGACGTCATAGACGCCTGGCCCCCCGGGGCCTCCGGCACAAGCTTAGTTGTTACATATTTCACTTTAATTCGTGGTTTTGTGGTAATTAATTGAAGGTGGAGGGGTTACCAGCCCCTCGCACCCGTCCAGAGCCCCCACACACACACGCACACACACGCACAGTACACACACAGTACACACACACAGTACACACACACGCACAGTACACACACACAGTACACACGCACAGTACACACACAGTACACACACACACGCACGGTACACACACACGCACGGTACACACACACACGCACGGTACACACACGCACAGTACACACACGCACAGTACACACACACGGTACACACACACGACACACGCACAGTACACACACACGGTACACACACACACAGTACACACACGTACGCACGGCACGCCCACACTCCTTCAGTCACGTGACTAAGGTTGACGCGCCGCCCCGTCTCCCGAGGTGACCTCTTGGCTCTCTCGTCTCTCCTCGACACGTAGATTCATTTCTTACTCTTACCTAGAAGCGTCATTGTCTGTCTGTCTCTGTGGACGCAACTTGCGAGGAATTGTACTCACACACTGTGGGGTTTACGTTTCAAATAAAGTGCCCAGATACCACGCGATAAGCCCCGTGGTGAGCCAGTGCTACTCCTATTTCCAATCCGTCAACATGAAAGTAGTTAAATTAACAATTTATTACTAATCTACATATATACCAAAGGCAAAGTTGTGAATGTGTGCGTCTGTTCAAAATGTTTAGCGTACTTCCCGACACGCACCAAGCTTGAAATTTGCCATGTGGGTAATTTCCAGATTGTACACCGTGCAAATATTATACAAATACACTTTTGTATATTTTTTGGGGGGGCGCGCAATAATGTATAAGCATGAAAACACCACGATACATAGGATTTACTTTGATTAGAATCTTGGAATTGATTGTGTACATGTTGAAATTGTTAAATGAGCATATTGAGCACACTGCTGTTTTAATAAATGTTCATGATTCTGAGAATATAAGTGTAATTCTGAGCATCATAATGACCATATTGGAATTGTCATCATGAATTGGGGTACAATTATTTTTTATAACAATAGGAATGCGGTTTTGAGCATGACTATTGATATTTCGGACTCATTTATGACAATAGATTGATGACTAAATTGCTATTTTGTTTTGCTCATCAATCAGGACACTGTTAATGATGCGCATGCCCATAAATTGTTGAAATGACTAGAAATGCAAGTTGTGTATACTCTCGAACCCCATTCCTCTACCTACCCATTCCCTTGACGGGCTCCGTGCCCACTTAAACCCATGACGATGGCGGTGATGATTCCACCTCTCGCTGTAACAATCAAAGCACCTCCAACTTCTCAATGCAAAGGTGCTGCTTGGTGTAACGCCAAAACACATCGTCAACGCCGCTCCCAAGCCCGCCCTACGTTAGTTAAAGCGTTAGAATCAACAAAATAAAAAGTTCCACAGAGGAAACTAAAATGACATTACGCAATCCCCAAAGTCGCACGCGGTAGGCTACACGACTCGGAGAACAGCGTCAGACTTCAAGACTTGCATCGCCATCATAATCATCATTCTTCCTCTCCACAAGTCATCGCACGTCAATATTCAACAAGCTGCACACACGTGCAAGTCACCTCTCGACCCCCGCCACCTGCACAGTTAACGCGATCAGACCCGGGGGTCAAATAAAAATTGTGTCTTTGGTGACGTATTACAATCAGTGTAATTCAACTGCTGTACGTACATCAAATTATATCATTGACAACGGGGTCCGCTTTTGCGACATCTGCGTGCTGTCTTTTAATTATATAGATACGTAGTCAGTTCATTAGTATGGGGTTCCTCTATGAGGAATTGTAATTGTAAAATGTATTACTTAATAATACGATTTCAGGCCGCACTTAGCTTGTAGCAGTCAGAGCAGTTAAAATGACTGTACATGTAAAATAAATTTGATAAAAATTTTTAATTTAATTTAACGTAGGTATAAAATAAATGTAATTTAAAGAAAAGAAATGTAATTTATTTTAAAAAATGTTATTAAATAAAATAATTTAACTTATGAAAAATTTAATTTAATTTAGGTATAAAATAAAATTAATTTAAATAAAATAATGAAATTTATTTTAAAAGTTAAATTAAACGTAGGTATTAAATAAAATAAATGTAATTTAAATAAAATAAATTTAATTTATGAAAAATTTAATTGAACGTAGGTATAAAATGAAATTAATTTAAATAAATGTAATTTATGAAAATATCAATTTAATTTTACGTAGATATAAAATAAAATACATTTAATTTAAATAAATGTAATTCATAAAAAAATAATTAAACGTAGGTATAAAATAAATTTAATTTATTAAAAATTTCAATTCAATTTAACGTATGTATGAAATAAAATTAATTACACATTTAAATTAAATTTAACGTAGGTATAAAATAAAATGAATTTAAATGATAAAAAAATATTCATTTATAAAAAAAAAATACGTTGGTATAAAATAAGTTTAAATTAACTTAATTAACCATTTAAATTAAATTTAACGTAGGTATAAAATAAAATGTAATTAAATTAAATAATAAATACATTTTATTTTCTACCTCCGTGACTTCACCGAAAGAAACAAAGAGTGTGGACCCACGTGACATCAAGGCTGTCCTGCCATTCTTCCACCGCCATTCTTCCACCGGAGTGGAAGAATGGCAGGCGCATCTTACAGATGACAAGTCGATGGTCAGTGAGCAGATCAGCTCCACGGTAGGTCCTGGTGTCAAGGACATGGGCCCGCATTCGCTGTTCCGTCACTATGTAGTCCAGCAGATGTTCTTGCTTGGACCTGGCATACATCCATGATGTGGTGTGGATGCGCCGATGCCGGAACAGCGTGTTGGTAATTACAAGCCCATGGGCTTACAAAAAATTTAGCAGCCTCCTGCCGTTGTTATTGAGCTGATCTGCCCGATGCCTTCCAATTACTCCAGACCAGGTGCCAGCATCATGACCAACTCGGGAATTGAAGTCACCCAACAAGATGACTATCCCGAGGGGCTACTTTAGCCAGCACCTGTGACAGGAGGTCATAGAAGGCATTTGACTCATTGGCCTTGCTTGCATCCCTCCACGGATGTTCGTCTTTGGTGCGGGAATAAGTTACCATGACCACCACTCCTCGCCTGTGGTTGATGGCAAGGCGAGCCCAAAGTAGCCTGGAGCTTACAGCTTCCCACACCTCATCACCACGCTCCCACGCCCCCTTCATTCTTTTATTCAGAAGAAGAGCCACACCCTGTTGTTTGGCAGTCTCCTGCCCCGAGTAGAGGACTGTCCACCCCTCATATTGGCAGGAGCCAGATCCGGTCCACAGGACCTCCTTATTACCACAGAGATCCAGGCGGTACCGGTCCAGCTCTTGACAGAGGAGTGGCAGCCTCTCCTCCGCAGTGAGCGTTCGAACATTCCACGTGGCCACACGTAGTGGTTTTTTGTTGTTTTTGGAGGAGCCCCGAGAAGAAGGATTCACTCTTCTGGCTCTGCCAAATGGGGTTTGGTCAGGAGATGTCATAGACGCCTGTCCCCCCGGGGCCTCCGGCACAAGCTTATTTATAAAATGTTGTGGTCGTGGTTTAGTGGTAATTAATTGGAGGTGGAGGGGTTACCAGCCCCTCACACCTGTCCAGAGCCCCCACTTAGCCGCTGTGGTGGTTACAAAAGCCATGAGGGGAAAGGCCAATCCGAATTGGCCCTCCCCCCCGGCACTGCCCATGGCAGCGTTGCCCGTCCGGCACCACAAGGAGGTAGGGGGTTGTTTTGACGCACACCACCACCATTACCACCACTACTACCACCAACACTACCACCACCATTACACCACCACTACTACCACCACCACTATCACCACTATTACACCACCACCATTACCACCACTACTACCACCAACATTACCACCACCATTACACCACCACTACTACCACCAACACTACCACCATCATTACACCACCACTACTACCACCACTTCCACCACCACCACTACCATACACTACCATCACTACCACCACCACCACCATTACCAACATCACTACAATCACTGACCACCACCGCTACCACCAATACCACCACCACTACCGGGACGTTTGCGTGCTGAATGCTGGAATCTGATCCCACGTCTCCTCCCTCTCCTCCCGCCCTCAGCCCTCACCAGCGGCCTCCCAGACGGCCTCCCCCGGCCCGGGCCCCGACCCCGACCACGACCCCGGCCCCGGCCGCCCCCTCCGCGAGGGCTCGCTCCTCCCGGCCCATCCGGGTGCCCAAGCGCTCCGCGGACGACGCCGGAGGAGGAGGAGCCGAGTTCCACACGGCGCCCTTCAAGGTCGCTCACCCGCTCCACGACGACGCCGGGGGGCCGGGGCCCGCGCCGGGGCCTCCCCGCTGCAGCCGTCGTCTTCGTTGCCCCGTGACGTTCCGGGCTCTCGAGGGGGGGGGGCGCCGCCGCCGGGATTCTCCGGCGGCGGCGGCGCCCCCCCAGGAGAGCTCCCACGGCGGCGGCGGTGCCCGGACGACGACGGGAATCGGCCCGAGGGTCGCCCCGGAGCGCGGAGACGGCGGCGGAGAGTCGGGGACAGCGCTCAGCGCCGACGAGGCGGCGGGCGAGGAGGAGGCATAGGAGGAGGCGGAGGAGGAGGAGGCGGAAAGACGCAGGGAGGCCGCGGTTGGACCGCGTGCGGCGTGGAAGAGACACTTCGACTTTTGGTGGCAGGGCGTGGGCAGGAGGGGGAGCAGCAGGAGGGGCGGAGGAGGAGGCGGAGCGAGAGGAGGAGGAGGGGAAGAGGAGGCCGAGGCGGCGGTGGAGGAAGAGGTTTTGGCCGGGCGGTCGCCGCTAAGCAAGCGGCGGGAGGCGGCGGTGGCGGCGGATTGCCCGGCGGGACCGAATCCCGATCCTTGCCCGGGCTCCTCTACCTGCCGCGCTCCTCCGCCTCTTCCGTCTCCTCCGTCTCCTCTGTCGCCACCGGCTCCTCCTCCGCCGATGGCTCCTCCGACGCCGGCACCGGCGGTCGAGGGCAAGCGGCGCTCGGCCCCGCGTGGGGCGACGTTCCACTTCTGCTCGCTGATGCCGCGGCCGCTGGCTCAGCCGCCGCCCACCGAGAGGCGCCGGGGTCGCGCCCTGGAGAAGCAGCGGCAGCGACGGAAACAAATTCAGCAACAATACCGGCAGCAGAGAGCGTCGTCATCGTCGTCCAGCTGTTGGTCGTTCTCGGACGCATCGTCGTCGTCGTCTTCATCGCCGGAGGAGGTGGTTAAGGGTGATGAGGCGAAGGAGCGGAGGGACGAGGAGGAGGAGGAGGTGGTAGAGGGGGACGAGGCGAAGGAGCGGAGGGGCGAGGAGGAGGAGGTGGTGGAGGGTGATGAGGTGAAGGAGCGGAGGGGCGAGGAGGAGGAGGAGGTGGTGGAGTCTACGGGGGGCGTCCGCAGGCTGCTGCTGAAGTTTTGCGCCAGCCGCCTGCAGCCGAGCGTCGACAGAGCACGAGACAATGAGGAGGTGGCGGACAACGAGGAGGAGGAGAACGAGGAGGAGAGGAAGACGAGGAGGAGGAGGAAGAAGAAGAAGAAGAAGAAGAAGAGGAGGAGGGGACTACGGAGATCACGCAGTGCAGCTGATGATGGTGACTGCAAGTCGGGCGACGAGGTGGAGGAGGAGGAGAGGGTGGCGAGTCTCAAGAGGGTGGAGGAGTGCCGGATTCTCAAGCAGATAGACGACATCATGGCTGAGATACCCCAGCTGGAGGGGAGATGCAGGGTGAGGAGGAGCAGATGAGGTGTAGGGTGGTGAGGAGGGGCTGGGTGGTGAGGTGTAGGGTGGTGAGGAGGGGCTGGGTGGTGAGGTGTAGGGTGGTGAGGAGGAGGGTGAGGAGACTCCAGGGCAGCGGGTGAGGGCGTTGGGAGTGGCTCACTCGCTTACTCACTCGGACACTCAGTCACTCACTCAGTCACTCACTCAGACACTTACTCAGACACTCACTCAGACACTCAGTCAGTCACTCAGTCACTCACTCAGACACTCACTCAGACACTTACTCAGACACTCACTCAGACAGTCACTCAGTCACTCACTCAGTCACTCAGATACACACTGACACACACACTGACACACACACTGACACACACACACACTCAGACACACACTGACACACACACCATGATACACACACTGACTGGAGGAGGTGGAGCGTGGTCAACACATCTACGCCTGAAACATGTTAGAAAGAAGAGGAGAATACGGAACAACCCACCTGTTGTCCATTTCGTTGCCTCTAATCAACAGTCTTGCTGTGTATCCACCGTCTGCTGGAGCTCGCCTTCTATAGCGAGGATATCCATCATCTCCAGTTTGTGTGTCTTTAATAAATTGTCTCGGATATTTCTTGCTGCTCTCTATGTCCTTCATACATGCTGCTGCATTGACATTAAGGTTTCCGCATGGCCCATTAATCATATTTGCGGTCACTACTGCAAACAGATTTTGGGTCTTCCTCTGGATTTCGAAACTCGGCAGATATAACATCGATTTGGATTGGATGATTTTTTTCTTTCAGCCAGATTAAAATATGAGCGTGGGGAAGTCATCTACATCATTAGACCCCCTTTGCCAGTACCAAAATATAATAATAGGGGTTTTTCTCCTTTTTTATGGCAACAAAATTGAAACCTTTTTACAAGGATTCATGTTACAGCATTAGCCACAATACTTGCAGTGAAATTGCAAACAAAAAAAACCTACTATGATAATATATTGGCATTGTCCTTGAAACCGATTGGTCCACACCAAGGGACGGCTTTCTTTAGAGCCTCGACCCAGTTGGTGCTCGAGCAGAGGACGCCAAAAGGTTTCAGTTTTGTTGCCAGAAAAAAGGGGAAACCCCTAAGATGTGGAAGTCCTCGCTTCTGCCACTCAGTTGAGTACATCCAGCATCTTGTTTCTCCAAAAAACACGACTCTCAGTAACTGCTCTCGATGAATTTAACTTGCTTTTGTCTGAACACCCTGGCTGTGAAGTCGTATCGACGGCTGGGTGTCTGGCCGAATTCAAGTTTTGATTTTTTTTGTTTTATCTCAGGCCAAGTTGGATTACATGTAAAGGTAATAAATAAGTCAGGGACATCCATACGCTTGAACGTATGACATGGCACCTTGAGCATATTCGTGCATGCGTCTAGGGCTTCCTGTGAACGTAGCAGACGCCTGGATGCTACGGGGGGGGGGGGGGGGGGGGATGATGTAGCGCCATTGTTGGGCTGTATGCGTATTACCACGGGAGCTGACCTGAAATAGCGGACATGCGTCAACGGGGTGGTATACAGACCAGGTGGGACGAACAGGGCCCCCAGACCCCAAGAGGGGGGGGGGGGGCTGGGGGATGGTCCAGCGCCCCCTAGAGAGTTCCAGAAGGCTTGGCCAGGGGCGGAGAGACCCTGGAACGGGGATAAAAGCCGGACCCCTGAACGGGTTTGGCGGTCCTCGTCCACCTGAAGATCTGAAGAAGACTCTGAGCGCTACCCTGAAGACCCTGAAGACCCTGAAGCGAAGAGCCCAGTGACCCTGGCTAGGGTCGGGTTCAGACATAACCAGTGTAGCGTTAGCGCTAGAACCAGAGTAAGGGCACCGTATTGTGGAGGGACTGGCTCCTGAGGTTATCGGCTGTGAGGGGTCGTCACCCCTCTGTGTTGTGGTTCCCTTGTTGAATAAATGTGTTGCCTCTAGCGAACCATCTCGCCTCGTCTTGGACCCACTGCACGTGTAACCTGTGGTAATGAAACCTCTTGTCGCAAAAAATTAGCGGCGTGCGAAAGTGAAAGATGTTAACAAAGTAAAAATAAATTTTGATTTAAAGCTTTCGTGACTGCGAGGAATTCATATTCTTGGTTCTTTCGGTAAAGTCACCACCACGTAGAAGGGAAACAATAAAACAAATGGTTTATCAAATCCTTCCAATGATTGCTAAGCCAGAATTCCTTCCTCTCGGTTGAAATTGTCTCTGTGTATATGTGGATAGCCTCATGAACGAATCTTTCATGGTAGCCAGACGGATTGCAAAGAACCTCCGTCTTGGAGAAGTCAATGTCATGTGAGCCTACTGAATTATAACAGTGATCTGCCACGGCCGAGGTGTTGGTCCTACCGTTTTTTAGGTCTGCATTCTGTTCACAAATGAGGTCCGAGACATGTCGTATGGTTTCTCCAATGTAACTACCACAGAGGCAACTTAGTTTATAGACACCAGGGTACTGTATGTCCGGAATCACATCTATTACAGACGGAACCAGATCACGGATTTTATGTAATGTGTTGAATCGGACCTGGATCTTGTGTTTATTCAAGATTTTGGAGATCTTTTTTGTGATCCCCGCAATGTAGGGCAAAGTGATGGTTTTGAAAGGCTCCTCAAGAGGGTCCTTCTTCATGGTTGGAGTGATAGCTTTGCGGATTGTAGTCGGAGTAACCATTAGCCTTAAGAGCGTGGTGTACGTGCTTGAGTTCACTGGCTATGTGTTCCTGGTCGGATATGTATTGGGCTCTATGGTGCAGAGTCTTGATGAGGGAATTCTTCTGGGATGGATGGTGGTGGGAATCCGGTTTCAGGTAAGCATCCGTATGAGTAGCTTTCCCGTAGACAGAGTGGCTCATTGAACCATCAATTTTTTTTTACCAATTCCACTTTACAGTAAAATTGTAGACACGGCACAATATATATTTCTGAATCTTTATTTTTACCAACATTTAAAAAAATATTCTCCCTTAAGGCAAAATTCTGAAATATTGGATTTTTTACAAAGCCTTGTGAATTCACCTTGTATCTGAACAAGTTCAATTTGTGCAAATATTTTTTTTCAAACGTAGAAATCAAAAAGACTGCTTACAAATATCAGCTCTATGTTTTCAAGTAAATACATTTTGGGTAGTGAATAAATTATAGTCTAAATAAGCTACACATGACGAATTGTAGGCAATTATAGTTATAATCAAAGACATTTTTAAACAATCACGTGGTCCTTGTAGTCGCCGTTAGAAACACAATCTGCTTGAAACAGTTTATCAACATATATGAATACATTGATTCGAATAAGCAGAGTTAATTTCCTATTTATGGCATGCCAGTTACGTGTCAGTTTTCGATATCAACATCACCTTATAAAAGAATAACATTTAAAATACGCACAGACAAGTATTCATTCGTAATTATTGACAGGCATATTAACAAAATTGATTTACTGCAGTGAAATATACTGCATCAGGTTACATCGTATTAACAAGAAGCTATTTTAAAAATACGCACCGCCTGCTTAAGTGTATGTACAACGTACTATTGTAGTGTCATTCAAAACGAGTAGGCCATTGCATGCTGGCATCTGGGTCAAAATGTAGCAAATTCTAAACATTAGCTACAAATAATAGATCACAGAGTTTAGATCGCAACACAAGCATCGTCATCAGGTGGGACAACCACAGCAGCAAGAAGACAAAACTGCTGAAGTAGGTGCCTACTACTTCAGCGTCTTCTTCTTGCTGTGGTTGTCCCACCTGATGACGATTGCTTGTGTTGTGATCTAAACGCCGTGATCTGTTATGTTTCTACCCATGTGATGACTTTACCGAAATAACTAGACAGTGTGGATTCCTGCAGTCACAAAAGCTTCTAATCAAGATTGCCTACAAACTACACAACCGAGATGACGCATAAATCATCGCCCCCTACTGACAGGCTCTTGTCCACATGCAGGCCGGTGCAGGACCACCACCTTGTGCCACACAGGGACAGCTGCTACTTGGGGATGGTCTTCGAGTGTCTCAGACGAGATAGACACGAAACTCCGAGTTGCTGAGGCGGTTAAGCGAGCACTGCGTAAAAGCAATTATGAGAACATCGTGAATGCTTGGGAGCTTATTGGCTCTCGCTCCTGGTGAGAGATTGACCCAACCCACAGGTCCACAAAGACTGGCCGCTCTTACTCTGCAGGTTGAACCTAGGAGCTGAGTGTTCAACTTCACATTCTTGTCATTAAAGGCCTGTGACAAAGGTGCATCTATTGTAGCGACATCGTCTCAAGCTTACACATCTACCGGGTCTCCACTTGACTTTGTATTGTCTCGGAGGAAGTCCACCCACACTTCCACAAACTGCTGGGAGTTGCCTCGCTCTGCCTCACAGTCAGAATTCTCCTCCTGCTTCGCGTTGCCTCCATCGATGTGAAGGTCCGATTTTGGAGTTGAATCTTCATCTTCACATTTCACCTTCACTTCTTCCCTCTTCACCATCACCTCTTCATATTTCACCTCAGTTCCTTTTAAGTGTCAAAGCTGGGATTTTCCTCCGGTTCTTGTTTCATGAGGGATGGGCTCATTGTGGAACTTTGACTTTCACAAGGTGATTTCAGACTCCACTCCTTGCAGATCTTCTGATGCTTCTGTGTTCTCTGGTGTACTTGAAGATTTGATGAAACTGCAAATGCCTTCCCGCACACACTGCACTTGAAGGGTTTTCTCTCCCGTGTGTGTTCTCTGGTGTCTTTGAAGATGTGACACATGTACAAACGCCATCCCGCACAGAATGCACTTGAAGGGTTTCTCTCCCGTGTGTGTTCTCTGGTGTCTTTGAAGATGTGACACGTACAAACGCCATCCCGCACAGAATGCACCTAAGGGTTTCTCTCCTGTGTGTGTTCTCTGATGTACTTTAAGATTTGATGACTGTGCAAATGCCATCCCGCACACACTGCACTTGAAGGGTTTCTCTCCTGTGTGTGTTCTCTGGTGTGTTTTAAGATTTGATGACTGTGCAAACGCCATCCCACACACACTGCACTTGAAGGGTTTCTCTCCCGTGTGTGTTCTCTGGTGTGTTTTAAGAACAGATGACTGTGAAAATGCCTCCCCACACACACTGCACTTGAAGGGTTTCTCTCCCGTGTGTGTTCGCTGGTGTGTTTTAAGAGCAGATGACCGTGCAAATGCCTTCCCACACACAGTGCACTTGAAGGGTTTCTCTCCTGTGTGTGTTCTCTGGTGGGTCTCAAGAACTGATGGCCATGCAAATGCCTTGTCACACACAGTACACTTGAAGGATTTCTCTCCTGTGCGAGTTCTCTGGTGCTGTGTCAAATTTCCAGTCCGATCTGTGCTGTATGCACGCTGGTCGCATTGTTGACTTGTCGTACAGAGCTGCGCTGACCGCCTTTGCTCCATCAGACCAGCGTCAGCTGCAGACAGAAAAAAATAATATCGACACGTCAGTATCGATGCACAGAGGAATGCATATATACACAGTAACACGTGACTTACATGTCCATACTCATTCATATATTCATGATATAGTGAAAAAGTGTCCCAAATTCATCACACGGGCTGTGATGGCACACAATGAGAGGGCAAATGGTTATAAACATGCCTGAAAGCTCTCGTATCTTCAAAATGAATATTAACCCAAAACTCTGAGCACACAATTTCGGCTGTCTGGCTAGAAAAGGAATATTTATAAGAGCTAAATTCAGCTGACATAGCAAAGGGTGTTGAAAACAATACTATTTGTGTTATGCAGAAATGCATGAATTAATGTTCAATCACAACTCAGATGTCCTTGAATGCTGGGATGAACAGTTCCGACTTCAGCTGGATGTGCGTGCTGTGTTCACATCCTGTTTCCATTCTTAGTAAGAGTTCCAGAGGAAAACAAAAATAAACTATTGTTTTGATATAACCTCCGTGTTCAATAGAGTTGATAGACTTCACTGCAAATACAAACTTGACACTGTCACACACTGGCGGTGGCGTGTCTAGAATCATGCCTGGCCACCTTCATCTGCTCAGCATTAATGCTTCCTCACTACACCAAGTAATTAATCGAGGATCAATGAACATAGCCGAGACTAACTGGTGAGATGTTAACTAACTCACTGGGGATACAGGAAGTCGTGGGTTCGATCCCGACCCTGACGCCTGCTGTATATTTGGAGTTTGAGCGTCTCTCCGCTGAGTGTCTTTGACCGATAGACATTGACACACGTATTCTTGGTTCTTTCTGTAAAGTTACGTAGACAGAAAATAACAATAACAGATAATACAATTACATTAAATAAAGACCACTTGTGTTGCAATCAAAACGTGGGTTTTTTTTTGCTTTATTTACTATTTTTTATGTTTATTATGTTATTGTTATGTTATTTTCTATCTACGTGACTTTACCGAAAGAACCAAGAATATTAATTCCTGCAGTCACCAAAGTTTTAAGTCAAAACATTCACACACGTTGACAAAGCCTCACCTTGTGTTGTTGTGGGCAGGTCGCTTCTGATAACAAGAGCGGTATAGCAGCTCAAGCGGGCTTGGCCTGGTGAAAAAGAAAATAAAAACTGCGTGAATATTTACAATAAAACAAAGTTACAAAGTGGCGAGCCGGGTGAAGACAAATTAAACTTAAGCGAGATAATTAAAGTGAGTGCAATCAGGCGAGGGCAGGAGGCAAGGCCCCGCGTGGCTAGGCCCCGCGTTGTAAAGTTCCAACCTGGACATCGATTCCAATGCTCGCTGCTACTCAGTTGACATCCCTACGAGAGAGAGAGCGAGGCTCTACCTTGGTAAACAACAACAACCACCATAACCACCACCACAACAACCACAATCGCAATGAGAATTTCTCACCTCGGATTTCAGTGCAGGAAGCGATAGCTTCCTGTTACCTCAAGACGTCACGCGGCAGCAGCAGGTGACATGACGTCACGTCCGGGGTACAAGACACTCCCCTCCCACGAGCGGCTCCGTAACTGAATAAAATTATATTATGAGACCTCTTTTGCCAGAAACAAGATATAGAAATAGGTTTAACCCTTTTAACTGGCAAACATGATGCCTTGAATAAAGGTGTCAGTTTTTTGTGCCAGTTAAAAGGGTAAAACCTATTTCTATGAATAAAATTATGTTAATGAGCCCGGGCCATATGTCGAGGGATGGGGTCGTGGGTGCTAAACCCGTCCCAATAAACTCGCGACGGCTTTAACGGACACATTATGTTAATGAGCCGCCAGTCACTGGGCGTAGCTTTGCCCAAATAAGGATTGTACCGGAACAGATATCGGCAGTGACCAGGCAGAGGTGACGTCACGCTCAAGGGCGCGGTGGACGGGGGTGGGGTGAATACCTTGGTGACATGACGTCACTAACGAGGCTCCCCCTGGCGTTTCACACCGACGAGGTCATGCTGAGTGGTGACGTCACAGAGCGGGGATGGAGTTTAAGTTGATTTAGATTCATTTTCCATTGCTCCATCTCTTCAACAGAGACCCCTTGGGTGCGTGAACTCAGCAACAACGTGGACATTATTGTGTATACACCGTGTGTGTGTGTACACTGTGTGTGTGTACACACAGAAACAGTGTGTACACACTTTCTGTAGTGTGTACACACTTTCTGTGTGTACACACTGTTTCTGTGTGTACACACTGTTTCTGTGTGTACACTGTGTGTACAGACTGTGTGTGTGTACACACTGTGTGTGTACGTACACACTGTTTCTGTGTGTTCACACTGTACGTGTGTACACTGTGTCTACAGACTGTGTGTACAGTGTGTGTGTACAGTGTGTGTGTGTACAGTGTGTGTGTGTACACACTGTGTGCCTGTATCTGTGTGTGCCTGTGTCTCTGTGTGTGTGCCTGTGTGACACCTGATGATGATTGCTTGTGTTGCAGTCGAAACGTCATGATAATTTAATTGTTTTATATTTTTGTTATTGTTTCCCTTCTACGTGACTTTACCGAAAGAACCAAGAATAAATATCAGCTCCATGTTTTCAAGTAAATACATTTTGGGTAGTGAATAAATTATAGTCTAAATAAGCTACACATGACGAATTGTAGGCAATTATAGTTATAACCAAAGACATTTTTAAACAATCACGTGGTCCCTGTAGTCGCTGTTAGAGACACAAAATCTGCTTGAAAACAGTTAATCAACATATATGAATACATTGATACGAATAAGCAGAGTTAATTTCCTATTTATGGCATGCCAGCTATGTGTCAGTTTTCGATATTAACATCACCTTATAAAAGAATAACATTTAAAATACAAATGCACAACTTTGGGATGAACGCTGCACTTTGTCGTTTTCATGCAGGGGGCGCTGTAAACCTACACGCGCCCCCTGCATGCGAACGACAGAGGCGCAGGGACAGACGCTCCATTACGTTGGAATCGATCTGCAGACGGCCAGCAGCTCCGTGTCGCCTTATCTCGATCCCGCAATCCCCTACCAGGTGAAAGTCCGCATCGAACCGAACCCCCGGCAAGGCCATTGTCTACTTAACGACGAGAGAAAATTCACACAAAATGTCCTTTTCAACTAAGTCTTCCAGATGTAAAATTAACTTTTAATGAAGAAATAAAATCATCTAATTCAAAACACAACACAATTCAAAGATGTTCCATTTTAAAACTTCAAAACAGAGCATGGGGTACTTGCGTGAATGTGTCCTTCGTGTGCAAATGTTGTGACAGCGTCTCAACAACAGCAGTGGGGTTTGCTTCAACCGATAGGTAACGAACATCCAGACGTCAATCAGCAAGGAGCACTTCTAGTCCCAGTTAGACAAAATCTACGTCAACACATAAGACAAAACTACAATTCGTGTTGTAGAGAATGTACCTCCTCCTATACGTGTAACTTTCAAGTGGTATGCCTTGTAACTGATGAATGATCCGAGCGTGCTCCCTATTTCAAAGACAATGAGTTGCTCCAGAGGCAGACACTTCGTGAAACACAAAAGTGCCCTTTGACCTGTATCACAAGAACAACGGGTCTCACCTGAGTTCTCTGTACAGGTTACTTCCAAAACACACACACACTTTGTCCTAACATCACTTATTCAATGTTTGACCCTTACAGGTCAAATGTTACAAGTATGCACAAAACCAGACAAGTATTCATTCTAAATTATTGACGGGAATATTAACATTGAATTACTGCAGCGAAATATACTGCATCACGATACATCATATTAACAAGAAGCTATTTTAAAAAAAATACACCATCTGCTTCACAGTGTATGTAAAACATACTATTGTGTCATTCAAAACGAGTAGGCCATTGCATGCTGGCGTCTGAGTCAAAATTTTGCAAATTCAAAACATTACCTACAAACTACACAACTGAGATGACACATCAATCATCGCCCCCTACTGACAGGCTCTTGTCCACATGCAGGCTGGTGCAGGGCCACCACATTGTGCCACACAGGGGCAGCTGCTACTTGGGGATGCTCTTCGAGTGTTTGAGATGCGATATGATACAAAACTCCGAATTGCTGAGGCAATTAAGCAAGCACCGTATTAATGGAAATAATATAACATCGTGAATGCTTGGGAGCTTATTGACTCTCTCTCCGGGTTAGAGATCTAGCCAACCCACAGGTCCACAAATACTGGCCGCTCTTACTCTGCAGGTTGACAAAGGTGAATCTATTGGAGCTTCATTGTCTCAAGCTTACACATCGACTAACTGGTCTCCATTTGACTTCATATTGTCGAAGAAGTCCACCCACACCTCCACTTCCACAAACTGCTGGGAGTTGCCTCGCTTTGACTCACGGTCAGAATTCTTCTCCTGCTTTACATTGCCTCCATCGATGTGAAGGTCCCATTTTGGCGGTGAATCTTCATCTTCACATTTTACGTCACTTTTTCGCTCTTCCCCATCACTTCACCACATTTCACCTTCACCCCTTCATATTTCACTTCGATACCTTTAAAAGTGTCCAAGCTGGGATTTTATTCTGGTTTTTGTTTCATGAGGGATGGGCTCATTACAGCACTTTGACTTTCACAAGATGATTTCAGACTCCGACTCCGCTCCTTGTGGATTTTCTGATGCCTGTGTGACTTCTCTGGTGTGTTTTAAGAGCAGATGACCGTGAAAATGCCTTCCCACACACACTGCACTTGAAGGGTTTCTCTCCTGTGTGTGTTCTCTGGTGTGTTTTAAGATTAGACGAATATGAAAATGCCTTCACACACACACTGCACTTGAAGGGTTTCTCTCCTGTGTGTGTTCTCTGGTGTCTTTGAAGAACTGCTGACTGTGCAAATGCCTTCTCACACAGAGTGCACTTGAAGGGCTTCTCTCCTGTGTGTGTTCGCTGGTGTTTTATAAGATCAGATGAATCTGAAAATGCCTTCCCACACACAGTGCACTTGAAGGGTTTCTCTCCCGTGTGTGTTCTCTGGTGTATTTTAAGAGCAGATGACCGTGAAAATGCCTTCCCACACACAGTACACTTGAGGGGTTTCTCTCCCGTGTGTGTTCTCTGGTGTGTTTTAAGAGCAGATGACCGTGAAAATGCCTTCCCACACACACTGCACTTGAAGGGTTTCTCTCCCGTGTGTGTTCTCTGGTGTGTTTTAAGATTAGACGAATCTGAAAATGCCTTCACACACACACTGCACTTGAAGGGTTTCTCTCCTGTGTGTGTTCTCTGGTGTGTTACAAGAGCAGATGAGCATGAAAATGCCTTCCCACACACACTGCACTTGAAGGGTTTCTCTCCTGTGCGAGTTATCTGGTGCTGTGTAAAATTTACAGTCCGATCCGTGCTGTATGCACGCTGGTTGCATTGTTGGCTTGTTGTACCAAGCTGCTGTGCTGACTGCCTTTGCTCCATCAGACCAGCATCAGCTGCAGACAGAAAAAAAGAATATCCACACCATCTACACGTCAGTATCGAGGCACAGAGGAATGCAAATATACAGTCACACGCGACTTACACGTGTTTATTATTCATATATTCATGATATAGTGAAAAAGTTTCAAAAATTCATCACACGGGCTGTTGTGGCACTCAATGAGAGGGCAAATGGTTATAAACATGCCTGGAAGCCCTCGTATCTTCAAAATGAATGTTCACCCAAAACTCCGAGCACACAATTTCAGCTGTCTGGCTACAAAAGGAATATTTATAAAAGCTAAATTCAGCTGACATAGCAAAGGGTGTTGATGAAGCATACACAACACGGGGGGGGGGGGACCTCAAGGCCAGCACCCAGTGGCAGGGTAAACAGTGGGGTGGGAGGAAAAAGCCCCTAGGCAGATAAGAGTTGACTCAAGTTGGAGGGAGCGAGGGGATTATCGATGAGTCAACGGCGAGGAACGCAGGCACAGAGACAATGGGAAGGGGGGGAATGACGCGACCCCCCCACCCCCCCAACGGCCAGAGCGCTCAAAACGTCCGTAAAGAGGATTCGATTGGATGCGCAGGATGACGTCATGTGACCCAGGGGTTAAGGGGGGCTTTGGAGACATAAGGGGGCCGGAGGGGCGGATTGAATCAGAGTCCTTCTGGAGCGGCGGAGACCAGCCGTCCTCAGCGTCTGTTCGACCAATGCAGGGTGGAGCTGGAAACGGTCGGACAGAAAAAGTCCCCAAGGCGAGCATCTTCCCCAGCCCCCATGGGGCAGCCGAAGAGGTGAGTGGGTACGGGGAGGGGGGCCAATTCAGTCAGCTCGAGCTTGGGGGATAGACGCACTCTGCGACGGCCAGGTGACAGGAGGTTAGGCGCTGTCCGAAGGGTGCTGGCTGGAGGGGGCCATAAACGGGGGTCCCTATTCGGAAATAAATCTTAGCACAGACTGACGTTGTGACGCGTGGTGCATGTGTGCGTGTGAAGAGCGGTGGGACAGCGATCGGCGTACGACGGTGTGTGGGTGACTATAAATCAGTGTGGGTGTATAATCTTAGTTCTTTCGGTAAAGTCACGTGACTTTACCGAAAGAACTAAGAATATGAATTACTGCAGTCACGAAAGCTTTAAATCAAAATTCAGTGTGGGTGTGTCGCACGCGCATATTAAAATACCAACGGTGGCCCGCGCCGGCGCGTGTCTGTGCGTGCACCACGGTGTTAACGGTGAGACACACACGAGTGTCACTAGTGTCTGTGCGTGCACCAACGGTGTTAACGGTGAGACACACACGAGTGTCACTAGTGTCTGTGTGCACCGCGGTGTTAACGGTGAGACACACGTGAGTGTCACTAGTGTCTGTGTGTGCACCGCGGTGTTAACGGTGAGATACGCGCGAGTGTCACTAGTGACTGTGCACACCACAGTGTTAACGGTGAGACACACGAGTGTCACTAGTGTCTGTGTCTGCACCACAGTGTTAACGGTGAGACACGCACGATACGAGTGTCACTAGTATCTGTGCGTGCACCGCGGTGTTAATGGTGAGACACGCGCGAGTGTCACTAGTGCAGTGGTTCTTAACTTGGGTTCGATCGAACCCCAGGGGTTCGGTGAGTCGATCTCAGGGGTTTGGCAGAGCCCCCGCCACGGAGGTCCGGACACACTTGAATTATTGTGTAAATTTGTGATGACACACACGGCCCGCTTGGCCATCACTGGCTGCAGATGATCATACTACACTGCTTGGCCAATCAGCGCTGCGGGGAATTTAGTGCGTACTCAGTAGTCAACGTGACTGTTGTTGTCGTACGTCGTGTGATTTCTTTAATATTTTATCCATACTATGTCGGGCAAAATAAGAAAGTGGTCGGACGAATATGTACAACATGGATTCTCATGTATCACGGAACGTGATGGGAGTGAGCGTCCTATCTGCATGATTTGCAACGCCAAGTTGAGCAACTCTATTCTTGCACCGGCAAAACTAAAGGAACACTTCTTGAAGCTGCATGGAGACGGGGAATACAAGAACACAACACTTGCTGAATTCAGGGTGAAGAGAGCCAGATTCGATGAAAGGGCCACTCTGCCTGCTCTTGGATTTGTACCTGTTAACAAACCGATCCTGACAGCATTGTACGAAGTTGCTTACCTGATCGCAAAGCAGGGCAAGCCACACACCATTGGTGAAACACTTGTGAAACCAGCTGCATTAAAGATGGCGAATCTGATACTCGGAACAGCGGCCGAAGGTAAATTATCCCAAATTCCCCTTTCAAATGACACCGTCAGTGACAGAATAGAAGACATGAGTAAAGACATCTTGGCTCAAGTAGTCACGGATCTGATTTCAAGCCCGGAAAAATTCAGCCTTCAACTCGACGAAACCACAGACGTTTCTGATCTAAGCCAGCTTGCTGTTTTTGTACGCTATGTGAAAGACATGATAAAAGAAGAGTTTTTTTATTTTGTAAGCCTCTTACAACAACAACGAAGGCAGCCGATGTGAAGAAGCTTGTGGATGACTTCTTCAGAGACAACAATCTTTCATGGGATATGGTTTCTGCAGTTTGTACGGACGGAGCTCCAGTCATGCTGGGAAGAAAGTCTGGTTTTGGTGCGCTAGTAAAGGCCGATGCACCACACATCATTGTGACGCATTGTATTCTGCACAGGCATGCGTTGGCAACAAAAACCTTACCTCCAAAAATGGCAGAAGTATTAAAAACTGTGGTGGAATGTGTGAACTATGTGCGAAAAAGTGCTCTGAGGCACCGCATCTTCAGTGAGCTGTGTAAAGAAATGGGCTCTGAATTTGAGGTACTTCTGCTCCATTCTAATATTCGGTGGTTATCCCGGGGACAGGTGCTGAATCGTGTTTTTGCCATGCGTGTGGAATTAGCCCTGTTTTTGCAAGAGCACCAACACTGCCATGCAGATTGCTTCAAAAATCCTGAGTTCATTCTCATTTTAGCGTACATGGCTGATATATTCGCAGCTCTCAATCATCTCAATCAGCAGATGCAGGGTGGTGGAGTCAATGTCATGGAAGCGGAAGAACACCTGAAGGCTTTTCAAAAAAAGCTACCGTTATGGAAACGACGAACAGAGAACAATAACTTCGCAAACTTCCCGCTTCTGGACGACTGTGCAAGTAAGATCGAAGATGTGTCTGGAATCGGAGATATTTCTGTATCCACGGAACTGAAGCAAACAATTGCCACGCACTTAGATGAGCTTGCAAAGTCTCTCGACGGATATTTCCCTACAAGAGAGTCATATCCAGCATGGGTGAGACAGCCGTTCACGTTTGCTGTTGAAACAGATGTCAATGATGAATTCCTCGACGAAATCATTGAAATTCAGCAGAGCCAGGTTCAACAGCAACTCTTCAGAACAACAACGCTCTCAACGTTTTGGTGTCGACAAATGAACAAGTATCCAGTTATTGCTAAGAAAGCCCTGGATTTTTTTTATACCATTTGTTACAACATATCTTTGTGAGCAATCCTTTTCGAGGATGCTGGACATAAAAACGAAGAAAAGGAACAGACTTTGCTGTGAAAATGACATGAGAGTGGCACTTGCCAAGGTGAAGCCACGCATATCTGAACTGATCTCTCAAAGGCAACAGCAGAAGTCACATTGATTTCCAGGTATGTAATTTGTTGTGAGTTTATGCATTGTGTTGGTTTTATTCTTTGAACAAGGTAATGTTCATGCACGGCTCATTTTGTGTACCAGTAAAAAACATATCTATGTCTTGAATTTGAAAAAAAATCACATTTTATTTTTCACTAAAGAGGGGTTCGGTGAATGCGCATATGAAACTGGTGGGGTTCGGTACCTCCAACAAGGTTAAGAACCACTGGTGTAGTGTATAGTGCAGTGTATCGTGTAGTGTATAGTAGTGTATAGTGTAGTGTACAGTGTATTGTATAGTGTAGTGTATTGTGTAATGTATAGTGTAGTGTATAGTGTAGTGTACAGTATAGTGTAGTATATATAGTGTAGTGCATAGTGTAATGCATAGTGTAGTGTGTAGTGTAGTGTAGTACACTAGCACATCACACTGGTGGGTTAGCGAGCCAAGCAACAACATTTGCACTCTGGACACCGTGACATTTCGCCAGCAATCACAACAACCAGCTTCGTCAGGCGACAGCCACATTTGTGCATTTATTCATTCACACAATCTAACCCGGCTGATATCGGCTCGCCGAAAACCAACAGCGTCAAACTACGAAAGTGCCGCGGCATCGTGGGAGCGGCCGATGAAACTGGCCGGGTTCGGGGAGAAATAAAAAAACCGGGACGCTGACGTGGCGCACGAAGGCTCACGGCGTTGTACGCGCCATCGTGACGCCGCTTGTCGCCCCGGTAAAACAATAATATAAACACGCGGAACTCCCTCTCGGTGCCGGACGTTGTGACGGACCGTGCCGATTTCGCCGCTCGTTGACCCCCGGCCACGCGAAGGCGAATTTAAATTCTCCCCCCACCCCCCCACCCCCCTCTCACCTGGCTCCCTGGCACCACGCCCAGTCGCCTCCCGTCCAGCGGCACACCAACGCCGGGGGAAAGCGCTGGGAGGTGAGAGACCGTCGCGAAGACTAAAATAAAATAACAAAAAACTGCGTCCGGTAACAGAGAGCTCGTAAAACAAAATTCCCACCCCCAAAAAAAAGTGAAAAGCCAAACTCGGGGCACCGATTGTAACCGGCACGAGGCAAATATCCCCCAATGCTGAAAAACATCGCTCAGTTGGGATCATCTTCTTTGGTTCTTTCGGTAAAGTCACGTAGAATGAGAATAAAATAATAAATTGATAAAATAAAATAACACAATAATATTCTCACGACGTTTCGGCCACAACACAAGCGGCCTTCATCAGGTGAAGGGGCGAGACTGTCTGGTAGGACAGCGCTGAAGTGAAAGAGCCACGTTCAGATCACGGCTTTTAAGCTGTGTGAGAGGAACAAAGCGCCTTGACAAAGGAATTAGCATATAATTTAGCATTGAAATGGTTGAATGATTAGCTTGTGGCTGGTCACAGAAATAGCTATGTTAAAAGTTAAAGCATACACATCCGCAGAGGCACCCATTGTTAAAGGAATTAGCATAGAATTTAGCATTGAAATAGCTAAGTTAAGGCATACACATCCGCAGAGGCACCCCTTGACAATGGAATTAGCATAGAATTTAGCATTGAAATAGCTGAGTGATTAGCTTGTAGCTGCTACAGAAATAGATACGTTAAAGTCAGAGCATACACATTCACCGAGGCACTTAGTACAAATCAAACAGGAGAATTTAGCATTGAAATAACTAGGCGAATTTAGCATTGAAATAACTGAGTGATTAGCTAGTGACTGGTCACAGAAATGACTACACATCTGAGCTATTCACAGTACTATATAGTGAACCAATAAAAACTAAAATATAAATTACCTTCATGTTATCAATAAACTCTATATTCTCCAATCAGCTAAGCTACCAACAATAAGTCGTTATATATCACAATGCTATATGGCGAAAAAATGGGTGGATTCTTACCCTCAAATTTCAGCACCACGGATAGCTACGGGCCCCATTCAGACGGACGAGTTCGTCCATGGTCGGAACAGAGGAGGGGGAGAGAGACAGCTGCGAGGCCCTAGTATACTCCATGTTGTAAAACTATACCATTAACCGTGGTGTGAGAGGAATTAAGAGGCAATGCTGGCGAAAGAGCTGCGGTCTGAAGGTCATGGTAAAAATACAATTAATTAAGAACAGAAATGATTTAAAACATCTTTCCAGTGGTTACTAAGCCTGAATCCATCTTCTCGGTTGAAATTGTCTCTGTGCTTGTATATGTGAATGGCCTCATGAACGAATCTCTCATGGTAGCCGGTTGGTTTGCAAAGAACCTCCGTCTTGGAGAAGTCAATGTCATGTGAGCCCACTGAATTATAACAGTGATCTGCCACGGCAGAGGAGTTCGTCCTACCGTGTTTCAAGTCTGCTTTATGTTCGCGGATGCGGTCCGAGATATGTCTTTTGGTTTCTCCAATGTAGCTACTACCACAGAGGCACTTTAGTTTGTAAACGCCCGGGTACTGTATGTCTGGAACAGCATCTTTTACAGATGGAACTAAATCACGGATTTTATGTACTGTGTTGAATCAGACCTGGATCTTGTGTTTATTCAGGATTTTGGAGATCTTTTTAGTGACCCCTGCAATGTAGGGTAAGGTGATGGTTCAACACAGTACATAAAATCCGTGATTTAGTTCCATCTGTAAAAGATGCTGTTCCAGACATACAGTACCCGGGCGTTTACAAACTAAAGTGCCTCTGTGGTAGTAGCTACATTGGAGAAACCAAAAGACATATCTCGGACCGCATCCGCGAACATAAAGCAGACTTGAAACACGGTAGGACGAACTCCTCTGCCGTGGCAGATCACTGTTATAATTCAGTGGGCTCACATGACATTGACTTCTCCAAGACGGAGGTTCTTTGCAAACCAACCGGCTACCATGAGAGATTCGTTCATGAGGCCATTCACATATACAAGCACAGAGACAATTTCAACCGAGAAGATGGATTCAGGCTTAGTAACCACTGGAAAGATGTTTTAAATCATTTCTGTTCTTAATTAATTGTATTTTTACGATGACCTTCAGACCGCAGCTCTTTCGCCAGCATTGCCTCTTAATTCCTCTCACACCACGGTTAATGGTATAGTTTTACAACATGGAGTATACTAGGGCCTCGCAGCTGTCTCTCTCCCCCTCCTCTGTTCCGACCATGGACGAACTCGTCCGTCTGAACGGGGCCCGTAGCTATCCGTGGTGCTGAAATTTGAGGGTAAGAATCCACCCATTTTTTCGCCATATAGCATTGTGATATATAACGACTTATTGTTGGTAGCTTAGCTGATTGGAGAATATAGAGTTTATTGATAACATGAAGGTAATTTATATTTTAGTTTTTATTGGTTCACTATATAGTACTGTGAATAGCTCAGATGTGTAGTCATTTCTGTGACCAGTCACTAGCTAATCACTCAGTTATTTCAATGCTAAATTCGCCTAGTTATTTCAATGCTAAATTCTCCTGTTTGATTTGTACTAAGTGCCTCGGTGAATGTGTATGCTCTGACTTTAACGTAGCTATTTCTGTAGCAGCTACAAGCTAATCACTCAGCTATTTCAATGCTAAATTCTATGCTAATTCCATTGTCAAGGGGTGCCTCTGCGGATGTGTATGCCTTAACTTAGCTATTTCAATGCTAAATTCTATGCTAATTCCTTTAACAATGGGTGCCTCTGCGGATGTGTATGCTTTAACTTTTAACATAGCTATTTCTGTGACCAGCCACAAGCTAATCATTCAGCCATTTCAATGCTAAATTATATGCTAATTCCTTTGTCAAGGCGCTTTGTTCCTCTCACACAGCTTAAAGGCCGTGATCTGAACGTGGCTCTTTCACTCCAGCGCTGTCCTACCAGACAGTCTCGCCCCTTCACCTGATGAAGGCCGCTTGTGTTGTGGCCGAAACGTCGTGAGAATATTATTGTGTTATTTTATTTTATCAATTTATTATTTTATTCTCATTCTACGTGACTTTACCGAAAGAACCAAACAAGATGAATCATTGCAGTCACGAAAGCTTTAAATCGAAATTCAGTTGGGATCAAACAACAACAACAAATCTTCTTGGTTCTTTCGGGGGGGGTTCACCCGCTCGCGAAGCGACAAGCCCCGGCGTTGCCCCGGCAACCACAGCAAGATGGGGCGCGGCAAGGTGGAGCACGGCAAGGTGGAGCACGGCAAGGTGGAGCACTCTCGCTCCTCCCCCCCCCACCCCGAGCCGCTTCTCAAAAATCTTCCTCCCTCGCCTCGTCGTCATCTTCGTCTTTGAAAACCTGCGGGGGTCGGAATAAATTAGAGAGACGGTGACCGACCCCACCCACCCCCCCCCTGGGGTGGCCAGAAGCGGATCGCTCACTCAGCCTAAGCAGGAGCATCGGTGATGTGGGCGGACACTCGCTCACCGCTCGCTCGCTCACCGCTCACCGCTCGCTCGCTCACCGCTCACCGCTCACCGCTCGCTCACCGCTCACTCACCACCCACCCCTCCTCACCGCGTAGTCGTAGCTTCCAGCTCCGCTGTCTTGGTGCTGAGGCTGCGGTGGCAACTCGTGCAGCCCTTCATCCGCCTTGTTGCCACTCTCTAGCGTTAGCAACTACACACGGAGCATCCCCACAACACGCACAGTGTGGTGAATCTGTGGGTCTCTGTGTGTGGTGAGTCTGTGGGTCTCTGTATGGTGAGTCTGTGGGTCTCTGTGTGGTGAGTCTATGGGTCTCTGTGTGGTGAGTCTGTGGGTCTCTGTGTGTGGTGAGTCTGTGGGTCTCTGTATGGTGAGTCTGTGGGTCTCTGTGTGGTGAGTCTATGCGTCTCTGTGTGGTGAGTCTGTGGGTCGCTGTGTGGTGAGTCTGTGGGTCTCTGTGTGGTGAGTCTGTGGGCCTCTCTGTGTGGTGAGTCTATGGGTCTCTGTGTGGTGAGTCTGTGGGTCTCTGTGTGGTGAGTCTGTGGGTCTCTGTGTGAGTCTGTGGGTCTCTGTGTGGTGAGTCTATGGGTCTCTGTGTGGTGAGTCTGTGGGTCTCTGTGTGGTGAGTCTATGGGTCTCTGTGTGGTGAGTCTGTGGGTCTCTCTGTGTGGTGAGTCTATGGGTCTCTGTGTGGTGAGTCTGTGGGTCTCTGTGTGGTGAGTCTCTGGGTCTCTGTGTGAGTCTGTGGGTCTCTGTGTGGTGAGTCTATGGGTCTCTGTGCGGTGAGTCTGTGGGTCTCTGTGTGGTGAGTCTATGGGTCTCTGTGTGGTGAGTCTGTGGGTCTCTGTGTGGTGAGTCTATGGGTCTCTGTGTGG